>NC_041404.2:146737907-147084157 GCF_900747795.2 Erpetoichthys calabaricus | reverse complement strand
CAAAGTTCATTATATTTTTCAATGCTTAGTCCAAGCTACAAGCAAAGGCACTTAATAATCCTTATTGATTTTAATAAAATGTTACCAACTGATGACATAAATTGCTCCATGAATTAAAGCCAGTAAAGTTGTAAGTAATGAGTTTGCTTTAAAGAGAAGACTGTGGCCACACAAACTATTAGAACATTGTATAGCTCCGATCTACTTCTTTTCTTTTTTGTCAGCTTAAAATGGATCTTGTAAAGAGCAATTAAAATGAAACAGACATTGGTGTCTGAAAAAGAGACGGCTAATAGTGCTTGGCAATTATGGGAATGTGTCTCTTGTGTCGCTAATAAATCCAAACCTTCCTGTTTGAACAGTGGATTAAACCTGTGAATTGGGATGGAGGGAGTGTCTGGACAAATCAAACAATGCAATAGAGCCGACTTCACTTCATAAAATAGGGAGCTTTGGGGAGAGGATTGGCCTTGTATAACAAGGGGTCTTAGCTGGCTCCAATCCACTTTGGTTTGTAGCAATTTTTCACGCTTCCTTAGCCCTCAATGGAGCGCCCAGCGAGGGATCATTAAGGGGAGACACTGCCAGAGATAGTGCTTGCCTCCCTGTGGTTTAGAGAGAGCCTCAGCTCCTCATGAAGCTTGCTTCCCAAGATACCCAAAAGCTTGTGGCCCAGAGCAAGGTAATTTACAGAGTTAGACAGGCAGCTTGTGACTGATGGAATTGGCGGGGGGTGTCCCAAAATTCGGTGTCAGAACAAATAGGACAGCTTTCTTTTCTGCATCTCCTTAAAAGTGTATTGCCAGGGCTATTTTTATACACTTGAATGGATTCAAGAAACATTTTTTTTTTAAATTCCTACCCGTCCCCCTTTCCACCCACCCCCCGACCTCGGCTCCAAATCAACAACATAAAAAAAGTTTTTTTTTTTTGGATTTTCTAATGTTCTATTCATATGTGGTGGTAGTGGGAGTGACGGTAGCAAATTATAGAAAAAGACACAAGAATGAGTGAAAAGAAATTTCCTTTCTAAGGGCCACTAAGAAATTAGCACAAAAGCCTTTGAGAACTGCTTGATGGAGACTTGCTGACTACCTGCTGGCTTTTCCCAGTGATTTCCCAGAGCCCTTAGTGGGGTGTCTGCTGCTGTGGTGAACTAGGGTTTCCCTGTACCTACAGCGGATGTTCGTCTTAATGAGCATGGGCAGGAAATGCTGAAGTGTTTCAAATTCTGGATAAGCCAGAAAATGGTCTTCCCCTGGTGTCAGACCTTGAATTCTCATCTCTGAGCAGACTGCATGTAAGACATTTATTGTAAGAAGTTGCTAATCAGACAGTTAAGAAAAGAAAAAGTCAGTTGGATACCACACATTACTTATTATAACTTTAGCTTAGTAGACTGATTATATTTTGCTTTTATTTTATTCCATCCATCAATGAAACTTTTTTTTTTCAGTGCATGGTTGTGTGGAGCCAAAATCTCTTTGCCACACAGAGTGCAGGACATGAACCAAACCTAAACAGGAAATTGAAGAGCACACGTCACACACAGCCACAGTCACTCATACCCAATCAGTTTTTTGACACCGATTGATGTATAAAACACATAATTGAGATATAGGAGAACTTGAGGATGGTTGATGAAGGCACACATTTAAGAAATATAATAATGGGGGATGGATTTCAATTCAGATAAATGAAGCAATGAGCCAGTATCACTGACTGCCTGTGTGTTATCATGGCTTCCTGTTTATTTCACTAGCATAACATAGTGTTTTCAAATCTGCTTAATTAAACTGAAGACCATGGAGTGTATATTTGATCTCAGACCTCATTCACTCCATACTCCACCTCTAGGTTTGTATAATTATTTTTTGTTTGAATATCAGCAAATTAGCACACCCATGTGTTAGCAGTTAAAATTGACAAACAAATTGACAGTGTGATAAAAGGCTTTTTCTTTTATCTTAAGAAGAGTGGCAATCTATAATTTGTGCTTTCCTTTAAAGATCTAGTGATAGTTGTTCCTGCCTTTATTTCTTCTCGTCTTGATCATTGTAATTCTCCTTGGGTTCTAGTCAGTCTTCCTCATCCTATTTACAGCTGGTACAAAATGTAGCTGCTCAGCTTCTGTGTAGTACAAAGATGGCAGTGTTGACCTCTCTTTATTAGCTGTCAGTAAATACAGAATGCAGTTTTAAAGTTGTATGATTTACCTTTAAAGCACTTCATGGTTTGCCACCATATTTATATCAGACCTTCTTCACCCTATACTCCTCCTCTAGGTTTTTGCGATCATCTGATTAGAAACGTGTTTCTGTCCCGAGGCTTCGGCTGAAGCTTAAGTGTGATTGTACTTTATCTGTGACTGCCGCTATTGCATGTAATAGGTTACCACTCTTCATTAGGTCTTCCATCTCTATTGACATTTTTAAATCTTAGTATCTTATCTTTTTTTTGTTGGCTTATGCAGATGCTTAAAGGCATTGGTGTCTATTGATTTATTTATTTATGTTGTATTCTTTTTAATGGTTTGGTGTGAGTTATATTGTATTTGTTTTATTTTTATTTTTTCTTAAACATACTTTATATAAATATAAACAGATTAGCAAGGAGGAAGTATGGACAGCTGTGAAGAGGATGAAGAATGGAAAGGCCGTTGGTCCAGGTGACATTCTTGTTGAAGCATAGAGGTGTTTAGGAGAGATGGCAGTGAAGTTTTTAACCAGATTGTTTAATGGAATCTTGGAAAGTGAGAGGATGCCTGAGGAGTGGAAAAGAAATGTACTGGTACCGATTTTTAAGAATAAAATTTATGAGCCACAAATTGAAGTTATGGGAAAGAGTAGTGGAAACTAGGTTAAGAAGGGAGGTGATAATTAGTGAGCAGCAGTATGGTTTCATGCCAGGAAAGAGTGCCACAGATGTGATGTTTGCTCGGAGGGTATTGACAGAGTAGTATAGAGAAGGCCAGAAGAAGTTGCACCGTGTCTTTGTGGACCTGGAGGAAAACATATGACAGGGTGCCTCGAGAGAAGTTGTGCTATTGTATGAGGAAGTCAGGAATGGCAGAAAAGTATGTAAGAGTTATAAAGGATATGCACAAGGAAAGTGTAACAGTGATAAGGTCTGCAGTAGGAGTGATGGATGCATTTCAATGTGGAGGTGGGATTACATTAGGGATCGGCTCTGAGAGCTTTCTTATTTGCAATGGTGATGGACAGGTTGACAGACGAGATTAGACAGGAGTCCTCGTGGACTATGATGTTTGCTGATGACATTGTGATCTGTAGCGAGAGTAGGGAGCAGGTTGAGGAGACCCTGGAGAGGTGGAGATGTGCTCTAGAGAGGAGAGGAATGAAAGTCAGTAGGAACAAGACAGAATACTTGTGTGTAAATGAGAGGGAGGTCAGTGGAATGGTGAGGATGAAGGGAGTAGAGTTGGTGAAGGTGGATGAGTTTGAATACTTGGGATTAACAGTACAGAGTAACGGGGATTGTGGAAGAGAGGTGAAGAAGAGAGTGCAGGCAGGGTGGAGTGGGTGGAGAAGAGTGTCACGAGTAATTTGTGACAGATGGGTACAAGCAAGAGTGAAAGAACAGTTGTGAGACCAGTTATGTTTATATGGGTTGGAGACAGTGGCACTGACCAAAAAACAGAAGACAGAGCTGTAGGTGGCAGAGTCAAAGATGTTAAGATTTGTATTGGGTGTGATACTTTATATAAATATATGCTTAATATAATTTTTGATTTTATTCTTAAGTTTTATTTTGAATTTATGTACAACACTTTGGTCAAACTTTTTGTTGTTAAATGTGTTTTATAAATAAAATATTGATTGATATTGAAATTGAGTGCTTGTTTGGGTCTGGTTTAGTAGGATTGTGACATTACGGTGTTTATAGTTCTGCATGTGCTTTGGCTCTTTTTGGATTTCCACTTATGTTTGCCTCTTTAAAGAAAGCCTTATTTCAAGGTGATGTAGTGATGACAGGATGCTTGGAGGTATAACAGATCCTTGTGAAGCTGTTGCTGCTTTTTACATTGATCACAGTGTTATCTGTACCAGCTAGATAAATGTGTCATGTGTTCAAGATGAGAAGAACATAAAATTGACAAATAACTGATTTTTTTAGTCCATTAAGCATACTTGCTTAGCTAATAGTTAAGTTGTCTCAATATCCTATTCAGGTACTTTTTAAAAGTTGTCAATATTTCACTTCAGCTATGAGCCGTGGTAGCTTGTTCCAGATTCCTATGATTTTTTGTATGAAATAGTGTCATCTACATTTTCCATAATTTCCACCAGAGTCCTTGACTACATGATTCATTATTTAGAATAACTAATTGTGATCTATCAAATGTACTGATACCTTTGAGAATTTTTAGGGCATGGATTAGGTATCCATGTAGCCTTCTCTGTTCAAGACTGAAGAGGTTTAACTCCATTCACTACTCAGAGAAGGACACACCCTTTAGTTCAAGGATTTAACCCGAAAAAAGCATTTCCCTTCTTTACTGTCTGGTACCCTAATACAAATGGCTGTTTTCTTGGCTGAATTTGTTACTTTTCCAGCCTGTGTTTATATTACTGTGAGTAAATGAATTGCCCCTTCTTGAATGCATTTTACAATCAATTTTCTACAGGGTATTTTTGAAGTGTTGTACTTCTGTTTGACTGAGTCAGATGGCTTTGGAAGAAGCTTATTGGAAAAAAATGGAACATGCATTATAAACTTGAGGAAAGCTGTAGTTATCCAACACTTATGCAAAACACATCCTTTTAGTATTGTGGCAGCAAGGGACATAGATACATCTCCTTCATGTGTTGCTTGCATTGGGCTTTTGCATTCTGTTTCTGTATTTATAAAATGACTACAAAGAAGAGCATTTATCATATTATTTTATATGTATTTTCTTCCAGCATGAGGTCCACTCTCGTACTTCGGAGTCTTGTTAGCAGGCAGCATGCTGAAGATATGTTCTGTCCCACCAAGGCCTGCATTGAATCGTTTTCTGTAGTTCTAAACTGAAAGCAGATGCTTTGGGAAGCATTACAAAAATCTGTATTACGTTAGTGGGTACTTTTGAAGATTTTGCTTTTTCAAAAAGTTTTTGAAAAACAGCCAGTAAACAGCATCAAAGTGACAGCTTCTTTTTCCCTTCAATGGAGTTGGCAAAATATGTCCTTTTTTTGCAGGCTTCTTAAATGAGAGCTGTATTTTAAAGTGTTAACCCAGCTTGGCAATTACAAGATCAAAGGTTCACACACTTTTGCACACACACCTTAAATAAAAATAATTTTGAAAAACTTGGGTGGCGTGATACTTTATAATTAATTGATTTATCGATCAGTTCATTCATTTTCCAATGCTAATTTATTTAGATGTTTATGAAGTGAGTAGCATGGTACTATCACATAAAAATAAATTCTCAGAATAAGCTTTTTTACATATAATGTTTTAGTAATGTCTGCTCAAAAAATTCCAAGTAACAGTAAAAAAATCAACACCCCAATTATTCATTCTTTCTGCAGAAATCAGATTTAGAATCATGTAATTAAAGAATGATTGTTCTTCTTTTTTAAAATGTATATACTTTTTTGGATGCACTTTGTTTAATTTAAAATTCAATTATATTCAAAGTAGAAGGACTGACAATTTTCTAAATAAAACTTAGGTGTTCTAGTTTTTGTGTCATTGATAACAGCTGTATCAGTCTATGTTTTTAAATTGTCCCTTATTTTTCATGCCATGGGTGAGGTACAACACTCCCATGTAAGGTGGCACATATCTGGATAAACCGTCAAGAGGTATTACTGCTTGGATGGCCCAAGAAATGATACAAAAATGCAATTTTTACCCTAGTAGTATTAGGGACACATTAGAAATGTGTGTTTTTTTACCTAGTTTTCTGAACATGATTGTCATTTTTGTTTTTAATATTTTTTCATCATTATTGTGGTGCAATTATTTTTATATATAAATATACAGTATGTCCAGTACTGATTGGCAAGATTCAACAAAGAGTTTTATGCAGCAAATATGCATCATTCACTGGTGACCTTGTTTGCCGAAGCTGACCGAAGGGGCAGGACAAGGGGCGGCAAAAAAAGCAACTCTGAGATTGATGTTCAGACACAGCACTTGTATAGAGTATAATTGTCAATCGTTGATGGTGATGAACAGTTGAGGATGGTATTTTTGGGAATTTTCAAGCAAGTTTTAATGTATGCCCATTTAAGAGATGGGTATTCTTCTAATTAAATCAGCCTTTAGCAGCGTATTCAAAGTCAACAGTTGTTTCAATTGTTTTTTACTTTATTTTTTATATGCTATGCCAATTTGATACGTTGGCCTTGTTTTCTTAATACCTTCTTTTCAACTTGCCTTTTAGCAAGGCATTCAAATTCAGGTTGTACTTGCTCAAGTAGTATTTTGTTAAAAGTTCAGGTTTAAGGTTATTTTTTTAAATTCCTTTGTGTTAATACTACATTAATTTTGCGATTCAGTGTGCATTTACTTCATAATTTATGTAATAATTTTATAATTACATGTTTTAATGTTAATTATGATTCATTTATATACATTTATGCAATTAATTAATTATTTTCATTTGATTACCATGTATATGTATATATGTATGTATATATATATATATATATATATATTATACTGAATATACTGTATATTTACATATATTGTCCTCACAGGTTCAATTGAGGTATTTGATAACCCGCCAGGGTGAGAGGGGGTTGCTGCCGGTAGTGTTCTATTCTCCTCTCCCTACAGCTAAGAAAAAGTGCCCAGCTTGGGCACATAGCCCTGCCCCCTCCAGCCTGCTCACCATTAAGAAGCCAGCTGCCTGGAAGGAGCTGTCCTCCCTTCTGAGAGCAAACCACCAGACAGAACTCCCAAGAAAAAAGCTGAGAGCTTCTTTTGTGTTTTGCCTGAGGGGCTAATTATCTTTTAGCCTTAAAGGTGTATTTTGAGTTGAACTTCTTACAATTAAATTGGACGACCTGGTTGGAGTTCCAAATTTTCAATATTGCCCTCCTGTCATTCCCACAAATGGCCTATCTATCTATCTATCTATCTATCTATCTATCTATCTATCTATCTATCTATCTATCTATCTATCTATCTATCTATCTATCTATCTATCTATCTATCTATCTATCTATCTATCTATCATTGCGATGTTGTGTATGCGTTGTGTCTCACGTTTACAGCTGGGCATGAAAATGAAATTTTGGAATGGAATAACATTGATTAAGTATTCAGACTTTACTCAATACTTAGCTGAAGCCCCTTTGGCAGTGATTACAGCCTGGAGTCTTCTTGGATCTGATGCAACAAGCTTTGCACACCTGGATTTGGATATTTTTTCCATTCTTGTCTTCAGAGCCTCTCAATCTGTCAGGTAGGATTTCAGTCTGTTGGTGCACGCCTATTTTTAGGTCTCTCTAGAGATGTTCAGATGGTTTTTCAAATGATACAGGCTCTGTCCGGGCCAATCATGAGCTGTTCCTGAGCCACTCTTGTGTTGTCTTTGCTTTGTAGCCTACTTAGGGTCACTGTCCTGTTGGAACCTTCTGCCCAGTCTGAAGTCTTGAGTGCTTAGGAGCAGGTTTTTATTAAGGATATCTTTGTACTTTGCTCTGCTTATCTTTCCCTCAGACCTGTCTAGTTTCCCAGTCCCTGCCACTGACAAACACACCCACAACATGATGCTGTTACTACCATGCCTCGCTTTTCACAGTTGATGAGCAGTGTCTGGTTTCCTCCAGACATGGTAGTAATCTTGTTTTTATCAGATCAGAGAAGCTTGTTTTACACAGTCTGATAGTGCTTTAGTTGTAGTTTTACGAACTATAAGCTGGTGTTCATGTGTCATTTACTAAGGAGAGGCTTTTGTCTGGGTATTCTATTGCAAAGCACAGATCGGTGGAGAGTAATAGTGATGGATGTCCTCCTGGAAATTTCTCCCATCTTCACGCAGGTTTTCTGTAGATCAGTCAGAGAGACTATTGAGTTCTTGGCCACTACTTCTCTTCCTTTTATTGCTCATTTTGGCCATGTGGCCAGCTCTATGGAGAATCATGGTTGTTCAGGACTTTCTTCTATTTTAGAATTATAAAGGCAACTTTGATTTTAAGGACCTTCAGTGCTGCAGGAACATTTTTGTAGCCTTCCACAGATCTGTGACTCAATACAATCCTGTCTCTAATCTCTGCAGACAATTCCTTTAACCTCATGGCTTGTTTTTGCTCATGTGTGGGACCTTCTATTGACAGGTGTGTTCTTTTCCTATTCATGTCCAGTTATCTGAATTGGCCAAAGGTGGACTCCAAAGAAGGCGTAGAAACATCTCAGTGATGATCAAATTTCAAGTGTCATAGCAAAGGGTATGAATACTTGCATTAATGGCATATTTCAGTTTTTTACTTTTAATAAAATTAAAAAAAAAAATTAAAATCTTGTTTTCTCTGTGTAATCTCGGGGTACTGAGTGTTGCTTTACACCCAAACAAATAAATTGAAATGATTTTAGCATAAGACTACAACATAACAAAATGTGAAAAAAGTTAAATGGTCTGAATACTTTCTGAAACTAGTGGTAAATAGAAGGCTGTTTTAGCAAAGAAAAGGAAAAGTGTTTTTTTAAAGGTTCCTAAGTTAAAGTTTAAATCACACTCCTAAATATTTCAAGAAAAGTAATGCTTCTTCTTCCTATAGTTTGCTTAAAAAATGTCTCTTTATAAATATTCATATTTTCCTTATTAATTTTGTGACAAGTATGAAGCAACTGTAGTAACCATGTGCTCAGAATTCCCACACACCTTAGTAAGTTTATATTCCACACAAAGCAGGTCTGGCAAAGGAGAACCATTTTGCATATATTTTTGATGAACCACTGATGGTATTTTACAGTGATGAGAACAATGCTTACATTTTTTCCCAAGTCATGTCTTACATTCAGCTAGTGTGCCTCAAAGCTTAGGTAATTTGCTTTGCTCTAAAAACACCATTTATAAAATAGTGCACAATTAAAATTTTTGATTACAAGATCAGTTGGTCCAGATGTGATTTCTATACCAACGTCTGTTGGTGTCATTTGGATGACTTCAAATGATCCTTCGAGTTTTTTAAACTCGCTCTATAATGGTTAACTTTAGGATTTTCACCAAGTACTCTGCTTTGTTCTTTAGAATAGCGTCACATCAAAAAGTGTCTTCTTGGCAGTGTACAGTATAACACATACATATGGTTAACTAAATTGTGGAAAAGTTGATTTTCTACAACAGTAAAAGAAGTTATTATCTAATGCAATGATTTCCATTATCTTGTCCTCAATGCCCTTTGATTTTTGATGGCATAGGAGTAATAATGGAACTTGGCAGCCTGCTGTTCATTAGGATTATGCATATTTTCTAGAGGAGGTGTCGGGTTGCTTAGACACTGTATACTATACAGACAAGAAAAGAAATAACAGTACACCCAGCAGTGATACAAATGAGAGGATAGGACCTGTTACAGGATGCCAGATTTGGCAAAGCAGGTCTAAGTCTGGAGAGCAGTGAATACTGTCAGCTGCAGCTTAAAGAAACATTTTTTATTTTTATTTTATTTATTTTATTGTGTGACTCACCACCACAGACACAGGTAACAAAATGTATAGCAGTTGGGAGCATGCACTGATGTACCATGTTGCTGCACTCATCACAAAACAAACCACCTCAAGATCCCAAATTAGGACCTGAGCACAGCCGTGCAACGGGTGACGCCTAAGCATTAGTTCAAATAGTATGGAACAATGTGAGATTTTTTACAATGGCTGGTGTGTCAATCCTGCCACAATGCCCTGTGTTTTCCATGCAAGTTGGAGGACCTGCTTGCAGGGATGGATGCAGGTTAACATCATACCTAGGATGGAGAAATTGCAGGTTAAGGGCTTTGTTCAAGGGCCCAATGGAATGGAATCACTTCTGGCATTTACAGCTGTGCCACACTGATAATTGCTTACATCAATACATTTTATTTTGATTCTTTGGCTAGCCTGATTTATTGTTTTTCAAAATAATGGAGGATGTAGTCTTTCCTTTCAAAGATTCGCATGTATAGGCAAGTAGTAGTACAATATTAAATAAAAGTAGTAGAAATTCTACATAGAAATGTAGAAATCAGTTGGTTAGTTCAGGATCCCCTTCAGCATGTTGAGTTGAAAAAGGTTGTGGTAGATGGTGGACAAGTGAAACCTTTGTAAATTATACTGACTTCTACTCCCATGTGTAAAAGTTACACATTACTAAATGACAGCATAGTGCTGCCAGTCAGAAAGGGAATAGCATTCCTACTCTAACATTTAGGTTTGATGAGAGTGGCAGGTGTGCAGGTATGCAGGCTGATAAGTAGTAGTAATAATATTGTCATGTGCACAGTGTAATTCTTACTTGCAAATCCAAACAAGCAGTACATCACATCCTTCTCTGCCTTCATGATAAATAAAGAGAAATCTCTTAAAAAGGCAATATGCTAGTAAGGACACAACCTGCAGGACATGCTTGATGATGTCAATAAAAGAGTGGCAGATAGTAAGTGTATTATGCTTTGTGAAAACCTTTTTTTTCAGGGGGCGTTTGTCACATTTGCTCAAAAAATTATTTTGACCACATTTTCTGTGAAGTTGAAGACCGTGCTGTAAACTGCACTTGCGCAGTAGTTCATCAATCTTGCAGTCCATTTGCTTGCATTATAATGGGTAGCAGTAGCCTGTTTGATATCTGCTTTTCATCCTGAAACATTGGCACTTGCTTCTCCAAAAAAGATACTTGTTTTTTTTTTTTTCTTTTCATTTTTAAAATTAATTACACAGCTTTGGCAGACACAGTGGTGAAGTGGTTGAGAAGTTTGTCTACAGTGTATGTCAGAATGTAATGTCACAATAGCTCATTCCCCCAGGGACAAAAAATGTTCTATCTGTTTGTGTAGCTGGCTAGCTGACTGGCTGATACTCTGTGATCCTGAGAACTAACTTACCCCTTTGTGCTGCAATAGTCAAAAAAAAGTAATAAATGGTAGTATGCCAGGATCTTTTAAAGTTCCTTGGAATGGTGTTTACTGTATTGAAGTTGACTTATAAATTAAAGTGTATGGAAGAAAGAAACTTAACAACCTCACTCTATTAAATTAATATTCTCCCTGTTCATTTTAAAGAACTAAACACAATGCCGTGATTTCTGTTGTAGAGTACTGTATTGTGCAAGCAAAACACACTCTCCTATATATTCTATGTGTATTTATGTAAAAGTCTGCATAAATCACAGTATTTAATTATTTAATTGATGATTACATTTTCTACTTACTTAAAGTGCACCCATAAAACATAATTTTAATATTCATTTTCAGATTAATTGTTGAAGAATTGGAAAGCACAATTGTGTAGCAATTAGTGATGTTGCCTTATACATTATTTATGTGTAATTTGCACTTTGTCTCCATGTCTGAGTATGTTTGGCTCCAGAAGATGTGTGTGTTAGATTAATTAGCAGCTTTAAATTGCCTTAGCGTGAGTTTATTGTCGTTTGATGGACTGACACCGTTTCCAGGGTTAGTTCCTGTCTTGTGACCAGTGCTTCCAGGGCAGGCTTTTGCTCTTAATAACATTGAATAAAAAGAAATGTCAGTTGGATATATGCTAAGTCACATTTGTGCATTATAGAAATGTTTTCTGTGTAAAACACAACACCTTTATCATCTGATGCTGAACCTTCTATTTTCAGTATAGAAACATGAGGAGAAAGGCAGTCTCAGCAGTCCATTTTGTGTGCTCTAACTCGCACACTAATGATAAATGAACCCCAATGAATTTGCTTGAGTTCAGTGAAAATGTTGAAATGTTTGGGAATTTCACTGAACTCAGTGAAATTAATTAAAGCTAATGGGGAAGAAGAAACTCAAATCGTTTTGAGCGAATTATAATGGTGCAGTGGTGTTCCTGAGGCCTATGGAACCATCTGCCAACTATGCTGGACCAATTATTTTGGCCAGCAATGTGACTTGAGGTGTAAGGCAGCAGTGCAAACCACTGTACCACCATGCTTCCCTGAGATAAAATTATGCTGCTTATGTACAACATTACAAGCCCTTTATTTCTCTCTACCTTTCCTAGTCTCCTACAGCTACAACAAACTAACAACCACATAGTCAGAAGTGAAGACACAAAGTATTTTCATAATATTCTCATTTTGGTTCTCTAATGTAACCCTTAAAATACAGTACTAAATTTTTTTAATGCATGTGGGGTGCAAATGCGACTCAAGCACTGATCAGACAGTGACATCATGTATGAATATATACTCCATAAATTGTTCATGCATGCACGAAGCAAATCAGTGTGAAGTGGAATACACTAAGAGCATGCATGTGTGAAAGTTCAGAAATACAGTGCGAATTGGGAAGGTAGTACAGACCAGGTAGTAACTTCCCCATCCAACATGGCTGCTATAGCTCTGTGATGTTAAGCTGACCCCACAAAGTATCATGGAGCATTGGGAGCATTATGTTTATTTCCATATTTATGTCTTCCCAACAGAACCACCCTCTGGTAAAATACAAACTGCTACTACAACTTTACTAAAATTACTGTTGGAATGGAGCAGTTCATCACAGAAGGCATACCATGAAGGGCACAATTCAGGACATTCTCAGATCTTTAAGTTTTGGATGTCTTTTTCTATTTGGCAGATGTTATGACTTATATGATGCTTTTATTTGATCAAGAAAATCAGTGAAAGATATACATTTATAATGTATTAAAATGACAGACCTTGCTTTGTAGTGTTACTTCTTAGTAAACAGTGTTAAAAACTCACACTCAGTGTAAGCATAAAACCCATGTTATTTACTAGAATGCATTCATAATCAATCTGGTACTCATTTACAGCTTTTGCAGCAGCCTGTGAAACTGCTGAAAGCTTAACAGTGTCAATAAAAAAAGAAAGTCTGGATCTGCTAAACTGAAGTTAAAAGCACACTGTAGTGGCACAAGTCAAACACCGGGACTGATCTTGCTTCGCCACTGCAACACTTAGAACAGATTACAGCAATTTTTGTGGTTTAGATCTTCAGTTTGAAATTCTTTTCATGTTAAGTGTTGAAGCGTGCCCCTTCATGGCACTTTACATCTGCAAAGGCCAGTGAGTAGAGGAGAGAGTCTTGCAGGCGATAGTTTTAAAGAACAAAACTGGATTTGATTGTGATGGGGGAGGGAGAATTGCCATAATGAAACATTTTACAAAATGAAACAAGCCATTGAACTTTCAGCTCTTTATTTTAACAATACATTAAGTGAGGGCATTTGTCCTTAAATCTGGCACAATAATCATACTAAAAAATTTTAGCATTGTGTCATGTAACTGAAGGACTGCCAAAGATAATGCATAGTTTTTATCTAAGAACAATATTTCACCAGTGAAATGTAGTTTTGAGATTCACTACAGTTTTTATCACTGTCCAAAAATTTAAATATTTAATTCAAAGACACAGCAAATAATATGGTTTAAAATCCAAATTCCACTGTAAGGTAATCATCATTTAACAATAAAAGCAGTATACTGTATGACAACTAACACCTCCATTGATTTGACATATGACTGTTTTCATTCAAAATTAATTCTGAGAATGCTTTCAGTTAGAGGAATATATCGGCATGCAGTGATTCACTTTACCATTGTGTATGTTGTTGTTATTATTACTACATCCTTATATTTTACTGTAAATCATCTCTAATTTGTAATTAACCACTTGCTAACAATGGGCATAGCAAGAGATTTCATTATTTTACTCTGTGAACTAGTTTGCCAAATTTAAGAGCTGAATTTAAAGAAAAAAAAAATATCAGTATGGAACAGTAAATTTCAGTTTAGCAATAGTACAGGAAATCTCTCATAGGAAGATACAGAACAACTAATTATAATACAGAACAACTAATTGTACTGTACAATAACACAGAATTAAGTACATTAACTTATATAATATTTATTAAGTACATGCATAGATAGAGAGTAAAATAAATAGAAAATTAAACCAAATGAGCAACTTAAATAATGTTTAATTTGAAACTAAACACATTGGATTAAATGAAGTGATCAAGTTGCATAGACAGGCAGCAACACAAGTGGCTTAATGCGTCTGTGCATGTTGACTTTTACAGATCTACTGTGGTGTCTGTGTGTGTTCATTTCTTTCTCTTCTTCATCAATCATACTTTCTGACAATGCAAACAAGCTGTCAGGTCTTCACTTATACATTTGTTTGAGTGTATGTGAGTGTGTATTTATGTGTGTGTGCCCATGCTTGTGTGTGCGCATACAAGTCTATTTATATTAATTAAGTATCTCAAAAACTACTACTGCAAAAATATTGCACATCAATAGGCCTGTTCCAATGGAACAGACTATAATTGTCCTTGTTAAACTGATCAATTTCTGCAGCAGTTATCACTGGACATAGATCAAAGTAATTTTGAAGGGATGAGGATAATTACAGGACCAAACTGAGCCAAAAATAATTGGCCTGGAGCATGTAACAACTCAAACATCTTACAGCTTGTTTGAAGAAGATACTGTAGAACTTTTTCATAAATTATTGTTTCACATAGGTCTCTAGGTTTAGGGATGATATCTCTGAAACCACTTGTACTAAATTGATCTATCCTTTCTGATTTAGTCATACAGAAGTTTTCACAACACAAAAAATGCATAATGTTTTGCTGAAAATGATAATTTTAATATACGAAAATCAATTTTGTTTTCCCGCTGACACACACACACACTCGCGGATGCCCACACGCACACACATACAAAGACATCATGCTAAAATCAGCTCTTCTCGATGTTTGAACATCATATAATCAGAATCTGAACTTAACTCAATAGTGAATTTTTGGCCCCCGTCACCAAACTTCCATTTACATGGAAGTAAAAAGCTGACAGCTGCAGCACCTTAGACTGGGGACCATACTTTTTTGGCAAAACATGAATGATTTACTGTCATTAGACTTTAGCCCTCAAGAATACAAGAAATTCATCCGAAAGAATTAACAGGTTTTTAGTCTTGTTAGAGAGCTCAGATTTTGTCATTCTCAGTTAATAAATTATGATAGCATTATAAAATTTATATAAAATCTCAAATAATGCACTTAAAATGTGTTCTCTTTAATTTTAACAATGTGTACAATTGCATTTTCAAATCATCTTTTATAAATTAGATAGATCACTGAGTTTACTTGCCTTCCATGAACATCACATATAAAGCAGTTCTTATGTAATAGTAAAAAGAAATTGAAGTAAAAAGCTAATGGCTTAATGAGTTGTCATCTTCATCAGTCAAATAAACATTTTGTTGCATTTTTTCCCAAAAGTAAAATATCAACTACAATGAATTTCTGATGCAAAAAAATTATATAATGAATAAGGAGTGAAATATCTAATTTAGGGACAGCCTCCTGTACATATGAGATTGAATGGAAAGCCATCCACTCTTGTGGCCTACCAGACTAAGTTTAGTCTCCCCTGTTATATCTTGGGTTGTTGCCAGCTTAACTAAGCTCAAAAATGGGCAGATCTGCATATTGCTAATATTTAAAATATACTGTATGGGTGATAGGTGTATAGGTGATACAGTGTTATAGAGTTTCGTATATAAGGAGTAGTACAAGGTCAAACAGAAAAGCTTTCACAGCACATTATCTTACAAACACCTAGTTAATAGGAATTGACACTCTTTAAAGTTACAGGCCTTTGCTCCTCAAAATATTCTCTTCAGCTCTTTATACAGCATGTTACTAGTAGCAGTAGCAGGAGTATATCTGCCTTGCCCATTCACACATAATCTTACAAGTTTGCTTCTTTATTGGGACTGATGGCACAGGATACAAATTAGAGTACAAATGGATGAGTGGCATGCTGCTGAACTATTCTGAGCTTGATTGTGTTTTAGGACTAGGAGAATGTCTTGGGGCTTCACAGGAGGGAGGGATAAGCTTTTGACACTGGTGATTGCCATCGGCATGTCCCAGATGTTGTCTGACACCGGTATGCTAATCCAGAGTCATAAGACCCTTGGAGCCATACAGCAATAGCATGTTGCATCCTTTTTGAATAATATGAAACTGTGCTTGACACAGGCTCCTCATTGTATGAAGTGTTTGCTCTGTTAGACTCAAGAATCATCTCCATAAATAAAGACTTGTAAAAATAATTGTGAAAATATAATTGTACCACTTGCAAATAAACATGTCACTCTAAAGCTTTAAGAGTCTAGCTTTAAAATATTTTAGCTTAGACATTGGAGTACAATATCAAGTTAGAAAGTCAGTTATAAACCCTGCACTATATTTACTGTATATTAAAAGTTTTATACAAGTTTACAAAAAGTAAAATGTAGATTGTATAATCTATCAGTGCCTGCTTGTGGCAGAAATTTTAATTATAAATAGGGATGATGGCCAATGAGGTGGCACGGTGGCGCAGTGGTAGCGCTGCTGCCTCGCAGTAATGAGACCTGCGTTCGCTTCCCGGGTCCTCCCTGTGTGGAGTTTGCATGTTCGCCCTGTGTCTGTGTGGGTTTCCTCCGGGTGCTCTGGTTTCCTCCTACAGTCCAAAGACATGCAGGTTAGGTGCATTGGCGATCCTAAATTGTCCCTAGTGTGGGTGTGTGAGTGCGTGCGCACCCTGCGGTGGGCTGGAGCCATGCCCGGAGTTTGCTTCCTGCCTTGCACCCTGGGATTGGCTCCAGCAGACCCACGTGACCCTGTAGTTAGGATATAGCGGGTTGGATAATGGATGAATGATGGCCAATGAAATAGGGTGTTTGAAGTACAATGTAGATGTTGAACATTTCTGTATTGGTTTTTGAACAATTAGCACAATGTCAGTTTTAGGCTATTTATCACATTCAATTTAAAGGTAGTAGTTGTACTATTTAATTTTTTTTTTGAATGTAGTGGAATGACACCTCTGCATAGTACCACACATCATATACAGCATAGTAATGTAAAGTATGCTGGGTTCAGAAAAGGACTGATAATACATATACTGTACTTATATTTGTGAATTTCCCCTTGGGATTAATAAAGTATCTATCTATCTATCTATCTATCTATCTATCTATCTATCTATCTATCTATCTATCTATCTATCTATCTATACATTTTTGTATTTAAAAGGAAAGTTAATCCTCAATATCAATGAAAATATGGGAGTTTTGCATGTGCAGAGAAAGCTTTAAATCCTTTATTCCTAATTACCTGTAACATTACTTTAATTAACATCACATTTAAATGGACTCCTGAAAGTACCTAGAATTACACCACATTTTTTGTTCTGTCTACTATTGAGGAAAGTCTCCATAGTGTGCTGAATATTTTCTCTCACATTCTATTAATTGTCTAATTAGTATTAAAGTGCTATTTTCCTCAAACAGGTATTTTTAAAATCAGGTACATTAATTGTGTTGAAGCAAATCACAAAAGCTAGTAAACAAATTGCCAACATGGTTTCATATTTTTAAAATGTGCTGTATTGCACATGTATATAATATCAGTTAGTTTGTTTAGTATATGTGTTACTAGAACTGGTGGCCCTTATGATGCCAAATATATTTCAAGTCCAGTCAAGTCAAATGGCTTTATTGTCATACTATCCATAAACTGTGTTGTAGCATACAGTTGCGTGAAATAACATTCCTTAGGACTGCAGTGCAGCATAAGTACTATATGATACTATATGAACAGGAAAGTGAATAGACAGTAATTGTAAGAGCCATGTACTAGTTATTTAAGTTATATTAAATTTTTGCCTATATATTAATGCATAGTCTATGGAAGGTTCTTTTAATCCCTACAAGCTGAAATGAATTGGTATATTCTAACTATTTCTTGTCCCTCTGACCATAGATTAGTCTCAGTTAGTGACCTGCCATGGAAGGCACATGGTTTCAAACCGTGCTTTAATATGGTCAGTTGTATGTGCAGAGCCGTACATTTAGAACGTCCTGAATGTGAATTAAAGCATAGTGAAATAATTCATCCTTAAGTATAGAAACATCCATCCATCCATCCATTATCCAACCCGCTATATCCTAACACAGGGTCACAGGAGCCAGTCCCAGCCAACACAGGGCACAAGGCAGGAACAAATCCTGGGCAGTGCGCCAGCCCACCGCTGGGCACACACACACCCACACACCAAGCACACACTAGGGACAATTTAGGATCACCAATGCACCTAACCTACATGTCTTTGGAATGTGGGAGGAAACCCACGCAGACACGGGGAGAACATGCAAACTCCATGCAGGGAGGACCCGGGAAGCGAACCCAGGTCCCCTTACTGCGAGGCAGCAGCGCTACCAGTGCGCCACCCAGTATAGAAACAATTAAAGTTTAACAAGAAGAAACATTTTTCCTTTTTTTTGCCTTTTATTCTATGTGTGTAACCACTTTCTCTATTGTTGTGTGGACTGTTTGCTTGAATTTCCACTAAACTTTTTTAAAACAAACACTTTTGGACCGGGCGATTTCTTTTGGCACACGTCTGACCATGCTTGATCCTGCCTTACTTACCAGAAGCTACAGTAATAATTTGAAAGAGTAATAAATAAATAATGACAACAATTAGTGATAAAAAACAATAGTAGTAACAAGTGTAACAAATGTTCTGCATATAAATAAGGTACTAGGAGCAAACTAGAAGATAGGAGGGCAGCAAAGAGTTCAGAGTCCAGACAGCCAAGGGGCAGAAGCTGTTGCAGAACCTGGTAGAACTGGTTCAGATGCTGTAGTACCTTCTGCCAGATGGAAGTTGGACAGAAAGACAGTTGGAGAGGTTGATACATACTGATTGCACTATGTTAGAAAATAGTAATAAGGTTAAGTAAATAAAATTAAATGCTGAAACATGTTTAATTGAATTTACTATGCCTTATTTTTTTCTGTAATGAATCTTCTTTGAGATTGAAAAAATATTGATGTCTAGATCTTAGAAGAAGAAAAATGTGCAGTAACCAATCTCTATTTTTTTCAAAGCCTACAATAATTGCTTTTAAATTATTCATGAATGTTTAATTGAATTTCACTATTGACACTTTGAAGTTCCTGAGTGTGTTGGGAGATAGCCACTGTATAAATTGGCAAAAATAAAATTTTACTTATATCATTTGAGGTGTGTTAAAAATTTAATAAAAAAGCACATGGCATGAGCAGACATTTTTTGTACTTTGCTATGGATGTGGATACAGGAGAGAGAGAAGAAACAGGCTTCGAGGTGCTAGTGTACTTTGTGGACGACAACAGTGGCTATGGTCAGCAGAAAACAAGAACTTGCAGATTCTTGTGTTTATATAAGATCTAGTGTTTGGGAGCACTTTGGCTTCGCTCTAAGTTATGGCAGTGATGTCCATTAAGTGTGGATCGAAATGTTAGTGTGTTGAATATTGAAAATGGGATTAGCATGTACCAATGCTAATACCATAAAATATCTGCACAGACATTACACTTCTCTGTCAATTGGTGAAATTAAAAGAATGCATGAAGAAAAACAGCCTTTCCTGGGTGATTCAATCCAGATTAAAGAAGTCATTTTGGCAATTGAGATGTTTTTATGGCATAGCCTTTATGTTCTTGTTAGTGGAAAATGCAGGATTTAGGAGCATTCAGGAGCAAGTGCTTGAGCCACGTTATGTCATTATATCTTGTCAGAATTTTAATGCGACTGAAAATCTTGAATTGTAAAATAAGATGAAAGCTCGGAATGAAAATATATTATGAAATGCACTTGCTAACTGTATCTGTAGCTACAAACTGTTGGACATGTACTGTAGGGATACTGAGAACTACCTGACTATACCAGCACAATGACTTACAGCAAACCTGGAAATAAAAAAACACCTTGCTTCAGACGTGCCACCTCGAGAATCACAGAAATGAAAACCTGCTCAAAGAACTACAATAACTGCTGACTCTAACATTGCTTTGTCACTGCCTTTGAAAATTTTTGTAACACTATTATGTGCTTGAAGTCAAAGTGGGTCCTTCAAAATTCCATTGTTTTATTCCAAAGCTTTTTAAAATGTTGATTGTTTTAATTAATTCAAAATGAAAAGGTAAAGCTCTTATTCACTTTCTATTTTTGCTGTATCAAAAATGTGTCAAGTTGTAACAGCATTGTATTGTACCAAACTAAACTGTAGATTTTGTAAATAATTACACCATGTGGTGCCAGTCGTCATTATACTGAATATTAACATTAGAGCAAATAGTAAATATTCTGTTAGCAGGATTTGATGATATTTTGAAATAGGATGAAACTGGCTACAGAATATGTTAAGTAATTCAGTTTATTTTATTTACAAATAAAGGTAATCTAAATTTATCCTCACTTTTTATCTTCTAGAAAGCCCACACAGTAGATTCTTATAAAAATGTTTCAATAAATTATCTTGTAGTAAGCTTACAGATAAACTTAATGGTGGCTGCTACCGTTGTTCTATACCTAATTTTTAATCGCAGATTTAATGACTTAACTTTTAGCTATAAAGTGCATATTAGAAGTACAGTTTACAGTATTTTTGCAATATCACTTTAATTACTAAATCCTATTTTCTCATTCAGAATAATGTTAGCCGATGCATTTTACTAAATTCTGTATACACATATTTCTAAACCTTCATAATCCAATTCAAGTTTGGGAAGGACCGAAGCCTGTTTCAGTTGCACTAGGGTGCAAGACATACATTTTCCATGGGCAGTGTTCCAGTAAATCACAGGGCCACACATGCACACATCCAAACTCACACTGATTACAGTTTGGAATTGTTTGTTAATATAATCTGCATATTTTGAGATGTGAGAGGAAAACTCATGCAGACATAAAGCAGCAGTGTTGAATACTATACAGTACCGCACAACTTACACACAATTATAATTAAAGTAAAATTAGATGAAAATATCTTTGCGTAATACTGTTTAGGCTTTAAATCTTTTTATTCATTGCACTTAATTAATAATCAGTGATCTATCTTTTTAAATGAATCAATTATATATGAAATATGTTGAAAAAGTCAATAATTTCCATAAGGTGTACTTACTTTTTCACATGTCTGTATGACTTCATATATGAAAAGGCTGATTTTAAATGACACCAGGAACTTAGTGTTGTGGCTGAGAACAGTTGGGCTACCTGTTTTTATTTATGATCACTTCAAATTAATTTTATAGTAGTAATCATAAAATTACATCCACCAAATAATTTTTAGACAGAGTAGAAACATTTGATCAATCTCTTCTTTAGTCAAGTCAAGTCAGGTGGACTTTATTGTCATACCATCTATACACTTACCTCAGTACATTATGCAGTGGTACAAAATTGTATTTACCAAAGCCACAGTCCATTATTTAGACAATAAATATGACAATATTGCAGTAAAGGGGTTGGGTAATTTTATGTAAGGGAATGTAGAGCAAGGAATAATATCTGTACAGATATACTCCATATTGTCAAACAGAAATCAGCTAAGATATAATATGTACAGTGGATAAGGAATGTAAAGGAATACAGAACAGAACAGTAATGTGATATGAACCTATGATAAAGGTGCACATTCAGGGACAGGGGGGTGACATTATGTTCAGGTGCCTAACTGCCTGTGGGAAGAAGCTGGATGACATATAAATGCAGCGCTTTGTGAGCATGTCCTAGATAGAAGGGAGAGAAGTCCCGATGATAATCTCCTCAGTGAGCAGTCTCCATTGTATGGACTTGTGATCAGATGTATTACAGTTCCCATTACACTGGTGCAACTAGTTAGGATGTTTTCTGTGGTACCCCTGCATAATATGGTAAGGATCTGGGGCCTCATGTATAACGCTGTGCGTAGAACTCACACTATAACATAGCGTAAGCACAAAAGCGGGAATGTGCGTACACACAGAAAAATCCAGATGCAGGAATCTGTATGTACGCAAACTTCCACGTTCTTCCGCTACATAACTCCCGATCAGCGTGAAAAGTAATGCACGTGCACACGCCTTCTGTCCCGCCCCAACTCCTCCCAGAATTACGCCTCTTTGAATATGCAAATCAATATAAATAGCCTTCTGTGAAAAGACAATGGGAAAAGCACGGGGGAAAATATAAGAATTTCAGCGAATACCAAGTGGAGGCAAAGGAAAAACATACTATTTGTTGGTTTAAACAGTGGTATAATCAACAAAAGGAAGTTGATCGAGTGACAGAGTGTCGGAGAAACTCGAAAGCTCAAGTTCACAAAGTCGCACAGTGCCCGAAATAAAAAAGAAATCACATATCAAAGTCGCCGTGAAAAGGCGAGTCGTAGCCCACCGTCTGAGTGTCATATGAAAGCTTATTAGGGTACAGACAAAAACAATAGGCACACAGTGGGGAAAAAGCACGAAATGTTAACTTTAATCTCGAAATTTCCACTTTAATCACGTAGTTTATTTTGCCTTTAAAGTAGAACATCATAAACTTCATCTTAAGATCGTTTAATTTACTAGTTTCTCAAATCCCATTGTAACTAAAGTAGCACTTTAAATGCTTTGTTCTGTATTTGATCTTCTATGTGCTCTATGTGTGTGAATCACTACCTGCTTCTTAAACGGGCTTTCTCTTTCTCCGACACATAATCACATAATCCATTACATTCGTGATATTACAGCTCTCTGAATAATTAAAATACTGAGATGTATACGTGATATCTTTTTCATGATGATAGGAATGAAAGCATGTTATTAAACATAGGAACACGGTGGCACAGTGCTTGTTCATGTGTCACGCAAGAGGCTTTCTGCGCCATGTGCGACTTTCAATGAAATAATTTATCACAGCAGTACTGTCTCTTTCAAACGTACTAACCTCCAATTCCTGTCCTTACTTTTCTTTCTCCAAATACCCAATTGCCACACAATCAGCTATGTAATAGACGTGAAGCCATTTGTAAGATTAGAACGCCGATGCTTCAAAACTTTTAAGGAACATTGAAATATCTTCGTAGTACATGTTTAATTATTCTATCCGTCTATCCTTCCAGTGTCGCGTCAGCACCAGCAAGAATACAACGCAATGCAGGAACAATCCCTGAACTAGCTAGCGCTGCGGCACCTTGTCCTCACATGTTTAATTACTAACAATACAGATTATTTAAATGAAGTTAAAGTTTTATCTGTATAATATAATCAACATATTTTGCTGCATTTCATCTTAAAAATGATATCGTCATCATATGTAAATACGCGCTTTATAAAGTGGTGCAGGTTGTGCAATATTGTAACTGTAGTGCAAGTTTACAGTGAGGTAATTGTACTTATAAGTACAAACAGTTCTACAAGGAGCACTTGATGGACTGATTGAGTGCGTTTATAGTTCTTGGGATGAAACTTTTTCTAAATCGCGAAGTCCGTACAGGGAAGTCTCTGAAGCGTTTTGCCGTGGCTGAGGCAGCATCTGCTTCATGCTGTGTACTGATAATTCTCTTTCCGATCAGCTGCTGCTGTGATTCCCCACTCAGATACAGTGATATAAATACTCCAAGTGGTGCAGTGAGAGTAATATGGAAAAAGATGATCTGCTGTGGCAACCCTTAACGGGAGCAGCTGAAAGAAGAAGAAGATGCAGTGAGAGTTACAACGCTAAAGCAGTTATGGTATTTGGAATACTATGGCTATTCCCTGGACCATTATATTGCTGCAGGTTAATTACAATCAGATGCATTACACTAATAAACAATATGCAGTTAGTTTCAGTGTATTTATAAAGCCGCGTCAGGAATGTGGATCTAAGAAAGAAAGGGTAACCACACAGGAACAGTAGCACTGCTATGACACTGGGTGCCGCCAGTCTGCAAAACCGAGCGGAGAAATTGCGTACGCCAAGGTATGAGGTACCGTGGAAAAGTGCGTGGCTTTACGCCAAGTTTAGGTTGTATACATCGCGATTTGAGCGTGGAAACGTTCGTACGCAACATTTCTGTGCGTACGCACCGTTTATACATGAGGCCCCTGGTGTGGAAGGCTTACTCTCTTCAGTTGGTACAGGTATTGATAGACCATGGCAGGTCCACT
The DNA here is from genome assembly GCF_900747795.2 of Erpetoichthys calabaricus. Lineage (NCBI taxonomy): Eukaryota > Metazoa > Chordata > Cladistia > Polypteriformes > Polypteridae > Erpetoichthys > Erpetoichthys calabaricus. The sequence goes on along the minus strand of NC_041404.2, from coordinate 147,060,016 downwards.
ACCACATGCACACCAAGAAATTTGGTGTCTTCTACTGTCTATACAATAGAGCTCTAAATGTGTAGTGGGGTTGTGGGCAGGGTGGGTTAAATTGAAGTTCATGATTATCTCTTTAATTTTATCAACATTGAGAGACAGACTGTTGCACTTGCCATAGGCTACCAGCTGTTCCACTTCTATTCTGTAATCTGTGTTATTGTCTTTTCTGATGAGACTCACTGCTGTTGTGTCATCAGCAGGTGAGACATGCACAGGTGAAGAGCAGATGTTATGGCTTCTTCGGTGGAATAGTTGGGAGTGGTAGGCAAACTGCTGGGGGTCATGTGATGCAGGGAGTTGTGTTTTCATGTTCCATATAACCATCCTCTTGAAGCAATTTGTGATGATAGGGGTGGGCCCTACAGGACAATAGTCATTGAGGTATGGGATGACTAAGTTCTTTAACCCTATTGGAATGGTGGTAAATATGAAGCATGAAGGAACATCCACATGCCTTGTAGCTTTTTTGCAAAAAAAGATCAAATTTCTCATGCACTCTACTGTAGGTAATTGGATTTCTATTTAATTTGAAATTGGTTTATGTTAGTGATAGTAAAGAAGATAATATGCAGAAAGCTATATGAGGGACTGCTATACTGTAGGTGTACTTTTATGTTTGTTAGGTAAATGAGAGTGTCATTCCCTAACTTTCTGTACTCTACAATTATTTGTTTAGTTTTCCAAAAGATGACTTAGGCTCTTGTTGTGGCACCACAATGTCAGGCCTTTTATTTAATACATATTGGGTTGTTGGTAATGAAGCTTACCATGGTTCTGTTATCAGCAAATCTAAAGTTGAGTGTTCCAGATTTTGACTGCTGTAACACAGACTGTGACTGGGTAAAAATGTCAGATGTGATATGACCTAAAGGTAATGGGGTCAGGGAAAACAAAAAAAAGATGTGGATATTTGTGGATAGAATGGAAGTCCAGGAACACAGGAAATGATGGTAGAGAATTTGGGTTTTCAACCAGCCATAAATAATGACCTACTTGTTAGAGGTTGCTGTGATGTATGTTTTGTCTGATTTTCATCACTGTAACAATGATGACTTGAAAAGAAGCTTATTGAAATCCCAAAAGTAGAACATGACAGTGTTTCCAATGCTACAAAGTGAAGTATTACCCTGTACTGTCTATGGGGAAGCTACAAAAACGTTGAATTGCTTTGTAAACTTTGTGGTAAAGTGTGTCGGTGCCTTATAAAACTGAGATGAGGACTGGTGTAAAGATGGATCAAAAGCAAATGTACAAAAATAGGTTTATAAAGAATGTTGTTGAATTTATTGCAGATGGTTGTTACTGCTGTCTTCTTGCAGTGAAGAGCCTTTTGAAAATCTTATTTAGTGGCATCTATTACGCCTTTAATATATTTATAAAATTATGTTCACATTTTCATATAAAAACTACTATATCCATATACAAGATGTTTAAGCATAGATGTTAAGGTAATTATATATATAATTTCCTCTGTTAAAGATACATTTGCTTTGCACATGGTTTGTGAATGCCATAGGTTTATTAGGAGGGTATTGTTTAAACAAACTGCAGGAATAAGGAGCAATGAGGCAAATTAGTTACAGCAAAAGATCCTAGCAAATTAAGACCACACAAGAGAGTCAAACATGATTAAACAGTAAACCATAAAGTGAAGAATTTGCAAATCTGCCTACTATTAAAGTCATATGCAGCAACTCAATATGTACCCAAGTTGTTCACTTTACTCCCTGAGTGCTTTGGACAAAGTCAAGCTTATCAGAAAGTTTTAAAAGAATAAAGTATGTTAATTTTGTGCTACAGCCATTACATGTAAAATAAGGACACATAGCCACTAGTTCTCTGTTATGAGCCTTGAAGGGGTGGCGAGGAGAGTTGTTCGAACTAGTCATGATAAATTTTTTCACTGTTTGCTGAGTTGTGTGGCGTCGCTGCTCACTTACACTCTGGTGCTAACAAGGTAGCTGTCTGTGCAGATTTATTTAGCAAGGACCTGAGCCCTGAGCCTCTGTCTCCAGAACTTGTTTGCTTCAGTGAAATTGTCTGACTTTGTCTATTGTTAATTGTGAAGTTACAGAACATTCTCACATCCAAATACTGACAAATGTTTAATTTCCAATTGGTAATTTTCAAAACTGTTTTCTTATTCTTGTAAGAGATAAGAGACTCACTGTGATTACATCTTGCCTGAAGAAGGGGCCTGAGTTGCCTCGACAGCTTGCATATTGTAATCTTTTTAGTTAGCCAATAAAAAGTGTCATTTTGCTTGTCTTTTCTCTACATTCATAATGGCTACCACGGTACAACACCCTAGTACTTGTAAGTGATAAGAATTTGTTTTCTTTTACTGCTTTATATTCTTGTTGATTTTACTTCCTGTTAATGTCTGTGTCTATAGGGAATAATGAGTAACCTTAATACAGTATGTTGAATTTTGGTTGAGACAATTCAGGTTTGTTTAAGGCCAATTTTAATCACTAATATCATGTTACAAGATTGTCCGATTCTGATACCAAATACGATGTTTGTTCTTTATCTTTTTAAAAGTTTTACACTAAGCTCTTGCATAATCAGACGTGGTGAAGCTTTATGTTTTATATTAAAGTATTAACTTTGGTATTTTTATAATTAAACTATAGAGCACAGGTATTACCTGTTAATTTTTTATTAATGAAATGAAATTCTGTAGGGTAATTGTTCAGCGACAATAAAAATACTGAAATGAATAAAATTCCCTTCAAATACATACTTTTGTAACAAATAAAATATTTAGTGAAAATTACAGTATGTAGAGAAATAGAGAAATTATCCATAGTACACAAGGCATTATAGAAAATAAAATGCTTCTCATAATTATATTCTAGAATATTGTTTAATTTCTTTTTTCTGTAATGTACTTATCTGAAACAAAGCTAAATAAAATAGTACTTTTCACCATCTGTCTAACTATATACAGTATATATATATAGAATAGCAAAAAGCCTGTTTATTAAAATGGGCTTAATTGTACAATGTTAAGTCTGTCTGTCATGTTCTGCTTTTATGAACCCCTGTTCACCAGATATGCTAACCCTTACATCACTCTTTCTTTATGGTTCTTATTATCTTTCCTTGTCGTATATTCCAACCCTGTTGTGAATGGCATGATGCCCGGACTCACGAATGTATGTCTCACAGGTCTATCTTATGTTGACTACTTGCCTTTGTTCATTGGACATTCCCGCCCTCTTGTGGATGCCAGTCAACATTACGCCTGGCAAGAGCACAAATACCAGACAGACAGACGTCTTATCACTATATTTATACAAGTTTTTTTTTTCAGTGTACCAGCTAGACATTCCTAACTCTTGAGGTATAATTATAAATATGGATTACCATTTTAATTATGCAGCACTTGTTTCTTAACAGAACTTTTACTTATGACACTCACAAATAAATAATAAACATAGTATAAACATTTATAAAAGCCACAAATCTATCAAATGTTCATAATATGTTTATCAATAAGATATAGGATGACATACTTGTCAAGTTTACAAGTGAAATAAACAGATTTTGCTGTTAAGCTAACAAGTGTTTGTTTACTTAGCAGCAATTTCAAATTCTTCTTTATCTTTTCTATTTCTAGTTGAAAATGTGAGCTGCTGTATTTAACACAAGCTCACTCACTGTCCAGACTCAGACAAGCAATGTTCGTTTTAATGAAAGCACAAAATAAAAAGGTCTAAATTTCTTAAAGTTCCTTTTCTTGCCATTTGTCTAATTACACAAGACAATTCCTCTGATCCCTTTTCCTCAGTTTATCACTCCACTTTCTTTCATGTAAAGGCTAATATTCTATTCTTTGCTCTGTGGTAAAGTCTCCCTTAAGGCTGATTTATACTTTTCCGTTGAGGCTACACAGTGGTACCTACAGTGTGACCTGACTCGCACAACCTCAGAAATGTTACTACATGTTGTACTGATGGAAACATTACGCAGACCCCTACAACTCTGCTTGGCCAGTTTGGTAACTACATACTGCATTTCCTGAAACACGTTTCTGTTTGTCTTTCAGAAAAAGTGTAAAAATGTGGGGGATAAATGCATCTGCCTACATAAGAAAATGTATAGCAATAGGAGCGGTGATCCTGGAAGGCAAGACTGACTGCATTTTAATGGATCATTCACATTCTTGCATGCTATAAACACTGCTAACTAACATTCAAGCATCTTTAAACTGCTTTTGACAGCATAGCCTCCACACATAGCTACATAGTTGGCTCGACACAGAAGTATAAATCAACCTTCACTGTTGTGTGTTTACAGAAGTTCACAGGAAAAAAAGACGTGCACTAATTCAACAACCATAATACCTCAGGTAAAGGAGCACTACACCTATATTACTAAAGCTTAGAAAACCAGATGCTGAAAAAAACATTGGCCAATTTATTGATTTCCGATCAAGTCTTTTTCAGTTAAAATCATCTGATTTAGATCGGTGGCTGATTGATCAGAGCATTGCTAGAATTTGGTTTTTGTTGTCATAGACACTTAATTTTTTTAGAACATAATAAAAATTGTGATGAGAACGGGACATTCAACCCAACCAGCTCATCCCTCCTATTCGCCCATATTGTCTAAAATAACATGAAGATGAGATTTGAAGGTGCCTAAAGTCCTGAACCCCACTACGTTAGTTAGTAATTTATTTCATGTGTCTGTTGTTCTTCAGTGACTTTTCTTTAGCTCTATTGAGTCTTTTTTAAACTATGGAAACCAAAACTCCAAAGACTGGTGAGGCCTCACTAGTGCGTTACATAACTTAAGCATAATCTCCCCTAACCTGTGCTCCAGGTTGTTTACACTTACTTATGTTGATGTGATCTTTCAGTTTTTTATTTTTAATAACTTTGTAAACATTCCTAAAGTCTTGTTTTCACTTTGTCATTCTGGGGTATTGGGGAAAAAAATGAATGTTAATGATTTTAGAACAAGGTTGCAACATAAAAAAATGTGCAAAAAGTTAAGGGGACTGAATAGTTTCTGAATGGACTGTATATTGTTTCCACAATTACAAAAATAATTGCTTAATATTTAATCCTACATTTTCTGGTCCTTAGGGAAGGGACATGAGCGAGTACTGACAGGCTGAAAGGACTGAATATTGCTGAAAGAAATGCCTGTCTATTTATTATAGGGCACAATGTATCTTTATACGCCGTGGTGATTTGTTTTTATGTTTATATAGTTTATTTTAGTTTTATACATATGTTAAATATTAAATATTAATGTTGCTGTTTTAAGTATGTGAAGTGTCACAGTGATATGTAGGGTAATGAAACTACCCCTTGGCTCCAGGTACAAATTCCAGCCTTGCCAAATCTGTATTTGGTTTCAATGCTCCTCAAAGTCTTCATAGTTTATTCTCCAGGTTGTTTGCTTTTCTTGCTACACCCTGAAGATAACTGGAGTTAGATGAACTGGTAACTTTAAGTTGGCCCAGCATGAGTGAGTAAATGTGTATGCATGTGAGTCAATGTGCCCTGCAATAGACTAGTGTCCACCCCATTATTGAACCCTGTCTTGTACTCATAACTGGTAAGAAAGGCTCTTAGCATGTCTGATTCATTACTGGAAGAATAAGGTTTATAAAATGGATATATAAATTGTATTGACTAAATAAACCTACAAATGTTTAGTTGAGTGAGATCACCCAACCAAGGGCTCATTTAGTTTGTCTGTCAGGTTTTTGCAAAGCCCTTCCTGGAACACAAGACAGCTGAGTAAACTGCAATGTCAACATTTTGTTCATTTATATTGATACATATGTACACATTTTCATCACAGTTAAAATTAATCCTGGTTTGATTTTACGAAACCCACTGTTTTTCTTGTTCTCTTGTGCTGTGTGTACTTAAACTTCTTCAATCAAAGTACATAGAATTTAATAAACGTGCAGCTTTCCCAGTAATATATGGAGATTTTCAAGACAGTAAAAGCCACACGGCCTGAAAGACTGGGTGACATCGATTACAACACATTACAGGCATGCATATGTCATTGTAAAAGAAAAGTCTTTACAGTTCACTGCTGATGTGAATTTGTGAATGGGTTGTGAGGGAGCTTATTCTGGAGTGGAACTCCTTAGTGTTTGCATTAGTAATATGTGCTGGGGGACTGATTTAACCTCTTATTACCAGCATGCAGGTCAGAGAGATGAAAGCATGCCTGCCGCCAATTGCCAGATTGCCATAGTGACGAACACAGCACCACACCAGCGCAGAACAATAGTGGAGCCTGCCACTTGTGCTGGATCACCCAGATCATCACTACATCCATCAGAGCAATCATATCAAAAAAAAAGTCTGTGGCTTTGATGCTGCAAGTGGAGCATACCTAATGGAGCTCACACATGGGGAGCCTCTTTTCTGTTATTAACGTGTTTTTTGTTTTCACTGTTTTTTTTAATTGCTTTTTGTGAAAAGAAAAGGTGTTACCCCTAACAAAGTATGTTTGAAGTTTAAAACTCTATTGTTTTTATGATGTCTTTTACTTTGCTAACAGTATAATTTTGAAGTAGGTTTATCACGTCATGAGTGAAGTGAATCTTCAAATTTCTTGAAGTCATGATGTTGTACTATAAATAGGTTTAAAGTCTAAAGTAGAAGTCCAAGATGAACCTATTGTATTACTACTTGAGTTATATGACATGGTATTAACCATCAGAAGTGCTTTTGTAACATGTTCACATAAAAATATGTCCTATATGTTCATAACCACTATACACAATTTTACTCGAAAACTATAAACAACTAGACAAGAAAAGGTTATCTGGACATCAATGAAGTACACTATGGCATGTAAGTCGTTGTGTACAAAGCAAATAAACACTTAGTTAGAATTGTTATCTTACATTGAATCAAGCTCACCACTCCATTATTTGCAGATTGTAATGGTTTTCTATTGCACTTTCACTATAAAATACTAGTATGGCCAGATGTTCAGGTGACAAGGGCAGTCTCGAGTTCAGGTTATTTGTCCCAGTAAAAAACTAAAGAATATCAAAATGTCCTGGTTTTAACAGGCTGTCCATCTAGTAAGACATTGCTCCGCCGAAACAAATATTCTCACAATATATTAAGAACAGCATGTACAAAACTCCTAGAGACCCACTAACATCCTAGCTCCCAGTTCAATGTAACATACGTTTTATAGTGCAGTCCAAACTCCATAGAGTTTAGTGTGCAGTAAATTTTAACTAAATTCAAGTAGTCAGATAAATAACAACTAAACACCAGAATCATAATCTACAGCCCCAAAATGAGTGTCACAACCCTGAAGTTGGTCCAGAAAAGACAGTAAATTAGTAAGAAAAGAAACCAATTCATAACACATGTGGAAAATGTGAGGGAATAAGACAGCAACTAGTAATGTGACATTCATTTAGTAGAATCTACGATTTCAGACAGTAAACATTATATAATGGAGGACAATATGAATGTTTTTCTTGATCAGATTAAGCTGGCATGCTTTCCACCTTTAATGGAAAATTCTAACCTGAATTTTGAAAAAAATAGGTTGCACATAAGTTGCCTACCTGAAGGAAGAGGAAAGAGTAAGGAAAAAAAGACTTTATGTCCAACTTTAGTCATAAATGTCTGGGATGGCTGTCTTAAGTGAACTGAGAATGCCTCTTTCCTGTCTTGAAACTGGAAAATGTAAGTTGGCACATTTTTTTCATCTTTTGAAATCACTTGTAGATAAAAGAGCAGATTCTAAGTTTGGTAAATTGTAAACAAAGTTTTTACATTCCATGCCAACGGAAAATTCATGTTTGCTGATTTTACTGGTGACACCTAAGTGTTAAGACACCAAAGTGGACAATTAATTTTACAACTTGGCCATTGTGCAGATTTTGCTATTATACAAAGTGCTTGTATAGATTTTCTACGGGAACTTCAAATTCTTTCTACATTGTAAGTTAATTGGTAACTTGGAATTGGTCCAATTTAAGTGTAAGTCTGTAGATGATAGGGCCTCACATCCATTACTGGTCCTGTTCTTGCTTCAGCTCCAGACAGGACTCTGGACCAGTCAATTCATAAGCACGGCCCCATGTGAAGGGACTTCTTGTTTGTGGACTATTTTTATTTTCTGGAGTATTTATTTAACAATATTTTAACAAAAAATCATTAATTTTGCATGTTAGCAAATATGATTGGGTGACTTCACATGTAGATCATGGCACACGAGTAGCGACAGATTTTTTGAAGATTGTTTATTGTTTATAGCATTTGTCACCATTGGATTCTGTTTTATCATAAACTTTAAGTTGTTTCTCCGTAAAAAAGTGAGATTAAAGTTTTTTCTCAGCCACCATTAGAAAATACTTGGAGTAAGTAACATATACAAATATCATTTTTGAAGATAGTATTTCTTTAATACACTATTAAATATTCAGCTGTATGTGACTGGAAAATGTAATATTGGGTTTAGTGTAAACAGAAGCATACACCTTTTAGACACGAGAAAGCTGATCCTCCTAAGTACAAAGCATTGTTTCCACACTGTTTTCCAGTTCTTAAATCCACCTCTGTCTATTACCCTTAATCCTTATAGATTTCAATTTAATCTCTCATTTGGAGTGGCTTCAAATGTTTTGTATAAATCTGCACACATTTTCCACATGCTTTTGATTTATTTGCAATACTGACTATCTTCTCAAAGAAGTACAAATGATTTATGTGACAGGAGGACACCCTTTTTAAAACCATGTTGATTCTCTCAGATTATCGTGTTTTCCAACAGGTGCTGGTTTGTTTAATATTTTAAGTTTTTATTACCCTATTCTTATAAGATATGTGTATATACAATAGTGCTTTTTCAGTCTTACAACTTTGTTTTATAATCTCAACAAATAGTCATTTTTAATAAAAATAAGATTAATTTAATATATTGCTTTACTGTCAGGTGGACCATTCTTTGATTCCTTTACTTTAATGTTCAGTCCAGAAAATGTTATGCATATAGTCTACAAATTAATGAAATATGTACAACATGTGACTGCAACAGTAAATATTCAAAAATATAAGCAGATATGGTATTTGACTGTGGTAGTGCCAATATACTTCAAATTCACACTTGTTTGCCATTTGTACCATTGACTCAATATTTTATTTTTCATTTGTGAACTCAGATTTAAATATTATTAAGTAAGATTAACAAACCCTTTTAAATGCTGGAGCAATTATTTAGAACAGGAATCAAGGGTAGGCACCCACTTGAAATTAAAACATCATAGCATTCAACCTACTCTACGTTGTGTTTTTCTGATTACCATGAAGTTAACAGATGATAAACTAGATGACACTCAGATAAGACTGACCACACAGACGGACATCAGAAACTGATGTGTTTTTGTTTCTGTGGAAATTAGCTAAGTGTTGATACCCCAGATGTTCGGAGTTAAGTGTCAAGTAAAAGGAAAGGAAGAAGTGTGTGTTTATGGTGAGCAACATGTGATGCATGAATGTTAAAATTGTCCATTAAAGCTAATCACCTGATATGGAATATTTATTGATCAAGTGCCATCAATTTTACCTTCCAAGCAAATACTGCTATGCTTTTCTACTTGCTATTTATGTTCTTATGCAAGTCAATATGAACAATGCATTGAACATTGAACAATCTGTACAACATTATTGCAGAATATGAATGTTTAGCCCCTCTGGGATTTTTGTTTTATTATTGTTGTATTATTTTTGTATTATTGTACCTTAAATATGAACAGCATGTCACCTGTCCATAGAGCTGTACAAATACTCTGGATCACTGCTACACCTTTACAAAATATACTAATTGCTTTCTACTGCAATCCTAACTCTGACTATCCAATCACCTGACAGTATTCCTGCTGCCAGATTACAAATTGAGACTGAAATGTGAGGCGTTATGTGCTCGACTAAAGAAATGGAGAATAATCGGCAGGGCAGCTTTGATTGTGTAAACTAGGGCTTGTTTAGGCACTCTTCATCAGGAGTATGCAAATATCATAACAGAATTCATCAAAAAAAGCTGTGGTTGAGCAAATGCCTATGCAAGCAATCAACATATTATTTAATAAAGAAAATATGGATCTATAGTGACACTGAGAATTTACTGAAGGCATGGAACAATGCATCTCAAAGCAGTGAAATTTGGAAACAGCAAACGTAATGGTTAAACATCAGTATAGAGTAAACTAGAGACTGAATATAGAGCCTGTAATAATTTGCTGAAACATTGGCAGGACCTAGAGAGGCTTACAGACAAAAGTAAATCCTAATCCAAATCTAATCTAGTTTTTCACTTACAAATGAATTTAATTACCTCTAGACCTGCATTGATTATGATAACAACCAGCCTGCATTGATTGCCTGCATCACCACATAATTAATCCTTCCTTGTTTCTGTAGAGGGCATAAGAAATATACAGTATGTCCATAAGGCATCCAGTCCAGGTGGAATATCAGGATGTGTGTTAAAAACCTGTAGTGACAAATTAGCAATCCAGTACATCTTTAATATTTTGCTTAGAGAGTCCGTGGTCTCCAGCAACTTCAAAAGGACAATAATTATCCTGTGCCTAAAAAAGCAGAAGTGGGCTGTCTGAATAACTACAGACCAATCATATTCACTCTAATTATGATTAAGTGCTTAAGCGACTAGTGCTGGCACACATTAAACAAAATAATTAAAGTCATCATTACTTTAGTCTTCATATCATCAGAACTGGTCCACAGAGATTACAATGACCCTTGCACTCCACATCATCCTGGCACATCCAGATAATAATAACTTATTTCAGAATACTGTTTGTAGTCTATAGCTCAGCATTTAATACTGTTGTACCATCAATGCTAACTACCAAACTCCTCAATTTTGGACCTAGCACCACTCCCTGCAGTTAATTTTGGACTTCCAAATAAACAAACCTTAACATGTGCAAACTGGTAGCATCACATTCTCCACGCTTAATCTCAGCACAGGCCTTCTACGGGTGACTGTGCTGAGCCCTGTTCTGTACTCTGTATCAAACTGGATGCTGTTGACAAGATGAATAGCTTTACAATTCTTGGAGTAGACCTTACTGAAGAACTGAAGTGGCCCCAACACATTTTGGCTTTTGTCAAGAAGGCTCACCAACACTTCTACTCGCTCAGACATCTGAGGTCAACTTCTACAGGTGCACAGTGGAGTCCATTCTCACTGGCTGCATCCCATCCTGGTATGGCACCTAATCTGTTCAAGATCGTGAAGCACTGCAGAGGTGTTTGAAGGCAGCACAGATTATTCCTGGCACCCAGCTGACGTCTGTTCCGTATGTATGAGTATATAACACAAACTGACTAAGAAAAACAGACAGGATTATAAAAGACCTCAGTCATCCTGCACAGCTCCTTTTCTCATTCCTCCCTTCTGGCAAATATTAAATGACCACTGGCATCATTAGATTCAGGCACAGCTTCTATCCACAGGCCATGAGGTTACTAAAAAGCCAATCATAATGACAAATATTATAATGTTTTTATATACATTATATATAAAATTTTTAAAAATATGTACTGGCTACTAAGCATTAAGCTATATTAAGTGTTTCTGATATTTTAACAGAAAGCATCCCCTGATAACACTTCCAATATATGTAGCAAAGGTTGTGGATGTAATATTACCACAGGGTAGCTGGTGTAAATGTGCAATGACTACACTGGAATAAATAACACCAAAATGAGGGGGCGGGGGGGCATGATGCTGCACAGCTCAGGATATTCAGTAAGCCTGTGTGAAATCCACTATCCTGCACAATGGAAAACAGCTGATCATCAAGTGCAATAAACTGCATTCATTTCAGACAAATGTGTTTTTATTTCAGGCTGTCTCAATTGACTGCTGCAACTTTCTTAAATAACTGTGCAATTGACAAGCGCAGCAGGCTAAGCTAGAGATAATATTGATTTTTTTATTTAGCTCTAATATCATAAATTACGGAAATATTGACCTAGGGCTGATGAAGAAATTCTAAGCCATTATCTACTTATGTTACATCCTGTGTTACATCTTGGTGATGTTATGGTAGAAATACCAAACTGATAAATTGCCAATAGTGATCTGACTTGTACTTTTCAGTTAAAGTGTAGATTTATGCTCAGTCCTCCTTTGTAAAGATCAAACTGAAACAATACTGGTGTTATCTTTATCACTGGATATACAATATGAATTCAGGATATAAAAGAAATAAATTGTTTGTTATAAATCACAGTGAAATTAGAAGTTTCTAAAACAATACTGTGTTTGTATTTCAAAACTTCAAATAAGTTTTTCTTTTTGAAAAGCACTTTACATTTTTCTTTCAAAAAGTAATTTTATATGCATTTTAAATTGCTTGATATGTCTTTTCAACAGAAGGTAAATAAACATGTTCCATCCATTCTTAAATTTTCTGCACTTTTTTTTGAATGATGTTTAACTGAAATGTAACGGGTAAAAGATAGGGGCAACATCATTTAAGCGTTTAGTCTAACCTCTTCTGCAAAATGTCATCAAAAGTAAAATATAGCATGTTTATACTCTCCAAAGAAAATGGCCTTTTTTGTCAAATATCTTTTGACTATTATGGTTTTTTGAGTTAACCGTTCATCCATCCATCCATTTTCCAACCTGCTGAATCTGAACACAGGGGTCTGCTGGAGCCAATCCCAGGCAACACAGGGCACAAGGCAGGAACCAATCCTGGGCAGGGTGCCAACCCACCACAGGATGCACACAAACACACCCAGTAGGGCCAATTTAGAATTGCCAATCCACCTAACCTGCATGTCTTTGGTCTGTGGGAGGAAACCGGAGCGCCTGGAGGAAACCCACGCAGACACGCGGAGAACATGCAAACTCCACGCAGGGAGGACCTGGGAAGTGACCCCAGGTCCCCAGGTCTCCTAACTGCGAGGCAACAGCACTACCCACTGCGCCACCATGCCGCCCGTTCATCCATTATTTTATCAAACTTTATTTAATTGATTTCAGGGTTATAAATGGCATATTCAGTTACTAGTGGCCGCATGGCAAAACCCAAATGCAGGACACACTCTAGCACACATTTTGGAAATGAAGTAGAAATTGAAGTACTTGAATGAAAACCTGCACAACTGCTGTGAGAACATGCAACTTCAGAAAGGCACACAGACCATTCTTCAGCCACAGGACTTGACAGGTTATAAGAAAATAGTGGTAACCATTGCACCACCTTGCTACCCATTGCCTTTTCCTACAAAGTGAAGATACAATATATATTATATCTCTGTCTCTATCAAACTTCCTTGCCTGAAGTTTGCCAACGATCACCTTGACATTCCACAATGTTACTGGACAAAATGTTTTGTGAACTGATGAAGGTTAAATTGTACAGGAAGATTAAACAGCAGTACATATCGTATTAAAAGGGCACCATATACCAACATGAAAACATCATCCTAATGATGAAGTATGTTAGACAAAGCATCATGATTTGAGGAGGGCCTTGACCTCATGCCATCAGCGAGGGACAAATACATTTTCAAGTATCCCAAGATATCCTACAGAATTATGTCACTGTGGCTATCTGTCACCTGAAGCTTAGTAGAAGATGGGTGATGCATCAGGACAATGACCCTAAACATTTAAGTAAGTCTACTACAGAATGGCTTGGGAAAAAAAAATCTGCTTTTTGAAGCAGCACAGTCAGAGCATACACCTTAACCCACTGGAAATGCAGTATAATGATCTCAATAGAGTCATTTACACCAGATGTAGTAAGGGTGACAGCAAGAAGGGTGCTTGGTGTGACATCTGGACAGAGGAAGGAGGAAAAGGAAACCTGGTGGTGGAATGGCGAAGTACAGGAGAGTGTACAGAGGAAGAGGATGGCAAAGAAGAAGTGGGATAGTCAGAGAGATGCAGAAAGTAGACAAGAGAACAAGGAGATAAGACGCAAGGTGAAGAGAGAGGTGACGAAGGCTAAAGAAAAGGCGTATGATGAGTTGTATGAGAGGTTGGACACTAAGGAGGGAGAAAAAAACTGGAGGGCCAGACAGAGGGACCGAGTTGGGAAAGATGTGCAGCAGGTTAGGGTGATAAAGGATAAAGATGGAAATGTACTCACAAGCGAGGAGAGTGTGTTGAGCAGATGGAAAGAGTACTTTGAGAGGCTTATGAATGAAGAGAACAAGAGAGAGATGAGGTTGGATGATGTGGAGATAGTGAATCAAGAATTGCAATGGATTAGCAAGGAAGAAGTAAGGGCAGCTATGAAGAGGATGAAAAATGGAAAGGCCGTTGGTCCAGAAGACATACCTGTTGAAGCATGGAGGTGTTTAGGAGAGATGACAGTGAAGTTTTTAACCAGATTGTTTAATGGAATCTTGGAAAGTGAGAGGATGCCTGAGGAGTGGAGAAGCAGTGTACTGGTGCCGATATTTAAGAATAAGGGGGATGTGCAGGACTTCAGTAACTACAGTGGGATAAAATTGGTGAGCCACAGCATGAAGTTATGGGAAAGAGTAGTGGAAGCTCGATTAAGAAGTGAGGTGATGATTAGTGAGCAGCAGAATGGTTTCATGCCAAGAAAGAGCACCACAAATGCGATGTTTGCTCTGAGGATGTTGATTGAGTAGTTTAGAGAAGGCCAGAAGGAGTTGCATTGCGTCTTTTTGGACCTGGAGAAAGCATATGACAGGGTGCCTCGAGAGGAGCTGTGGTATTGTATGAGGAAGTCGGGAGTGGCAGAGAAGTATGTAAGAGTTGTACAGGATATGTACGAGGGAAGTGTGACTGGTGAGGTCTATGATAGGAGTGACGGATGCATTCAAGGTGGAGGTGGGATTACATCAGGGATCGGCTCTGAGTCCTTTCTTATTTGCAATGGTGATGGACAGGTTGACAGATGAGATTAGACAGGAGTCCCTGTGGACTATGATGTTTGCTGATGACATTGTGATCTGTAGCGATAGTAGGGAGGAGGTTGAGGAAACCCTGGACGGTTGGGAGACAAAGTCAGAGAGGCGAGATTGTGTTGGTTTGGACATGTGCAGAGGAGAGATGCTGGGTATATTGGGAGAAGGATGTTAAGGATAGAGCTGCCAGGGAAGAGGAAAAGAGGAAGACCTAAGAGAAGGTTTATGGATGTGGTGAGAGAGGACATGCAGGTGATGGGTGTAACAGAACAAGATGCAGAGGACAGAAAATATGGAACAAGATGATCCGCTGTGGCGACCCCTAACGGGAGCAGCCAAAAGAAGAAGAAGAAGAAGAGCCATTCACACCAGATGTTCTAAGTATATGGCTGGGCTGAAATAGTTCAGCTCAGCCATATACTCCAAATCTCCAAAAATTTGTTGTCAAGAAAGAGGGGTTGAATTCATTTTATCCAATCCTAAAACATACGGTTACCTTTCGATGGGGCAAAGTTGAATTAATAACGGTTCACTAACAAATTCAAATTGTCTTAAGGTTGACTGGGCTTCATCAAAGGACTAGAAGGTGCACAGAACAGTGTGTTCATATTCCAGACTGAAAATTCTTCTGTTCTTGTGGGTATTGAATTTTTCAACCATGGTGTTCTCCAGTGAGTTCCTGAGGGTGTCACCCATCATAAAGTTGAAGAGGAAAGGACATAAGGGCAGTCCTGTCAAACTCTACTTGTAATCCTGAAGATCTTGCTCACTAACCATATGCTATCACTTTTTGCGACATTTGAGATTAGAGTGACTTCATTATTGTCATAAAACCAAGGAATGAACCTCTCTTAGCCTGAATCTGTTGTAATTGAATCTGTCTTGTAAATGATGTATTTTACATAACTGTGTTTTCAAGAGAATGGTTGTAACTATGTTCTCATTTATTTAGCTCTGTGTTTTTGAATTTTTTCTGTGATACATTGTGCTTGGTCAACCACGGTGGGGATGGGTCTGGGCCCAAATGTGTGAAAAGTTTGGCATGTGAGCTGTTTAATGTATTATGCATTCTTATACATTTCCAACAGTAGTGTTGGTGGCATATTCATATGCTTTGATACATGGCACAGACACTTAACTAGAAGTGATAGAAAAAGTTCAGAGAAGAGTGAGTAGGCTAATTCCAGTACTGTGGGGATGAGTTATGAGGAAAGATTAAAAAAAGCTGAGCCTTTTTAATTTAAGCAAAAGGAGATTAAGGGATGACATGATTGTAGTGTTCAAAATTATAAAAGGAATTAGTACTCTGTTTCAAAACTGTTACTTTAAAATGAGTTCAACAAGAACACGGGGACATACTGTATGTAGTGGTAAATTATCTAAATTAGTTTGTTTTTCTTCACTCAGAATCATGGACGTGTGGAGTAAGTTACCAAGGAATGTGATAGACACTAGTATTTTAGGGACCTTTAAAACTTGACTTGATGTTGTTTTGGAGGAATTAAGTGGACTGGACTTGTGAAACGTTTTGGGCTGAATGGCCTGTTCTCGTCTAAATCTTTCTAATGTTGACTGTAGCTGCATCTTTTCCAGTTTTCCAAAATTGAGCAGCTGCTGAATTGGCAAGGTACGATTCAGCATAAGTCATAACAAAAGAAGTTTCTTAGTCCAATAAAGTTAATTTTAATAAAGGTTTAGTGAAAATTCAAAACAAAGCAATTCTCACAAAAATAGAGAAAAAGTTATTACACGTGCAGGATAAAAGGTAAAAAGGAAAAAATGTTTGTTCTACAAACTTAGTTTTTTCCTGTTAAACTTAAGTTGCTTTCTATACCTAAAGGTTGTGTTATTTCTCTATGGCAAACTTACATATTCTTTACTTAATACATTCAGTACATTCTGCACGTACGGCACATTCAATAAGGTCAATAAGATACGTTACGGGATATGTTACAGAATATGGTTTGCCCTCCATGCCTTACCAATTGTAAAGCAGATCATAAACTGGGACTAATCTGTAGTCAGAAGGACAAAAAATAATTGGAATATTTCATTTGAATTTAGATTATGGAGGAATATAATAGAATCTTCCATAGACTATTATATAGGCATGCCTTTTAACATAACTAAGAAAATACTTTAAGATTCAACAAAACCCAAATAACTTACAAATGGCTCTTACATTAAAAGTCAGTCATTAAAAGTAAAGTCAGAAAAATGTATCTTTGTTATAGCACTACTAAATACCTGCCAAAAATCAAGAGGCAAAAAGCATCCTAAAACATTAATTTGTGGGGCTTTTAATTGACAAGGCTGCCACACACTGTTGTGTGCGGTTCTTTTAAGCCTTTGTTAGCCACTCTTTATCCTATTAATGGTAAGGACTGTAAACCCTGACATGGGTAACAATTAATGCTTAGTTCCTATCAAAGCCATTTTGAAAAAGGTAAAAAAAAAAGAGTCTGTTAAAAGTTAAAAAAGGAGAGAAAGAATTATGTCTTTTATTTTCTGGTTTCAAAAATCTTTGAGTAAAATAAAATATTCTGTTGTCATCAGTATTACTTATTTGATGCTTTCCTATTATAATCTTTATGAAAATCCTTTCACTTTCCCCCATCAGTGACACCTTCTGCTTTAAACGATAAATATGCATTGAGTTAACGAGGGTAAAGCAGAAACACATAAAAAAGCAAATTATATATGTTGGCTAAGCAGGAATACATATGAAGAAAGATGTATCTAATTATTAAGTGCTTTTTGAAGAATCGGCACAGGATTGGTTCAAGATATGAATAGCAGTATTCTGTTCATTTCCATCCTAATTTTATTACTACTGTTTATCCATCCTGTAACACAAATTAAAGTATGTACTGTATGTAATTAACATTGTTTCTGTTTTATGAAACTGAAAGATACAGTATCTAGTGTGCCAGTTCACATTTCAGGACCATAGACAGCACCATTTACTAGTTTTGAGCTTAAAATAATGTCTGACACATTTTTTTTTGCTTTCTTCTTACTCCACTTACAGTGCCACACCACTTTAATTTTTGATAAAGAGTTGCTGATATAGTCTCATAATGAAGACCCTAACTATATGACAAAATGGTCTAATCAAATCTGACATGGTGCACTGACTTATAAATTCTGAGAAACAGGCATTTAATATTTTTACCACTAAATTACTTGACTTGTGTTCATATTATGTGATTTCCTCTTTTAAAATGAAATAAACCAGAATTGTTAGCGAATGAAGAGCAGCAGAGCTAATAGCTGAGCCAACCATATAGAATGACAGATGGTATTACTTAGGTTGCTTTGAAACTGAAATAAATATAAAGAGAACCAAAATAAAGAGCAAGGCTCACTTTTGCAGTTTTTTTTCTGAGGTATTCGTGATGTGTTTCTAAAGAAATATAACTTTTTACACGAGTTCCTAAGTTTTGGGTGAAGATAATTATGCTGATGATTGGCTGAAAGTTATTTCTGCATTGATTGTGCACATAAAATGTGTCCCATTAACACTGGAACAGTGAAGTCAAAATTATTGTTTTACAAAGTCACCTTCAGTTTAGAAGTATATACAGAAAGTTTTAACATTTTAAAGTAAAACTTTTTATGCTCCATTCTTCCCATTTAAGGTAAATTTAGATAATGTGAATACAAAAATTATTTTCAGAATGTTGTTTGGAATACGTGATGACAAAAAATGAATGAATGAAGCAATAAAACAGTAGAAAGCTTAGTATTTTAGAGAAAATTATTTGCACACCAAAACTGCATCAGATTGTGACACTTTATTATGACTGTTGAAGCCATTTACATCTCTTGTTTATTTTATAGGCTTTTGACCCTGTTCTCATTTTCTTTAAATTAAATGAAGGTGTTATTATGTTTTATATACAGTATTGGGCGTTTAGATATTTTACGCATTATTAGATATTAGTTTGGCCAGTCTTAAGACTTTCACCTTTATCTAACTTTTATAATACTTTTCATTTGCAATTGTTTTGAACTGTTTTTTTATCACAGGTTGAATCACAATCTCAGGTTACATTTTCTCTTAAATAGGGATTTCACTGCTGCAATTATTGGTTGTGTTCTAGGATGTTTCTGGTCTTTCTTGTTTTAATTAAGAAATTTGCACTCTTTGTAATTTGGCTGTTTAGATTGTTTGCAAACTATAGACCGGCCCCCTTATCCTGAATCCTAAAAGTGATTTCTGCTTCACTTTAATTCCTGCCTCTGATTATTTGTTTCTCATTTACGTCAGTAGTTTTCTTAGGCTAACCTAATCTATATGTATAAAATGCAAAGTTGACTGACTGACTGATTGAGTGACTGACTCACTCACACACTCACTTACTCATTCATTCACTATTTCCTGTTTAATTCAAAAACTGAAATTTTGGTGGATTGGTACAACTAAGTAAGAATGTATCCACTAAGAAAGGACATTATGATATATCAATATTTAGGGCTAAAAACAACTTTTATAATAAAAAAATGAAATACCCCGAAATCTCAAAAATACTTTGACTGATTTGATTTGATTTGGAAATTTGGTGAAATTATTGAAAAAAGAAAATTTGCTGAGCTGTTTTTTTGTCAATAATAATACAGGGTGGCCCACGAAAAACAGGCCCGCCTCTACCGAGACGACTCTCATCTTGCAAAGAGTGTACATGAACATACTGAAACGGGCACAAAGATGTATTGACGCACAAAGAGATCACTTTCAGCATCTTCTGTAAATGTGAGTAACAAATTTGATCATTTTTCTCTTTACCACATAATACAGTTGTCTCGGTGGAGGCGGGCCACTTTTTTGTGGGCCACCCTGTACTATAACAAGTGGGCTATCCTAATTTCCTATATACATGTTCAGCACTGAGCTGAGACAGGGCTTACTTGTTTATTCAAATGAAGTCTGTCAATTGAAGCGATGGGCGGGATACACAAAGAGAGTCACTGACCAATAGGGTAGACACAGCAAAGTGGTGTGAAGATTTAGAGGTCTCTTGGACAGAAAAAAGAGACGGGATTACATTTACTGTGTAGAGCGAGTTGTGAAGTGGAAGGAGGAAAGTTAGTTGCACCTCAAGGAAGACATAGTTAGTAAAAATGCTATAACGTTTGAGTGCTGGTATCAGTCCATTCAATGGCCTGATCACCCTTAGACACTCAACAGGGCCTGTTTACAGTGATCATCTAATATAACCTGTGTGAAAAGGGAGGAAAACCAGAATAATGAAAGAAAAAATACAAGTAGTGAAAAAGAGAATGTTAAACTTTATTAAGAAAGTGAATGGGCGGGTGATTTGAAATTAGGACA
Source organism: Erpetoichthys calabaricus (assembly GCF_900747795.2). NCBI lineage: Eukaryota > Metazoa > Chordata > Cladistia > Polypteriformes > Polypteridae > Erpetoichthys > Erpetoichthys calabaricus. Next base: position 147,039,700 of record NC_041404.2, on the reverse strand, counting down.
CTAGATCAGCAATCATACATTTTTCCTTTTTTAAGGTATTACAGAATGTTTTCTTCAACTCATTTCTATTTGGAGAGTCTTCGTGTTTTTGTCAACTATTTTTTGAGAGCGTTTGATAAGGAAAGTGCAGTGATTATTTTACATCAATGATTTTAAACAAATAATGCTTAATATTTATAACATAACATTTTCAAACTTCCTTAATTCAGCTATTGTTGGGACCAGGCTTTTATCCCAGAAGCTTCAGGATTTTCAGGTTTAAGGTAGAATCCAGTCCTGAGTGGAATGCCAGTTCATCATAGGGACCCAATGTTCACAGTGAGCCAATTTGGTGTTGTTGGTTAACATACTTGTCTCTCAGATGTGGGTGGAAAACCGATGTACTGAGAAAAAAAAAACATGGAGATTGTGGAGTTTTTCACGAAGATAGTAGCTAGTCAAATAATTTTAATGTTGAAAATGAAACTCTGAGACAGAAGCATTAACTATTGCATAATGGTACCACACATTATTGTGTGCATATCATTGTTTTCTTTTTTTAATTCTTTTGTAAAAAGCTATTTTTTAATGTATAAGAATAATACAAACACATTAAGAAGAATTTGGGGTACCGTAGAGTAGCCCTGTTTATTGTGCAGACTGAGCAAAAATCACAGAGTATGATCTCATTTCAAACCTAAACACAATGTTTTATACTGTATATGAGTATAAATTGAATTACTGGAAATGAATGAAACTGAGGAGAGGCCAATAATATCTGTTAAGTGAGTTGCCAAATCAGCCAAAAAAGAGAATCAGTGAAAGCAGCTAAACAGACTCATTTTAGAAACTTCCAGTCTAACACTTAATCTAATTTGGCTAACTTTAAAATCCTAGACCCATGTACTCATGCAACTCATACTTATTTTTGTTGATGAACACCACAATGGATTTTGGCAGGTTTTTAAAGTATACAACCCTAAACAATATATGGCCTGTCATTTAGAAATGGAAATGATGCCATATTATATTGTGTGTGGTGCACAGCCCGGACACAGACAGGTAGACATTGTTTAAGCACCACAACACGTTTATTTACAATACTAATTACAAAGATGAAACACACACAACTCCAGGACTCTCCCAAAGTCCAGGCCTTTCTCACACAATACCTCTTCCTTACTTCAGGCCGCCTCCTTTCCTCTCCTCCCGAGCTCCGTCGTTCTCCGCTCCTGACTCAAACCACTGAGTGGTGGTTGCTGGCTCCTTTTATAGTTCACCCGGAAGTGCTCCAGGTGCTTGATCACAGAGTTCCGGCTGCATTTCCGGGTATGATGAATATGCTGTCCATACGGGCTCAGGAGTCCCAAACACAGCACCCCCTGGCAGTGCCTGTGGGACCCAACAGGGCTGCACCCAACTCCAATTCCCAAGGAGCCCTGCGGGAACCTGAGGCACTGCTCCACCCCTGGGGGGGTGGCCATCTTGCATCTGGGGGAGGGGGGTATTGCAGTGTTCCGGGCTGCTCTTCCTGAATATAGTGTGCAGGGGCATCCCGGCTGGGCATGGACGCCGGCCACCTGCCACATGTGCTAAAAACAACATCCAAGATAATGTACCAATTACAGTGCTGTGGGAATCCCTTCTTCCTAATTTCCTCAATTATTGCAAATTTTTCATAATGAAAGTTTTCAATTCTTCAATCAAAGTCTAATGTTTGTTCACTTAGGGCCTTTTTTAACCAATACTTATTTTGCTCATGTAGTTTATTAAATTAACAGTGAAAGAGTAAGACTGCTTTATTATTTTTTTTATTTTTATTTTTTCCATTTATTCTACCCATTGTCACGCATCCTCATTGTAGGATTTCCTCATAGGTATGTGATGACCCACCAGTTCAAGTGGGTGTACTGTTGGTAATATTCTCTTCTCTTTCTTTCCCCACAGTTCAGAGAAACTGCCTAGTAAGGGCACTTAGTCCTGCCCTTTCCAGTGTGTGCACTATAAGAAGCCCAACTGTCCGATAGGAGGCGTCTTTTGCGGTCAGAGCAACCCTCCAGACAGAGCTCTAGTAAAAAGAACCCCAATTATGTGGCAAATAGACAAATATTTTTGTTATTATTTGCCCAAGGACTGCTTGTACAAATGCGAAAAGGCACACTTTTTGTTGGACTTTATTCAATTAAACAGGATGACCCTGTTGGTGTCCCAACTTTTCATCCTTTCCGCTACCTGTCATTCCTGCACCTGGCCACATCATCTACTTTCTAAACTTGCTTAGTGCAATTCAAAATAACCAGAAATCTAAAGCTTACCCCAGTAGCATTTTGCCACGAAGCAAGAACCAAACAAAGATAGGACACCAGTTCACTACAAGGCTCACTCACACAAATACAACACACACTCATACACCTCATTTTAGCATCATCATCATTCAACCTAACACACTTCCTTGAGACTCACAAGAAAGACCAGATAACCCAGGAGAAATACTCCAATTTCACAAAAATAACATGCAGACTTTATTAAAATGTATATACTTATTTATTAAGCTTCTGCAAAAAACAAATATTCCCAATCTATCTGTCTGTCTATTTTATGCAGGAAAGCTACATGACCTGCTCAGTTAAGTATTTCCTTATTTTGTTGGCCACTTCTTGGCCCTAATTTCCTGTTAGAGGAAATTATTTACCTTCACAGTTAATGTTATATTTCTGTACATGAAAGATTCTCAGTGTTTGGGTGGGCTGTTTGACTGATTTACATGTAAAAAATGACCTGCCATTTTGACAAATTTTGAAATATTTGGTTATGTTGGGTGGCACAGTGATTAGCAGTGCTGTCTCACCACTCCAGGAAAAGTCCCTACCTTACTGGAGTTACTCCAGGTAGCCAATTGTTTCCTGTGTCAATATGCAACTCTATATTGAGAGTGAGGTGGGCATGTGTGAGTATTCCCTGCAATGGACCGAAGCTGAGATGGACTGTGGTACCTGAGACCATGAAAAGGTTAAAACGGGTTTGATAATAGGTGGCTATATTCTTTCCTAACAGGAACAACATTTAGCTGACTTAGACTCCTAAGCAGGGAGTACTTTCAATAACACTGAGGCAAATTTAAAACTACTTGTCCATGTACCGCCTGCTATCATTATGTCTAAGGAATAGTTTAATTACATTAATTTTTAAGAATTTCTATTTAGTGATAGATAATCAGATACAGGCATATATATTTTTTTCCAAATCTGTGCACAACTTTGCTATTTTACCATGATTAGCATACTTACAGATCCTTTAATATAGAAATACACTTTTCATTGCACTTATAGACATGTCAGTTTCCTTATAGTTAGAATTCTTTTTTTTCTAAATGAGGGCACACAAGTTAGACTAAAAATGTATGCAAACTGCTGAGTCAGTTACATATCTAGAACAACATTCTATTTTCAAGTAGCGCTTTGCTGCTGTGTAAAGTGTCAAGCCATGCAGATTACGATTTATTTTTTTTCAGCACCCCTTTGATGAGCACCCTCTCACCACAACAGACATACAGTGCTCCTTAAACATTCTCACTCACACACACTTCCTGCCAGGTTCCCACTGTTTATTCCTTGGTTGTTGCTTGGGCCTCCCTCTAAAATTGCTGGCATTTGGAGGAATCTCGGAGGCGCCAATATACTTGGACTCATCTCTGGGGAACAATAAAGGCAGATCTTCATAAAAGTTCAAAAAGCTCTTGCCAAGTGGTTTATAGGGGCTTTAAATGTTTATTAGCGTTTAGAAGGAAGAGGAATGATGGCATTTTCTTTAGCTTGCTTGTTGTGTTTCTCACAATTATTCATTTTGGGAAGCAGGTGCTCTGCTTTGTAATCTACTAAGTAGAGTACCCTAATCTATGAATATGGGTATGTTTGTTTGTATTTTATGTATGTATGTATTGTATGCATGTATGTATGTATGTATATGTACCGATCAGACAAAACATTAGAATCCCATCTCCCTAAAAGTCTTTTCCGCCAGCTAACACATAAACATTTTTTTAATTCAGCCCATACACTTGGATGCTACTGATAGCATGCTGCCATCTTAAATAGAAAATGGCCCTGTTTTGTTATTGAAGGGTCCTATGGTGTCCCTGTTTTCCCTTTCAGACTCTTTATCACATAGACTTGATCAGAATGCATCAAATTCCATCTATATCCCTTGTATATGTAATTATACCAACCTGGCCACTATCTGGATTGACTGTTATTGCATTTCAATTCTTCCCCCAATCTTTAACATCTATAACCCCAAACCATTAGGCAGAGTACCAGAACAGGCAGAAGAAAAAGTTATACTTTTTATTCATAAATTTCTATAGTCATAGATTTCCAATTGTGCCTAAAATATAGGCAGAGTAAAATGAGTGCTGGCAAGACCATACAACCTGATTAGTAAGCAGTTTTTCTTGTTTTCTTAGCCTACCTGGTGCTCTTTGTTTTAGTATGTTGATTAGTCTCTGGTCTGACGTGGTCCTTGGATGGAATGGTAGAGACATAGCATTGACCTTGTATGGATGTGATAGACATAATTTTACCTTTACTCTTGGCCCTTAATTTAAATACAGTCCTGCCATCCTTGGCATGCCTCTTGGACTATTGGGTGTGTATTGTCAGCTCAGGCAGACTCAGCTCCCATTCCATCCCGGGCCTTTATTCCTGGCTGTCAATGTTGTCTTCAATTCAAAAGCTTGAACCTATTTGAATGCACTCTGGTTCTTTGAAAGTATTTATTTAATAATATTTTACCAAAAATGCATGTATTATGAGCATATGACTTGATAACTGACATGTGGATTATGCAACATGAGTAACATGAGTTTTTTTTCATGGACATTTTTAACATTGTTTGCTGTTCAGTATTTTCCAACTACCAGAACCCACCGAAGCCCATTATATCATATTGTTTGTGGTGTACATTATTCATTAAACATTTTTCTCACCATTCACAACAAATAACACAGAGAAAGTAAGAGAGTAAAAATGTTTTCATTTTTGAGTGGAGCATTCTTTTAAACACATATCATTGTCATCATCATTAATCATCACCCTTCATATTCATTATGTCAGGCAAAAATGAGAAAAACTTTTTTCTCTTCTTCAGCATGTATTTGCTTAGCTTTAAGTGTTCATGTGTGTCTTGCCCTAAGCAACTTATTAGAGTTTATGTTTATCTATTGGTTATGTTAGTTATTGTTGGCAAGTGGCCCTATGTCTTTGCACGTTTCATGATAGTGTTTTAGCACAGTGACAAACTGTAGAAATGCTTTTGTGTTTTAACCTTTATGCTACATGATAGCAACAATATACAGATAAGTAATATACATCTTTGTGACTAGAGTCTATAGATTCTTTTTGTTGATGCACTTTCATTTATCTCCAAAGTGTGTTGTATTTTCTTAACCTTATAGGAAGCTTTAAATTGACCTTGAAATGTGTTTAGCAAGCTATGACTGTAAATGTGACACAGCTAAAATAGCTATTAGGCATGTGTTTAAAGTTGTGCAAAAACATTTTCCTCTATTACATTAAAAATTTCATTAATCTGATACAGTGTTTCAATGCACCATGAAACAGAGTATAACATACAGTATAGTGAAATATCACCAGAATTCTACCCCTCACTGCAAGGCACTTCCCTCAGCCATGTAAAGGTGGTGAATATTCCACAGTACCTAGTGGTTCATTTGACTGCGCTTGAGTGTTTGGAAAGTTTTACAGTCTGTGCCTGTGCTTTGGGGTGTTTGACTTTTTTATTCCATTCTTTGAACATTCATTATCTGTACAGGGACAAATATTTATCGTTTTAGACTTCTGTGTGAGTTTATTCCAATCATTATGTGGCTGAATTAGTAATGTTGCTAATTTTGAACAATTGCGTATTACATTGTGAGCCAGAGAACATGAGGGTAAATGGTTATTTTAAACAAACTGAGCCAGGACAATTTAAGTTTTGCCCTTATACTTGTCAGAGGCTTTATGTGGTCTTTGAAATCACTATATTTCCCACCAACTGATTATTTAAAACTATCTACAGACTCAGAAGGAAAGGATAATCTGAAGTAGTTTGCCTAGTGGGGGCTAGGCGGTCTCATGGCCTTGGAACCCCTGCAGATTTTGTTTTTTTCTCCAGCTCTCTGTTTTTTTTTTTTGTTTTTTCTGTCCTCCCTGGCCATCAGCCCTTACTTTATTTTTTGCTAATTAGTTTTGCCTAATTTTTATATTTTTTCTTTTTTCTATCTTCATCTTGTAAAGCACTTTGAGCTACATCATTTGTATGCAAATGTACTATACAAATAAATGTAAATGTTGTTGTTGTTGTTGAAGAAACACATGTAGGACACAAACAAAACACAAACTCTAGGAAACTTTAATTTGTAAGGTTTACTTTTAATTTGGAATTAACCGATGACAGGGCACAGAGCTTGTAAGCATTTCTTGATTTCTGTGCCACAGAATGAACTGTTGCTGCAGTTTAATTCTCACCCAGGTGTGGAACCACTAATGTCCCAGCTCCCAACTTGTAGATGTTTCATAGATAAGACTCCTGACTTTAATGCTATTTGACTGAGAATGGTGCTGATAATCTCCTGAAACCACCAGTAGGACATAGCAGCCTTTGGACTGGTTGTCATTGCAAAACAACCTGGAAGAGAAACTGGCATAAAAAAGAATTTGAACCTGATTTTCTAAAAACAAGTACTGTACACATAAGGAAATTATGCTGCTACAGATTACAAAGGAAAAGGCCAGTGTGAATAATATGAAAGACATCTCTAACTCAGTCCATTGCTTGACACATTTTTATGCCAAATTTTAAAAAAAATCAGCAACCATCTCCTTGGTTTTGCTTATCTTAAGTTTCAGACTATTTTTTTTTTGCACCAAGAAACAAAGTTCTCCACTCGTACTCTGTCTCATCCCTCTTATTGATACACCTCAAAAGTACAGACTCATCTGAGAATTTCTGCAAGTGCCCTGGTGTTATATTTTTAGTCAGAGATGTACAGAGTAAAGACACACAGAATATTTAAGAGAGCTATCAAAGAATAGCATGTTTTTTTTTAAATCAAATTAATTTTGTCAGTGTTAAGTCACATTTTATAGGATGAAGATTAGAGCATGCTTTTTTTAACACTTCTACTCCCTTTGCTCTAATATTAATTTTTAAGTACCTGCTTGACAATGTCCTTTTCAAACTGTTGGCTTCCTTGTGTCTTGTCTCTCCACTTCACGAGCCCCTAGGTGCCTCCGTCATCTTTCATGAGCGATTTACACCAAGTCAACTAAAAGACAAATGGAATGGCAGCCAGCCTCCAGTGGTTGTACAAACATGCAAATGCAGAGATTTTGAGTACTAGGCAATTCTTCATTTACTGCTAGGCAATTGGTGAGCAAGCCAAATGCACAATTGCTGGCATCCACTACTATGACCCCCCATGCAGTGTACTTTGTCTTCCACTGTGTGTGTGTCTCTGCCTTTCTGTCTCTCTTTCTTACCATTTTTTCTTTTATTTCTTTAAGAATTGGTCAAGTTAAATAATCTGAATTTTCATCTTTTACAAATGTTTTCTCTGTATAAATCATATATTATTGTTTGGTGCTACTTGTGCCTCTGCTTGCCTTTTCTGATACATATGAAAGACTAGGGTCCTACAACATCCATTTTATTTTTCCCATTTTTGCTTTTCTCAGGTTTATTTTTTTGTAATCATATGTTTACATTTTATCCGTTTTTACTGTAGAAAGCATTTGCAGTGAACAACATTAATATAAACAAGTGTAAAATTGCACTTTGCATTCTTTATGTTGAAATTACATAGTTGCAAATACTTTGGATACACATATTCAGTAACAGCAAGAAGTTCATGCCATAAATTAAATTCATAAACGAATGAATTAAAGCTCCAGGAATGCCTGAAAAAAATATAAATAAACGTGCAATTTGCAATATAGACACCTGAATTCATCAAATTAAAAGTACATACATTCTAATACCCTTAATCAGTGTAGTTTGTTTTAACCTGTTGCTCATGTACTTTATTTTTTTCTATGACACACATCGTCATTGAAATGCATGATTTTGAACCTCTTGGTGTTTAGCTCACCAAGTGACTCTTTTGTCTGTGACAAGTGTCTTGTATTTGTTTAAGTTCTTGTCCTCTCCTGTCCTATCAACTGACCTGACTGGGAAGTATACTGTACTTAGGAGGATGCTATCTCAACAACCCTTGAAAATCTGTCTTGCATTCTTCCAGTAATCACTTAGCTTCACATAAGTGGATAGACCCTTGAGTCACAGTGCAGTTACTCTCCAGAAAACCTGAGCCATAAAAGTCACTGGGATATTGTTGAGCCTTGAATTTTACTTTTCAGATTGTGTTCTGCTTGCAAACAGCTAACCTATATGCCTTTCCTGATACTGGGGTGCTAATTGCCCTTCAGTCCATGATGTATACATGCAGTGAATTCTGAAAGTATTCAGACCCCTTTACCTTGTTCACAGTTTGCTATGTTGCAGGCTTATGCTAAAATCTTTTAATTTTTTACCTCATCAAGCAACACTCAGTACCCCAGAATGACAGAGACAAAACAAATTTTAGAAATATTTGCAAATGTATTAAAATAAAAAACAGAACTATCACATTGACACAAGTATTCAGACCTTTTGCCAAGTGCTTAGTTGAAGTGCCTTGTTAGCAATTACAGCCAGAACCACTCAAGCGCTGCCAGATTGGATGGAGACCATCATTGAATGTCCCCTTTTCAGGTCTTTCCATAGATCTTTGATTGGGTTAAAGTCTGATCTCCTGGCTCCCTGAGTTGTCCCTAAGCCACAATTGTGTTGTCTTTACTCTGAACCTCTGGTCATTGTCTTGTTGGAAGGCACACTTTTAGCCCAATCATAAGTCCAGAGCACTTTGGAGCAGGTCTTCATTATAAACATCTCTGTGCTTTGCTCCATTCCACTTTCCCTCATCCCTGACAAGTCAGTCAGTCCCTGCTTCTGAAAAACAACCCCATAACATGATACTGCTACCAATGTGTTTCACTGTTAGAATAGTATTGCACAGATGATGAGTGGTGCCTGGTTTCCTACAGACATGATGCTAATCAGACTAGGGAATCTTGTTTTTCATTGTCTAAGACTCCTTTAGGTGCCTTTTTGCAAACTTCAGGAGGTGCTACATGTGCTTTATACTGAGGAGAGGTTTCTGCCTGGCAACTCTGTTACAAAGCTGAAATTGGTGGAGTGTTGCAGTGATGGTAGTCCTTCTAGATGTTTCTCCTATTTCCACACAGATTCTCAGGACCTCAGCCAGAGTGACCATTGGGTCCTTGGTCACCTCTGCTACCATGACCCTTCTCCCATAATTGTTCAGCTTTGTCAGGTGGCAAGTTCTAGGAAGATTCATAGTTATTCCAAACTTATTCCATGTAAGAATTATGAAGACCACCCTGCTTCTGGAAACTTTCAGTGCTGTAGGATGCCTTCCCCAGATCTGTGCCACGACAAAATCCTGTCTCTAAGCTCTGCAGGCTTTTCGATCCCATGGCTTGATTTTTCCTCAACTGTGGGACCTAATATAGACAGACTTGTGCCTTTTTAAACTGTGTCCGGTCAGATAAATGGACTACAGGCGGACTCCAAACAAGGTGTAGGAACATCTCAATGATGATTAATTGAATGGTATGCAATCAAATTTCAAGTGTCATAACAAAGGGTCTAAATACTTGTCTGAAGTTCAGTTTTTAATTTGTAATTTCTTGTACATTTGCAAAAATTTCTAAAATCCTGCTTTCGCCTTTTCATGTTGGGTATTGAGTGTTGCTTGATGTGGAGAAAAAAAATAAAATTTGTAGCATGAAACTACAGCACAGCAAGTTGTGCAAAAAGTGAAAGGGTCTGAGTACTTTCTAAATCCACTGTATGTACACAGACAGAACAGCAGCAGAATATCCATAAAAAATAACAATTGCTAAAACAACAAAAGTTAACATATTACATGTATCTTAATAATATAAGGACAGAATACTGAAAATATTTAATATATTCATAAATTTTGTACAAATCTCTCCCAAATATCCAAATTTCACACAAATCCATTTTTATATATTCATTTTATAATTCTTCATTGCAGAAATCATGGAGCCCTAAGAAACTGAGTAACTTATGAGCTACTCAGTAAGCACCTAAAAATGATATAATTCTCTACATATTATTTTATCAGTCTGTATATTGAAAAGTTTAAAGCATGTAATGTGCTCTAGATGTTTTTTTCAGTTCAAAATGCTCTTGGGGCTGTACTTATAACCAGATGACCTTCTGTTGTTCACCTTGTATTCTTATTTTTGGGAGACTTGAAGCCCCATCATCTCTTTCATGCTCTTCTAGAACTTCACTGTTTACTTAATTTCAGGCCCAACTTTGTTGTCGTGCTCTTTTCAGGTATTAATTGAAAAGCACCAAAGCACTTAGATAATACTATTGTGACCTTTTGTGTTGATTTTACACGTGGTCGTTGATTTAAAGGTATAAAGAACACTCCACAAAAATAAATATGCACAGTTAACAATGCAAATACGGACAAGAGTGTGGCGACAAAATAATCTGAATAAATGCATTTAAACAGGAGCTGATAAACCTTCTAAGGAACTTTGCACGCCAGAATGCACTGACGGCTAATGGCTTTTAGAAATTGTTTTGCTGTTAGTCTTTGAAGCTAAGTAAAATCAAATTTTTGTTATAAAGTGCTGAGCCCTATTTTCATATTTGTACTTTGTCTCTAGTGAGTGATTTCAAGTACAGCCTTCACCTTTTCTGTTTTGAAAATCTAGAGCATGAAATATGACTCAGGATTTCTTTAAGAAGTATGAAGTATCGCTATTCCAGCACTTTATAGAATGTTTTCATAAACGTATTTCAGGATACCAAGTCCTAAAATTAGTAGCGTGGTTCCCAGAGTACTGTGGAATAAAATTAGAAGGTGTCAGAATCCAGTTCCTTTCTTAAGTTACTCTAACAAATTTTTAAGATCAACTCCTTGTGGGATGCAATGATTCATTTAAATACTTCCATGCATAACAAGACAGAACAGTGATGTCTATATATCTAATGGTGTAATGAAGGAACAATCTAAGGAAACTAATGTAAAAAGAATTTGTTGACTTCAGTTAGTAAGACACATTTAATTTTTCTTTAATTTGTGTTCTAACAAAAAGGGAAACTTTCAACAGGACAGTAAAAAGTGAAGGAGACATAAACTATGTTGAACCCAGAAGTAGTCACATAAGAGATCAGCATAGGCAGATATGCAGATGATTACGTATTTGTCAGTCCTTTATACTCACAAGTGTCCCAAGAATAGATGTACATTGAACTCCCCATAAAAATTCTGGACAGAGTTACAGTAGAACATGATGATCTGGGGATTGGCCATATCACCACACTGATGTTCTGTCACAAGGTGGGACTTGACAGGCAGTTGATGAGCGGAGTGGACAGACAGCGAGAAGTCAAAAAACAAAGCAAACAGTTGATACTGGAAGTCAAAATGATTGAATATCAGTGCCAAAATGAAAACTGAAAAATGAAAGTGTTCTAAGCTTAAGGTCCAAAACATAAATGTGACCACCATCAAAAAAAGCTTTTGAGAATATCCACAAACTTGGACAGTGAGTAACACATGGTGCTGACTTAAATAACAACAAGCTGATAAAGTCTTGTGGTGCAGTGTCTGAGACTGCACACCCTAGCAGTGCCTCCCCAAAATGGCTAAAAGCAAGATTGTGTCATAGTAAACTTCATAACAAAATTATATGTTAAATTAACAATGTGTAAACAATGTTGAATGAAATGAAAGCATATGTATACAGTGAATTCTGTATAATTCAAAACCAGAATAAAAAAATGATCAAATCTCACAGAAAAATATGTACGAAGCCCAAGAAAAATGCATGAAATATCAGGCCTCATAACAACTAAAAGCATTTTCACACCTAGTTTATTTGGAGCGTTTTTTCGAACTCACATTTAGGTAGATGTGAACAAGATCATTCACTAGTGCAGACCAAAGGAACTGGACCAAGACCGTTTAGAAATGGTGGTTTCAGTGTAGTACCAAGTGAACTTTGGGGCAGTTTGCGTGAGATATGAATGTGATCTGACATGAGACTGATCGACAAAAAATAATATGCATTATGGGATACATTTTACCTGGTAATTAGGAAATATCAGTATAAAAAGTTTTCATAGAACACTTGGACAAGTACCATTCAGTCAAATCAGTCCTAGCACATTATTCAGCCACAGAGCCTCTTTATGTCTGTCTCCTGATTGGATAGCAGTAGACCATGTTAAAAAAAAAAGTTTAAATTCACTTGTGATTGAGTAAAGCAAATGACATACAGAGTTGGTGAGATACAAATACACTGTGTGACTGACAGTTAAACCTTTTAGTTTGTACCACCAGACTGATTTGTGTGCTAGGGTGTCCTCTCAATGAGATTGCAATTTGGGCAAGACGGAGACATTGGAGACATACCATCCATCCATCCATTATCTAACCCGCTATATCCTAACTACAGGGTCACGGGGGTCTGCTGGAGCCAATCTCAGCCAACACAGGGCGTAAGGCAGGAGACATACCAACTTTAATACAATGTAGTAAATAACATTAAAACATTCCAAAGTAAACAATATTAATACATATTTTCAGGATTAATGATTCAAGATATATGAGAGGTGACATTTATATACTAGGTTACTGGAGATTAAATACGCATCACCTTACAATGAAATTACTTGCACCTGATATGTTCACTGTCTGATCTAAATTGAAATACATCACTGTATGCCCTCACACAAGTTTGCTGTGTTCTGTAAAGAAGACCTGATAAAAGTGTCCTTTCTGTGGCATGCGAAGTAACGTATCGTTTTCATGTACTCTTCAAGTTATCAGATAATCGACATTCTGCACACAGAGCTCTATTTGGTAAATAAACCACATACTGTAGTTTTTGCAAATGCTATGGTGCACAAGCTCAGTTCTTGTCAACCTTCCATGTTGAGTTTTCCAGGGAAAACATTGTTTCTGCGCAATGAATGAAGACCATGACATGCCCATGGGGTGCTTATTGTTATGTCTTGTTTGCTCTAAAGGTTGCTGTGTGAAACGCAACCAAACTAACGTAGCTGAAACAAAGTAACCAATGTTCTCCTGATTCAGCACAAAGCAAATGGACTATGAGTGAAAAAACACCTTAAGAATATGTTGACTTTATGTTTGTCTATTGTGTCATGAACTTTCATGAACTTGATTTAGTCTGAGTCTGAGTTATCACCCTAACATATCATAACATAAGCTGGTCAAACAAATATGATAGTGGTACAGTGCTGTCAGCGGTGGTTGAAGAAAGTATCTTATACTCATTAGGAAGGTGATTGGGAACACAAAATGAAAAGCACCACAGGAAGACCTGCAGATTGTGCAAGATGTTTCCACTATGTCTTTGTCAGTATCTCTACTTACAAAGATGTGATATGCTCCTTGGTTATCAAAATGGTGGCTCAGATATTAGTTCTGGTTCTCACAAATACAGAACTACATTCATGGGATGCTTTAAAAGATCTGCCAGCACTGATAATCATCAGTGATAATGTTTGAGGTAATGCTGGCCATTAACAGGTTGGATTTGCTTTGAGTTATTGACTGTGGTGAGTCTTGCTTCTCTCTTATACTTCATAATCACCAGCTAGTGCCAACAGTGCTAGAATGCTTTCTTGAATGACACATTGCCAAAGCTGTTGTTGTTGTGATGTAGGGTGCCATCACCTTAGCCAGTTTTCTGCTGCTGCTTGTAAAGAGCACCAAGCATCATACACCTTGTAGTGGCGAGCCTGTCTAGTGTCATTTATATAAAAAAGGTAAAATATCTATCAACATATGGCTGACATTGGCCATGAATATCCTTGTGACATCAGCATCCATTCCTGGTCAGCCATGTTCCCGTATCTGTCTGCAGAAGAGCATATGTGTGACATTTGATTCATTCTACACCCTCCATAAACTGCTGCACAGTAATTGATTAGCTACACTACAGTTTGTGAAGGTTTTACTAAATACTAACAACCTCCATGGGTACCCACTTTTAAACTATTCCATTGTCACTTAGTAGTAGTCACTTCCAGGTGATTAAAACAAGACATCAGATAAACTTTGTAAGCTATCATCTGGGGAGATACAAAGTAGTAGTAGTAAATAGAAGGGTCTAATTGGAGCTGATAGACATCTTAAAAAGGCTGCTAATGTGAGTTAAACTACATTTTCACAAATGTAAGTGCATTACATCCATAACCCAGTGTCCTTTTAAAGCATGCCAGCTTGCTTCCAACTGAGCTACATTAGGCATCTGGCAAGTAACGCCAGGGAGTCTGACTGCGCTTCAGTAAAAGAAATATATTGGCACCATACCAAACGTCGTAAAAATGTATGCGACTGCAAAGTATAATGAAAAAGTGAGAGACATGAAAGAGGAAAGTGTGTGACAGAGGCAATTTTTTACATAAAGTAAGTCAGACAAGGTTTAGCTGACACTGGTAAGACACTGGCTCTGTCCATTTTGTAACCATCATGCCCTGGTGAAGGTTATAGGGTGCTGGTGTTCAAACCACAAGGCTGACTGCAGCATTTTAAACTGAAGTCCATGTCTGTCACTGAAAGCAAATGAGAATTCTGAAAAAGCATTTTCTTTCATTCGTAAGTTATGAAGATTTTTTGAGGTCACTTGTCACACAATAATCACTCATCCAGCTGTCCATCATGTGGCTCATTATGGATTTGTTGAATTTCCATTAATAATTAATTTAAAACTTTCTTATGTATTATATGTTAAGGATTTTCCTAAATCTTAATTCAGTGATCATACAGATAATTGTTTGGTATAGTAATAAAGCTATGGAGGGTTGGTAGAAGTCGTCCAGTTAATGCACATATGCTCTAATGCTCTACGTAGAATTAACAGTACCCTTGACTGGAACCAGGGAACCTAGACCAAACCCTGAAAACAGCCCCAGACAATAATCCCTCCTCCACCAAACTTTACAGTAGGCAGTACGCCGCCCAGAAGACAGTGTTTTCCAGGCATACTTCAAACCCACATTCGTTCAACAGACTGACAGTAAAGTGTGATTCAGCACTTTAGAGATCACCTTTCCAAAGTTCTAGAGATGAATGGTGGTGTGCTTTACACCACTCCAGCTGACGCTTTGCATTGCACATGATAATGTTAGGATTGAATGCAGCTGCTTGGTCATGGAAACTCATTTTGTGAATCTTCCAGTGCACACTCCTTGTGATGATGTTGCTTCCAAAGGCAGTTTGGAATTCAGATGTGAGTGATGCAACAGAGGATAGGTGATTTTTATGCGCAAAGCACTTGCTGGCTTCGTTCTGTGAGTTTGCATGATCTACCGCTTTGTGGCCGATCTGCCATTTCTCCTCAACACTTCCATTTCACAATAATAGATCTTATAGTTGACTGGAGCAGATCTATCAGAGCAGAAATTTCATATATTAACATGTGACAGCAATGGCATTCTGTGACAGTGCCACATTTAAAGTCACTGAGCTTTTCAGCATGACCCATTCTACTGCTAGTGTGTGTCAATGGAGATGGCAAGGCTATGTGATTGAGTTTATGCACCTGTTTATAATGGGAGCATCTGAAATACCTGAACTTAATTATTAGGATGGTGTCAACATACCTTAGGCCACACAGTGTGTGTGAGAGCATAACTGAAATGCAAATTTATTGCAGAGAAGTCAAGAAGAAACTTTATTTTGGCACCAGTTATATGGTACATGTGTTGTTAATGGTCTAAGTAATGTTATAGACATCAGTCTTCCAGTTAAGCTTTGGTTTCATGGTTAATCATCACATATCAATGAATGCGTTAAAGGTAGCACCAGTAACCATGAAAATGATAATGGAATGTTGTTAGACATATCTAGAGCTTCTTCTCAAGCAAATGTTTTACAAACAATGAATAATGTCATTAGTGATTATTTGGTGATGTGGGAGGTTAACCAGATTATCTATCCATCCATCCATCCTCTTCTGCTTATCCGAGGTCGGGTCGCGGGGGCAGCAGCTTGAGCAGAGATGCCCAGACTTTCCTCTCTCCGGCCACTTCTTCTAGCTCTTCCGGGAGAATCCCAAGGTGTTCCCAGGCCAACCGGGAGACATAGTCCCTCCAACGTGTCCTGGGTCTTCCCTGGGGCCTCCTCCCGGTTGGACGTACCCGGAACACCTCACCAGGGAGGCGTCCAGGAGGCATCCTAATCAGATGCATGAGCCACCTCATCTGACACCTCTCGATGCGGAGGAGCAGCGGCTCTACTCTGAGCCCCTTCCGGATGACTGAGCTTCTCACCCTATCTTTAAAGGATCCCAGAGACCCTGCGGAGTAAACTCATTTCAGCCGCTTGTATTCGCAATCTCATTCTTTCAGTCACTACCCATAGCTCATGACCATAGGTGAGGGTAGGAACATAGATCGACTGGTAAATTGAGAGCTTTGCCTTACGGCTCAGCTCCTTTTTCACCACGACAGACCGATGCAGAGCCCGCATCACTGCAGACGCCGCACCGATCCGCCTGTTGATCTCACGCTCCATTCTTCCCTCACTCGTGAACAACATCCCGAGATACTTGAACTCCTCCACTTGAGGCAGGATCTCGCTCCCAACCCTGAGAGGGCACTCCACCCTTTTCCGGCTGAGGACCATGGTCTCAGATTTGGAGGTGCAGATTCCCATCCCAGCCGCTTCACACTCAGCTGCGAACCGATCCAGAGAGAGCTGAAGATCACGGTCTGATGAAGCAAACAGGACAACATCATCTACAAAAAGCAGTGACCCAATCCTGAGTCCACCAAACCGGACCCCCTCAACACCCTGGCTGTGCCTAGAAATTATGTCCATAAAAGTTATGAACAGAATCGGTGACAAAGGGCAGCCCTGGCAGAGTCCAACTCTCACTGAAAACGGGTTCGACTTACTGCCGGCAATGCGGACCAAGCTCTGACACCGATCATACAGGGACCGAACAGCCCTTATCAGGGGGTCCGGTACCCCATACTCCCGGAGCACCCACCACAGGATTCCCCGAGGGACACGGTCGAATGCCTTTTCCAAGTTCACAAAACACATGTAGACTGGTTGGGCGAACTCCCATGCACCCTCCAGGACTCTGCTAAGGGTGTAGAGCTGGTCCATTGTTCCACGACCAGGACAAAAACCACACTGTTCCTCCTGAATCCGAGGTTTGACTATCTGACGGACACTCCTCTCCAGAACCCCCGAATAGACATTTCCAGGGAGGCTGAGGAGTGTGATCCCTCTGTAGTTGGAACACACTCTCCGGTCCCCCTTCTTAAAGAGGGGGACCACCACCCCGGTCTGCCAATCCAGAGGCACTGTCCCTGATGTCCATGCGATGTTGCAGAGGCATGTCAACCAAGACAGTCCTACAACATCCAGAGCCTTGAGGAACTCCGGGCGTATCCTTGCCACCAAGGAGTTTTTTGACCAACTCTGTGACCTCAGTCCCAGAGATGGGGGAGCACACCTCTGAGTCCCCAGGCTCTGCTTCCTCATTGGAAGGCATGTTAGTGGGATTGAGGTGGTCTTCGAAGTACTCTCCCCACCGACACACAACATCCTGAGTCGAGGTCAGCAGCGCACCATCCCCACCATATACAGTGTTGACAATGCACTGCTTCCCCCTCCTGAGACGCCAGACGGTGGACCAGAATCTCCTCGAAGCTGTCCGAAAGTCGTTCTCCATGGCCTCCCCAAACTCCTCCCATGCCCGAGTTTTTGCCTCAGCAACCACTGAAGCTGCATTCCACTTGGCCTGCCGGTACCTATTAGCTGCATCCAGAGTCCCACAGGACAAAAAGGACCGGTAGAACTCCTTCTTCAGCTTGACAGCATCCCTCACCGCCGGTGTTCACCAGCGGGTTCAAGGATTGCCGCCACGACAGGCACCGACCACCTTACGGCCACAGCTCCGGTCAGCCGCCTCAACAATAGAGGCACAGAACATGGCCCATTCAGACTCAATGTCCCCCACCTCCCTCGGGACGTGGTCGAAGTTCTGCCGGAGGTGGGAGTTGAAGCTACTTCTGACAGGGGGCTCTGCCAGACGTTCCCAGCAGACCCTCACAACATGTTTGGGCCTACCAGGCCTGACCGGCATCCTCCCCCACCATCGAAGCCAACTCACCACCAGGTTAATCAGATTACTCAGAGAAAAATCAGCACAGCTCCATGTAGAACATGGAAATTCCTTACAGAAAACAGCCGAGTGTGAGATTCAAGCCAAATATGTTGGATATTTAAGGCAGCAGTGGTATCCAGCTGTCAGATCTTCTAAATATAGGGTTTTCTCATAGTTAGAGAGGTTTGTGGACGGAAGATCAAACATTATTGACAACACATTATAAGATATTGCACATACAGACTTAGAGTTCCTCTTCTTTGTTGGCATTTCATAAATGATCTATGGTAGTGGTTGTCTAAAAATGTTTGCCTTTATAATGACTCCATAATCCACCTTCTCTACCACACCTCTTTTCTCTGATTACGTTGTCCTTGCAGTAGTTTGTAGGTAACATTAATAATAAAAAGTGAAAATAGCAGATTTGAGACCAGTCAGTTCTTCCTGTGAATATTGTGTCCTTGGATGCACATCTCTATTGCTGGTAATAATCAGGCCAGCTGCACTCTCACAGCAGTTCATCAAAACATTATACAGAAAATAATAACAACAGAGAAATGGTAAAGGATCTTATTGTTTCCTTCAGGTTTTATATAATAAATGCTAAAAGTTCCTCAAAATAAATAAAAAAATATATATTAAGAAATGTAAAAGAAGGATGAATAAAAACCAAAGTAAAGACGCACAGGATCACTTTGCCATTTTAACAGAGTCTGCAGAATAAAACAACTGTTAAAACTCATATAAGCTTTGGAGCTAGAGTCCTCTCTTTATGATCACTAGAATTACTGTTGATACATGTCTTTTAACACTCAAATCACTCACCCCCTATATACTGTATCTATTATATAGTGCCTTTCACATCCATTTATCTATCTGTTATATGGTACCCCTCTCATCTATCTGTCTATCATATAAGACAACAAAATAGGTCAGGTCAGGTTGGGGAGCATGCACTGGTACACAATATTGCCGCACCCACCACATGATGAAACAGCTTAGGATCCTGTTTGGCAACCCTCCAGACTGACACGCGTTCCAGTCCTACCCAATGGAAACGACTGTTTACCTGCTGCAGCCATGTGTTTTGCGGGTGTCCCCTTGGTCTGGTCCAGCTACTTGGGTCCTCAACAATTAAGATCCTGCGAGCTGGATCACCCTCGGGTAATCGTGCCACATGGCCATAGAGCCATAACTGATGCTTCCTCACAATGCAGCAGTACCCAAGGATTCTCCAAAGAGGCACAACACAGAAGGAGTCCAGTCTTTGTCTGTGGTCACTGGATAGCGTCCATTTACGCAACCATATAGCAAGACAGAAAGCACCAGGACTCTAAAGACTTGGACCTTTGTCCAATAAAATAGAAAATTTAACAATTCATTTTAACCTGACACTTTTTAAAATTTAGATATACAAAGAGAGCAATAAAAGTTATTTTTATTGGTACTGCTGTGCCAGATATAACAAAATCAGATTATTTAAAATGAATTGAGAGAATTTATTTATCCTCAGATATGATGAGACTGTAAACAATTGGAAGAGAAAGTACAATATTAAGCATATTTCAAAGACTTTTTACAAAACATTGATGCAACTACAGTCCATCTTTTTAAAATAAACCTCAGTAGTCAGAAAACATTTTAAACAGCTCAACAAATACCACACAATAAAAGGGAGGAAATCCAACCAACAGCACATGATGTGTATTCCTTCTGAGTTCTGCATAGTAACTGCAACGCCCAAGTGCACAAAACCCACTTGGTTTCAAGGCAGTTCCAGCTAAGACCATGGCTTATTAATTGATGTAAAACAAATAAGATAGAGAGGTGGCTGTGCAAAACTGGAACATAAGGGAAAGTCTTGAGGCTGTTGAGTTTTTAAATTTTTAAATTATCATAAAGATTGAACAGGGAGACAAAATTCATATTGCTGTTTTATTTTCATTTCACAATGTATCTGCATTAAGTTTTTGTTATCCTGCAATGGGCTTTTAAAACAATAAATATTTGTTCATGGCTCTTTGGTAAATAAAAAAATACTTTTTTTTACAAAACAAACTTTTTCTTTGCAGTCTCACACAGTGGCTGCTTGGCTTCCCTTGCTTGACAGAGGGGAGTACTCTTTGATGCGCACACAAAGCTTCCCTCTAGTCCAGGGGTTTTGCAGGGCTAAAGGCTGGAATTCATCTTGCAGCCACTTCTCTTTGTCATCCAGAACCAGCACCAAGCCAAAGTGGTCCAGTTGATCTCCACTATAGGTGTATTCATCTAGGCTTCCCAATAGTTGCCTAGAAACCTCATTTATTTCCTGAACCACCAGTCTTATTATCTTCCTTGCTGAGGTCTTTCGAGTGACGCAGAGCTGCAATGGAACAAAATGATGAAATAAATTAAAGTTTTTCGAGACCTAGACATTATGCCTATATTGCTTATTATAGTAATAACCCAGCAGTTCATTGAAGTGGAGGCTGTGACTGAGACAGCCTGATATCACACACATGGAAGCATGCTGCTGCTGCAGCTTAGAAACTGGCCCATCCACAGAGGTAAGAGTTCTCCATTTAGAGATCACTGAGATGTTATAGCATCTTTGTAACCCTTTGGCCTCAGACAGTAAATAAATATGGATTAGGTGAAATAAAACAAGATAGAAACAAAAAACAAAGTAAAGACGCACAGGATTACTTTGTCCTCTTAACAGAATCTGAAGAAAAAGTCACACCACAGGGCAGATTACTAAATAGGGACACTGGAGGGCATAGAATAGTTCTATATTCTCTTCTACGCAGTGGTGTGCTGGAGAGCATTAAGAAGAAGGACGCCACACGCCTGGACAAACTGGTGAGGAAGGCAGGCTCTATTGTTGGCATGAAGCTGGACAGCTTGACATCTGTGGCAGAGCGACGGGCGCTCAGCAGGCTCCTATCAATTATGGAGAATCCACTGCATCCACTAAACAGCGTCATCTCCAGACAGAAGAGCAGCTTCAGCGACAGACTGCTGTCAATGTCCTGCTCCACTGACAGACTGAGAAGATCGTTCCTCCCCCAAACTATGCGACTCTTCAATTCCACCCGGGGGGGTAAACGTTAACTTTATACAAAGTTATTGTCTGTTTTTACCTGCATTGTTATCAATCTTTAATTTAATATTGTTTTTTGTATCAGTATGCTGCTGCTGGAGTATTTGAATTTCCCTTTGGGATTAATAAAGTATCTATCTATCTATCTATCTATCTATCTATCTATCTATCTATCTATCTATCTATCTATCTATCTATCTATCTATCTATCTATCTATCTATCTGTCTGTCTGTCTGTCTGTCTGTCTGTCTGTCTGTCTGTCTGTCTGTCTGTCTGTCTGTCTGTCTGTCTGTCTGTCTAGACTCTTTGTTGCTTATTGTTTTCTGTATAGACCACTAGAATTGCATCTTAATTGATAGACACACTCCTTATAATAATGAGTGTAACAAAACTTCACTGTTGGGAAAAGATGAGTACATGTAAGTAGTCAAATGCTTATCACATACCATTGATCAATTTGTTTCATCAGAGGTGACTGCTAACAGTCTTGGAAGCAGTGCATATAGCCGACACCTGTTTTGCACTTTCCAACTTTAAGAAACAATGCGTTGTTACTTCATGTAATTTCAAGTCCCTTCAACAGTAGAAAAAAGCAAAGCACCAATGAGTAGCAACATTACATGGCTAAAAGTATGTGGACACTCCTCCAAATTAGTGTTCAGGTGTTTCGGCCACACTCACTGTTAACAGGTACATAAAATCAAGCACATAACCATTTAATCTTCATTGACAAACATTTGGAAGTAGAATGAGCCATTGATTTCCATGGCCGAGTAGCTGCACATAAGCCTGAAATCACTATGTGCAATACAAAATGTCGGCTGGAGTGGTGTAAAGCATGCCACCATTGAACTCTGGAGTAGTGAAAATGTTTTCACTGGACTGATGAACTACACTTCATTAAATCTGGGTTTGGAGGATGCCACGAGAATGCTACCTGCTAAACTGACTAGTGTCTATTGTAAAGTTTAGTGGAGGAGGTGGGGTAATGGTCTGGGACTGTTTTTCAGGGTTTGGGCAAGGTCCCTTGGTTCCAGTTGAAGCTGCTGGTAATGTTACAGAATATAGAGACATTTCAGACAATAGTGCACGTCCAACTTTGGGGAACAATCTTTTCTATTCCAGCATGTCTATGCCCCTGTGCACAAAGTCAGATCCATAATGACATGGAGAAGCTGGAGTTGCCCACACAGAACCTTAACCTCAACTCTGTTGAACAACTTTGAGATGAATTGAAACGACAATTGCAAGCCAGATCTTTTTATCCAACATCAGCACCTGACCTCACAAAAGTTCTTTTGGTTGAATGGACATCATTTCTCACAGACACACTCCAGAATCTTGTGAAAAACCTTTCCAGAAGAGTGGAGACTATTGTAGCTACAGAAGAGGGCCTTGGGGTTTGGATATGGTTTTGGAATGGGATGTCCAATAAGCCCATATACAGTGGACAGGGCTGCAAGTTAAGAATCAGGGCACACCACACACGTTTACAAATATATTCAATGTAAATTTTCAGAATACCTTTACGCTTGTTTCCTTAGACAGTCCCGTCCTATATTGAGGATAGACTCGTAAAGTAACATGACTGCACTTTTTTCCAAAGCGACCATTGCCTGTAGACTCAATGAAGCCGCTGGTATCCTCTTCCGATGCTCTTGTTCTTGGAAGTAGTGGAGGGATCACATTGTCAGGTCCCAGGGCTGGCTTCAGATCAAGGTCACCTGTGGAATGATGAGCCCTGCACCATTCAGACTCTGGACTGGCTGGTGGTAAATTCAGACTGCTGGTGCGCACACAAAATGCTTGTCTCTTTTCAGTGATGCGCAGCAGTTCTATTTGTCGACTTGGAAGGATGAATTCGCTGTCGAATAATTCTGGCTGCCATTTCTTATTTCCTGAGGCAGCTACTTGAAGTTTGTGACCACTGAGTACATCAGGAGCACTGCTTCTCATTTTATCCTCTCTTTTACTGGTGACTTGTGCTGCAGTGGACGAGGAGGATGGAGAGGAAGAAAGGAGGTCTATCTGTCTAGTGCTTTGTGCATGACACAAATGACAGTCACTGTCTGGTGCCAGAAAGACTTCACAAGATTCTTCATCTTCTGAAATTGCATGAGTGTCTAGGAAATAACAGAGAGGAGTATTGTTGTTAGAAAAGTAGTTTCAAGTTTACATTTTATGTATATACAGTTGTAGCTAGAAATCCTCAAAGGGGGAAAATGAGTCACATATCTTAAAATAGCTTTTCATTCCTAAGCTTTTAACTCTTTCCAGGAGTCCTCATCAGAGGAAAATGATTAGACATCGAAGAATTGAAGGCAATATATAGCAAATGAGAAGGGGGGGAGTGGGTTACTAAGGTGGGGTTCAGAGGGTGTTGGTCATAAAGTCTTATTTAATATGTGGACGTTCTTCTTCTTTTTCTTTTTAAACCTGCATATGCTGGGTTAATGTCCAAGTGTCTGTTAATGGCGTTTTCATTTGATAGCCATGCTTCAGCCAGCTTTCTGGTACTTTTAGTATTAGCCTTGAATTTTACTTGCACCATATCCCAGTTAAACACGTGTCCTGTTGAACTTGTATGTGCATATATCAGAGACCATGGGTCCTTCCTTCTGACAGCATTGTGATGTTGTATATGTGTTGCGAGTGTTTTAGATGTTTGTCCCATGTATGCAGCTGGACATGCATTGCATGGTATACAGTATAACGTGTTCTGTGTCTCTGCTGCCAATTTCCTGATTCTGGCATTACAAAAGACTGTTCGCAGAGTGTTTGCCTGTTTATGCTCTATTTGGATGCTTGATACACCACGATGATAAGGAAGTTTGTACTAGGTGAAATGGGGGATCAGGTTGGAGTCAGTTGTTTGCTTATGTCTGTGGTGTCTCCTATGTAAGCATTGTTTGCTAAATGTCTTGGGGTAGCTGTTTGATGTGAACAGATGGAAAAGATAGCCTCTTTCATTCATTTTCTTTTCCTTTGTATTACAATAGGTGTAAATCCTTCTAAAGAATGTCTTAACTCTGTTTATGCAATGAGGAGTGATTGCTAGAAAAGTAATATTTTGGCTGCATGACATTCCTTTTGATAAACACTTGTAATCAAAGTGGTGTAATTACATATTTCAATAGAGATGTCAAGGAAATTGATGTGTTGGTTCATTTCTCTTTCCATAGTGATCTGGATTGCGGGAAATATTGAGTTGATGTGGCTGTGGAATTCATTCAGCTAGTCACTTTTTTATTGACGAATGTGTCATCGACATGCAATATCTAAAGTTTAGGTTTGAACTAAGTTTTTACATCTTCTTGCCTCCTCCAATCTCGCATCAGTTTCTCAGACACATTGAATTTTGTTGCAGCAGCACAGTTACCAATTTCTTTAGCTACTTCAATGACATTTAATTAAAATTTAATTTAATTTAATTTAATTTAAAACCAGCTTCATATTTTCTTCTGATCGAACGCTCCATCTTAGATAAGGGATGCTCTTATGATAAAGGTGTATGAGGGTGTGAGACACAAAAAACACAAATCAGTGCAAACGGAATAGTTTGGGTATTACCGTGTGGTCACGTATGCACAATAGAGAGAGAGGTTAGGAGCACACACTGATACAGCGCATTGCCGCACCCACATAGAAAAAAAAAAGGCAGTGTGCTCAGTGTCTCAGGTGGGCGTTAACATATCATAATCTCTTGGACCAATAGCATGAGTTTTCTGCATTCGACTTATACGAGCGACATTATAAAATACCAGAAATTACACTGTAAAATCAAGTCCCGAATTAACCGCGGGAGAACTTATCTGCAAGTATATACGGTACTTGTTTTTAACCTTATGTGTATTTTTAAATATTGTTTTTGAATTTGGTTTCTCCACACATGACTTTTTGCCCATTTGTACCTGACTGTGCCGGAAGGTTGATATAAAGTTACTAAATGTGATATGCCCAATGAGTTTTAATCATGTAAATTGAAATTGTCTGGTCAGACTCTGGTGGTGAATTCAGCAACAGCAGCCGACAAGTCTGGCATACAAAAGAACTAGAAGTCACATAGTGAAGATTGACTTTACAGTATTGTACCCTCACAGGTAACACTTGAATTTGGATCAATAGCACCCCCTAGAGACCACAACTGAGTTACGTAGTACCTGATTGATAACAGAGGTGTCGGACATACTTGCTTACCTACCCAGTAAAACTTTCATGTAAAAGAATAGGTTATTTCACTATTTTGCCATAATGTTAAGCTTTTTTTTTCCTGCTTTGTTTCTTCTCCCTGTTTTTTGCCAGATTATCTGCTTACAATTGTCTGAACTGACCTTTTGTTGGTTCAAAGCTAAGATTTCTTCTTAGAATCTGTCATATACCTGTATAGGTACCACTGGTAGCTTTTATCACTGTATGCTAGTCATCTGCATTCATGTAAACCAGTGATTTTTGACACATATATTTGTATTGTTTTTTGAGTACTATGATATGTGTGGTTAATTGCATAGCCTGTGATGGCACATATGGAAAAAAATTAGAATTTAATTCCAATATTAATAGTAGGTTTTCAATCTGTTGTCTAAACCCACTTCATAATATATTTTTTCTATAGTGGTTAAATTATAAAGTACGTTGACAAGAGTAGATTGATAAACTGAGGGTGTTAGTGGTTTAGTTTGTTGTGTGCATAGAGGATCAAGAGTTGGAACAGACCCCTGCAACTTTTTGTAGTACAAAGTAAAGCAACATTTTTCAAAAGACTCTTAACGGATTGGCAGTAAGCTGAAGGTGTCAAAGGTCAATACATGCAGGCAGTATTTGATCAAAAGAATTTGCATGTGAGCAATCCTCTTCACCATTTTGTGTTTAAAGGAAGAATGGCAGGAAACAAGTGCATAGCCAGTACCATTCAAAATACGCTAAGTGCAGAGAATTATTTGATGTAATAATTAAAATTGGAAGCAGATGCAGTTGATTGATCTATCCATGTTATGAACTCATTTCTAATGAATGCTTTTCTAATTTGTTCTTGTGAATGTTTTCTCACAACTGAACTGTTTGAAATAGTTTTCAGCAGTCTCAAGTTCCTTGTACAAAAATCAGAAATTATTACACAAAAAGCCGGTGTTTAGTTTCTTATAAGAAGGATAGTGTGTTCTTGTAAAAAAAGTGGCACAGTTTAAAATTACATTTGTTTCTTGCATTCTGTTCTGATTCAGTGTATTGAATTTGCATTTACTTTAATTATTACTATAAAATGGATGGATGTTTAAAGTCCTAAATCAGTTACAGTAAATAAAATTATCTTTCAACTGACACAAGTCTTGTTTACATCTTAAAATTTTTGACATTCAATTGACATGATATATTATGATAAACATTTTTTATTAATTAACTAGACATTAATTATACAGTACTTCATGTCTCCTGGGAAAGCATCCATGGAGGAGTTCCAAATGTAGCAGACATTGCTGAACCCAAAATATTCACTCCTCTCAGTTTCTGTGATACTCACCTCCTGCCATTTCAGTAAGTAATATAGACACTTAGAGTCCCTGACAGATCATACCACACAGTTTATTGTCATGTTCCATCAATCAAGAAGTGAAAAACACATGACAATCCATTTCACATGTGTCCTCTTTACTACACAGGTTTCATGGTCACTGCTTCAAAACCTTACATTTTAATGGACCATTGTGAAGCGGAAGTAGCAATTAGTTTTGAAAGAAACTGCATTATTTTCTTTTTAATTAGATAGGTTGTTTGAAAATTCATTTATTGGTACAATTTTGGAGTAAATATTAAATAAAGTAATTTTGTTTTCTGTCTTTGTTTCCTTTTTATCTCTATAATATTAATAATCAAGTTTAATTGTAAAGACAATAAATTTGAAATTAAAAATAATTATTAAAATCAACTTAAAAATGAAATGTCTCAAGTAAATAAAGATCCAAATACAATGGTCTGCACCATAGATAGATAGATAGATAGATAGATAGATAGATAGATTATTATAGTGTTTTATTATAATTATATTATTATAGTGTATTATATTATAATTTTTTTTTCTAGACATTCAAAGTGCTTTACACAAACGGTAAGGGAGCCGTTTCAACCACCACCAATGAGCAGCATCCTCCTGAATGATATGAAGCAGCCATATTTGTGTCAGTACACTCACCACACATTACTTGTTAGATGAAGAAGGGGTGAGAGAGATAATTAGCCAATTAGAGATGGGGTATGATCAGGCTGCCAGAATGGACAAGGTCATCTTTTTGTAGGATGGCCTGGGATCTTTTATGACTACTGATAGTCAGGAACTTGGTTTTATGCCTCATCTGAAGGATGGTACCGTTTTTACAACTGTGGAAGACGGGAGTAGATCAATCAATCAGCTTTTATTCAGTCACAGATGAGTACATAGGATTCATGCTTCTTTTTGTGTACTTGTCAGAGGGGCCCCAAAGAAGGAAAGGTCATCTTTCCTGTGTCTAACTGACGTGTTCCTAAAAAAGGAGGTTGTCATAAGGCATCTTACTGCAACCTGTCTTCTGACAGACGCCTGTATGAATAACCTGCCGTTATAGCACAACAGCTTTTAACCCTTCGTAGCTTGCAAGCAGTTAAATTTTCTTTCACACAACACAGTGTCTCCATCAGTGCACCTGGGTTTGTGATCCAAACACGGACTAGATGATAAGGTCCCCCTGCTGGCCTCACCAACACTTCTTCCAGCAGCAACCCAAACATTCCCTTGTTGGTCTCCCATCAAAGTACTGGTCAGGTCCAAGCATGTTTAGCTTCAAGTGGATTACCAGTTTTGAAGTGGCAGGTGGTATGGCCATTTAGGTGTGCTGAATCCATTTCTTAAACTGTAATTTCACAAACCGTATCTACAAGATATCAGATTCACTGAAAAACACTGTTTTGAATAAAATTGTAGATTTTTTTTTATAATTCTACATATGTGTTATGTCATAAGTATTTTTCTTGCTCAGAATATTATTTGAAGTATATTTTGAGCTGCAAAATGGCAGTCTTCCTTGAGGGGAGACAACCCAAAGTCAACTATTTGCTATGTATTTTTTGCTCTCAATTAGTATTTATTTCTTCTCTTTGTTTTCCTTCAGAATAGCCAGGAATGTATATTTAGAAGGTTATAAAGTTGTTTTTTTTATTTTCCAGAACAGAAATTGTTGTTTAAGTGTTTTTTACAAAAATATCCAGAGTCAGGTTGATCCCTCCATTGTCTTGACCATGTAACAGGTAAGCAAATTGTAAAAGAATATACATCTTTTGTTTATTGAAGCATGGACAGCATTACTGACAATGCGTATGATGTTGAAGGAACTCGAAGAATCAGTTTTGGATAGAAAGGCCAGATGTGATAATGACAAGTGTCTGACTCATCTAAATGATTAAACAGCAACAAATCATTACCTCCCTGTTTTGGATCATAAATTAAAGAGGTGATAAACCCTAATTTCTGGGCAGTCACGTATGCCCCTGCTGATACGAGAACCAGCACCGCTAATGAGTCTAAAAGCTGTTTTCTCACTTTTTTATTTTAACAATCTACTCTTCCATGTTATACTACATTTAGATTTAGATTATCCTCACAGGTGGTGCAGTGGTAGTGCTGCTGCTTTGCAGTAAGGAGATTGTGGGTTCATATTGATGACCAGAATATCTAGTGGGAACAAACACTAAAATAGCAGCATGTTCAGTAGATGAGTATACAGTATATGAACTCTACACAATATACATTAACTGCTGCAAGGAAGACCCTGAAATAAAACAGTTCTCAAGTTCACCAAATTCTATTCAGGGAGTCCTCGGGTTACAATGTCTCGACATACAACGTTTCGAGTTTACAATGCTCACTCCCATAAAAACTTTAAAAAATTGAGACATGAGTGTTTCGGCTTACAACATTAGCATTGTACTTACAGACTACGTGGACAAAGTAGTTTGGTTGCGCGCAGCAGAAGAATATACAGTAACGCAGCATATGAGTGAGGGAGTTGGTGAACTAGTTTCCTAGTGCGCGGAGGTAGTGTTCCGTTTGTGTGGCTTTGTTAGGCGACTTTGTGGCCCTTATCATGGCTCCTAAACAAAAGTCAGAGTCTTTAGATGGTAGTGCTTTGAAGAAGAGGAAAGCCATCACAATGGAAGTGAAATTAGACATTGTAAAGAGATCAGAAGGAGTAAAGGTAAGGATTTTTTTTTATACACTAATTTTTTGTTATTTTTTGTGTGACTACAGTAGTGTACAGTACAGTATATTTATGTCCATTTCCTTTTTCTGTGGCTTAGTTGTGTTTTATGTTCTAGATTATGATTTTGCAAATGTGTTAGGATAGGTAAGTGACATAGTCTAGGGTGTGTTTCGACTTACACCAAAATTCGGGTTACATCACTGTTGTAGGAACGGAACTGTGTCGTAACCCAAGGACCCCCTGTATCTTGATTTTTAAAATCTGCCATTGCAGTGCCAGCCACTCACACATTAAAGTAATAAACAAAACTGCAGAGAGTGACTGGCTGTTACAAGCAACTCATGAGGTCCCATTTTTTTAATTTCTAGGAAAAGTGTAAAATATGTAAATCCAAAAATTGACAAAGGTTAGAAAAAATATTTTTAAAAAAGATACTTTGCCTCATGCTGAAGGATTCTGCAGCCTTACCTGCTGTGTACTTGTGATGGGTCTCTGGAGAGGGTATTGGAGAAGGCACAAAGTCCAGTTGAGATGAAGTGCAGCACGGCATGTCCATCAGAGAAGCCTTTGTGAAGCCTATTATATCTATCAATGGAATACCACCGTAGGGTTGCTTGTACCTTGCATACTGTAGCACATCCATGATCCAACGCATCTGCCTCCAAACATCTTCCATTTGCTGAAACAGACACAATTGAGCATGAGTTATGTATAATATGCACACAGAAATTTGAGAATAGAAATACAAAGAAAGAAAGAAATAAAGCAAAGCTTACAAGAAAGAAATATATACCCCTGACAAGGAAGAAGACCCTTCTGACAAACTGAAAGAGAGATTTGTGCATTGTCTCAAGTGCTCTGGTATTGAGTTTCCTTTTAGCCAAAGTCTCCTTTTCCATTATATTTTGTAATTTTTCTCATTCAATTATAGTTTACAAACAATATTATTTTTTTTTCTCAAGGTTTAATTATTTGTGTTTATAATTCAATGATTTAGATTTTAAAGATTTGTTTGTTTTTCTTGTTCCTAGTTTGTATTTTATTTTATTAATTGGCTTTTAATTATTTCTAGTTTGTTCTGTTAGTGTCTTGTCCCTGGAATATTTAGGAAAACCGTATTCTAGAAGGGTGTGTATGACCCACAATTTTAAGATTTTACAGCATGTTTTGTGTACCAAAAATATTTTACACAGCTTAATGAAGAATCTATATTATGAGCAACAACTCCTTTCCCAGCAAGGCCCGAGATTGTGTAGAGGTGTGCACAATGTTTTTTAAACCTTCAAATTCCTTATGACTTTCAGCCCTCCTTATCTTATGCAGTATTTAATGTGTGGAATATAAAACTATTTTACAATGGAACTGAAAAGAACAACATTTCTACCTTCTGTTTCTTCCCTTGGTTCCATATTTTGACTGTGTGGTACACAGCTTGATTGTTAGTAAACTGACAATGAGCATACAGAGAACTCAAGATTTTCTTTCCAAGGCTAATGAAGCTTGTGTATTTCCATGGCCTTCTGCAAGTTTCCATTCTCTGGAAGATGGGTAATGCCATGCTGTCCTTTACTTTCTGTCTTAACAGTGTCCTAATTTTAACTTTTTGCCTTTATGTCCTCCATATACTTACTTGTAATTGAGTCAAACCTCTTGATAAAATATTTCTTAATATATATGGGAATATTCTGAGAGAGCTACTAGATATGAAATAAAGTATGCCTGTAACCTTTACTTGAAGTGGGCCAGTACTCACATATTGGCATTTCTCCCCGTTTTAACATACAGTCCCCAGCACCTTTTCCTAGTGTACTGGTGAGCACCAGCACCTCTTCATGGGGACCAACCACCACTATTTGAATGAGTGTTGACACATCCAGAAGCTTTACATGGAACCCATACTCTTTGATAGAATGTAAATGTGCCATCATATGAGTAGTATCAGGATGACAGTGCCAGGATATACCTGACACTCATATGATAACTAAACACACAAGTAGTTGGATGGACAAGCAACAAGTGAGAGACAACAACCACGTTAAAATTGTATAAAGTTCATATTTATTTAAATCATAAGTGTCTAGAATGCAGTTTTGTACCTTCTTTTTTGTAACTTACGGCTACAGCCTGAACTTGTGCTATTTTAGTGTAACATAAATGTAAATGCACACTAGAATCTGAAGCACTTGCAGCTCCATCGTGAATTCCTTTGTTGTAGACAAAATGTCTGGAGTTGGAGCTGAGAGAAATAAAATGTCAGCTATGTAGCAAAGTGACCATTTTATCCAGCTTTTGCTTTCAGAGTGGTTTATTTACCAATGAACATGCCACCTCTGCACCGTCTGACCTCTTAGAAGAGCTGAATAGATCTCTTGGTCTCATTTTGATTGCTATCCTGGCAGTATTGTTACCATCTCTGCTTATCTCTATTAGCACTTAAACATCAAATTTGTCGAAATAAAAATTTGATTTTGTATAGGCACTCATGGCTATTATTTACTCATTGAATCATTTGCAGTTTCCTTCTGGATTAATAAAGTTTTGATTTATCTGTTGTCACACACGTGTGACTGGGAGGCAGGTAAAGGGCCTGAATAATGGTAGTTCCACATCGGACCACAGGGTGACAAAGTGAACTGACTTTTTCTCTCAACCATCTGCAAATACATCCACGGGAAATCCTGCACGGTTTTGGCGCCAATGCTGATGTCACTTCCAGCGCATATGATAGCGTCACTTTCTGTCTCTGCCTTTAAAGCCACTATCATTACAGCCTTAAATCAGTTCTGTTTTGGATTTGAACCTGAGCAGAACTCCTCTTAAAACAAACCCATTTTGCAGCCAGGGCATAATATATGGATGGCTGCCCCAAACCTTTTTGATGTCTTCTGTCTATTCTTGTGACAGTCTATTTAAATTCCTATTACCTAGCTTCACATATCTTCAGAATGTAATATTAGTTCTATGATGAATACAATTTACTAAATATAATAATCATTAATTACTTTTAAAATCTCATTTTGGCTCAATATCAGATGCAAATTAGACACTGCCATAAATGTAACTTTGTTGAATTCAGAGTACATAAAAATGGATATTAATTTTTAACTGTCATATTCTTTACCTTAAATTCTTGGTTTGAAAATGCATTTTTAATTTATTCTCAGTTCTAAATTTTTTTTAGCCGAGGGTACTTTTCATTTGCTATTGTGCTCATCGATTTATAAATCAGCTTTTTTATCGGACATGGGAAAGATCAGAATAAAGATTTAAAGATTTGCTTAAAGAAGTTGAATTATCTGAAAAGCTTTTCTTATAATGACTGCAGTCCACCATATTACGTCCCAGAATATCACATACTTTGTTTAATTCAGTGAGGTTGGTTTCTGTACAACATTTTTGTGAATCATTAAATTATGCATTTTCATAATAGAATATCAACACCTCTGTCTAGCAAAAAATATCTTTCAGTTAACAGCTCACTCTCAGCCATTGATGGACGACATCATTGTTGAGGAGAATTGCTGGCTCTCTGAGTGAGAGCAGTACACCACTTGTCACAAGTTTAAAACCTCTGGCAGCCACAACTAGTGATTATGGGTGAGGTTAGAAAGTCAAGCATTATGCCAGCCAGCTTCTCCAGCTGGTGAAAGTAAGCCAGAGCTGCTCCACAACAAGGCTCCACAGTCCATCAAATGACTTGAGGTAAGAGAACAAGCAAGCCGTTTTCCAGCTGTAATGCCATTGATACAAATTTCAAGTGATCAGTGATTACAGTGCAAGGATGCAAATGTTTTGTAATGGGTTGTGAACTTTTTTGGCTGAAGTCATGACTCAGGAACATGAAATAAGTGATATAAGCAACCAGCTCACTTTTTGTTTTATGTCTTACAAGAAAGTTATTATTATTATCGGCACTCAAGTAATTTGTCAAATGTGTCAAAAGGTGGATGTAATACAAACTCAATAATATTTTAAACCACAAACTTTCTCTATCACTGCTATGTCATTTTTGTAGCCTGGAGATCAAAACTGCACATCCATCCATCCATCCATTTTCCAGCCCGCTGAATCCGAACACAGGGTCACAGGGGTCTGCTGGAGCCAATCCCAGCCAACACAGGGCACAAGGCAGGAAACAATCCCGGGCAGGGTGCCAACCCACTGCAGGACACACACAAACACACCCACACACCAAGCCTTTGACTTGTACTGTACACATCAAAGCACTATTTAACCTGCTATTCTGTTAACCTTCTTGTATGGTGTTCAAGCCTCTCAGTCATGATTCAATAAATTATAGATTATCTCCCAATCCACCTATCTTGGTATTATCTGCAAATGTAACCAGCTTGTTGTTTGTATTTCTATTGAGATCATTTGCATATATATTAAAAATAGCAGCGGCCCCAACACTGATTCCTGAGGGTCACCACTCTTAACATCACCTAATTCTGGTAAACTTCCTTTCATCATAACCCTTTGCTTCGAGTATATTAGCCAATTCTGCATCACACCCTGATCACCCACTTCTTTTACTTTGATCACTAACTTCTCATGTGAAACCCCACGTAATGCCTTTTGAAAATCAAGATACATAATATCATATGCATCATTTTGTTGCTTTCCCATAGTATTCCAGCATATTACTAAAATACAACCTCTCCTTTCTGAAATCATGCTAACTGTTCCCTAATACTCCTGTCCTAAATATGCGCTTCTCAATCTTTTCCTTCAATTAATTTACCTGGCGTGCATGTTAACCTTACTTAAGCTTAGATCACCTTTTTTGTTTTTAAAGAAAGATATTCCAAGGAGATTTACGGCTGCCTCAGGCCTAGATCAACTCTTTGGAGAGTCTGTGGTGATGACTCCCTAGTTAAAGAAAAAGACCAGGATTGTGAAAGAGTAAAATTGAGATGTGAGTTTAGAAGAGAGAACTTAGGTTTGGTAGTAAGATGATGAGAAAATGGGCAAGCTATCCCACCCGTTAGAACAGGGCTGAGCATGTTATATTCCTGGATGCATCACATTTTCTTTTATTTATCTTTTTCTTTGTATGTGTGTTTTTATGACTTCCTTTTGTGTCTTTTATATAGAAAAAATGAACTCATTTTTTTTACACACAACATATACTGTCTTTAGTGTTATTGTGGGTGTAGATAGAGAGACATCAGGGTAGTGTTAAGGAGCTAGACTAGAAGAAACAGACTACTAAATGGTTTTATTTTGATACTGGACTCTAAATAAGAAAATCTGAACTCTTTCATAGAACTGGTGCAAAACAGCAATCCAGAATTCCAAGAGAAACTTTGCCCTGTTTACTCAGCTGGGTGTGGGCACATTCTTTATGACAATGAACACTAATGGAAAAGCACTGTTCACAAGAAATATGAAGCTGGCTATGCACAGTTCTTTATCACTTGTAACAAAAAATAATAATAATAATATGTGCCTAACTTCTCTTCAGTTTTGCATGTAAACCCCCTAAATTGTTTTGTTATTAACAATTTTATGACACACTACTAAAGAACGTCAGTTTTTCATTTTAAAAATAAGAATATATAAAATTCATGTACTTAAATCGCATCTTTGAAAAGGATAAAACCTTCTCAACAGCAACAATCAAATGTTAACAAAGAAATGGGCTAAAACGCTCTCAAATGTTTGCTGCCCACTACTCTTAGTTAGAACATCTATTCAGAGTTGTTAAAGTCCATGTTTGGGACACAAAAACAAGATGAGAAAAATATATTCTACATGAGAAGTGGAAAAATATAGCATAAAGACACCTAATAAAGGGAGATGAAATGTGAAAGAAAGGAGTGCTAAGAACTTGTACATGGTTATAATCCTATAAGGAAGAAGTAGAAATGACAGAATTATATGAGAGTGTTAAAAGGAATCAAGATGTATCAAATTATGTAGTTAGTTTAAATGCACATTTCACCATAAACAAATGAAGATGAATTACAGGAGCTTTTTAAGGATTGCAACCTACAATAAATATAATCTTTAAAAGAAAATAAAATAAGAACAGTGAATAATAAATATTTCATGTTGTGAAGAAAAGGACAACAGATTAGATGGCCTGCAATGTTGTACTATTTTACAGTAACAGCTTAGAAAACAAATGTATTGCCCTAGGAAAGCAATTTGACAAGCTAAAAAACAATATTGAAATAAATCATTAACATCTCTAGTCTATGCCATAAAAGAGAAGACATATAGACTGTGATTTTTTCATCACTCAAAGAAGTAGTTACCTGTGTTATCCACTGATGGATACATCTTGTTGTAGCTAGTGCTACTTCAGACATATTTGCAGCCTCATCATCCAAACATGCTTAGACCAGCTTGCTTCTATCCTTACATGCATTTGGATCCTATCACTGCCTAAGTATTTTCTTGTTTTCTTTTACAAAGCTGTTACTAATACTGATCAGCTAATGTCCAAAGACGAAGAGGTAACCTGCTTTATTGACTGTTGCCCATTGCTATTTACATTAATCTTAACGAGGGGCTTGTGATTGCACACATTAACGCAGTATCTTTGACCGTCTAGATCAGTGTTTCTCAAACTCGGTCCTGGGGACCCCCTGTGGCTGCAGGTTTTTGTACAGCTATTGGCTTGTATTATATAATATTACTATTAATTACTATTATCTTTATTATCCATGAAAACATGAGATTTAAAACATTTTTTGCCATCACTACAAAGCACATGGGTAAACATAAAAAAAATATTATTTTTGGGTGGAGTCTGGTGATCACGTCTTTGATGATTGTATTTCCAGATAGATTCCGGATAGATTCGCAGCTGTGCTTTAAACAGTAATAGGTAACAAGATTGGTGAAATGGGCTGATTACACAGCTCTATGGGACTTGAGGGCTGAGTGTCACAGTAAAGGAGGTACTGCTGTCAGTTTTTATGGACTGGGTCTTGACAGGGATTAGGGGACTGAGCAACAGCAAATGATATTAAAAATGTCCATGGAAAAACAACAACAACAAAAAAAATCACACATTCCTTAATCCACCTATCATTTATCTAGTTGTTTTCTCATAGCATGCAAAGCACATGCATTTTTTGCTCAAATATTGTTAAATAGATACTTCTGGAAAAATCACCGCACATCATAAACAGGAAACACATTCACACAATGCTGAATTTTTGAATAGAGGCAGGACTCTTGACCAGTGAATAAGGAGGGAGTTGATTCTTAAAAACCTCCAGTAGACAGCAGCTCTTTTCTTACAATATACACTTTAATCAGATGGACTCCTACCTGCAGTTGGTCTTGGACTTGCTGATGCTTCTCTTTAGCTGCTGTAAGCTCTGTTTCAGAGAAGGCCTCCCGCAACATCTGCTGGGACACCAGGGATTCCAGTTCCAACCAGGCCGATATGCAGCAGTACTGAACAATGAACTCACGACTGTATGTGTAGAAGTGAACTGGATTAAAAAAAAAAAGAACAGGCATACCAGTATTTGTATTTTGCTCTCTTTCAATAAGTAAAAACGTACACAATTTATTTCACAATTTTTTTTTACGCAGTGAAGTCCAAACTGATATGTGTAATTATTGTCACAATAATTATGGCTGTGAGATTTAGTGGCAACAATCCCAGTTCAACAAACACTTGTTTGTCAAATACACATTATCTAAAGGAGTATTCCACTATAGCTTTCTTTTGAAACTATATTATAAACATTATGAAACATAACATTGTTAGAATCAACAGAAATGAATATTTTCATGTTAATTTTTAGCAAACAACACAAATCTTTACAACCAATTATTCTATTTAAGAATGACTTCTACAAATTTTCAAATCATCAAAGGCCCATCTGTTGCCTTTATGAATACTCTACCAAGTTTGTGTGGACTTTTCTCCAGGTTGCCTGGTTTTTCTCTCATCCATAATGACATTATACGCACTAGAGTAATAGGTGAGTCTAAATTGGAGATATTGCTTTGGGTTTAAATGTGGTTGTATAGGGGAGCGGCTCCTGTTATTAACGGGTCCCCATTCAGGATTAGTTACTGCATTGTGCCTAATTTTGCTGAGATCTGCTCCAGGACCCTCAATCCTGAACTGGATGTTGAAAAGTGAGGAACTGAATGCATAATACTTGTAAAGAATAGATTTGATTTATATCAAGAACACTGATTAAAACTTGTACTAGCAAAAGGGTGCTGTGTTATGAATAAAAACTAAACTGAATATTTAATAATCCATTTTTGTGACTCATTTATATTCATTTCATAATTGCAATGAATTCAGAATTACGGTCTATGAAAACAGCTGGCCGACACCGTAAGAAAATGTCATATAAGACTGGCCTCACTGTGCATATCCTGCCTTTCTCTGATCACCAAAGGGCTTACACAGATGCATTAACTGCAGCCAAGAAAACACATTGTGGCAGAATAATAGAAAGTGGCCATGATAACCCAATGGTTTTGTTCTCTGTAGTTAATAAACTACTTCAGCCTGCATCTGACCCAGTTACCTCCTCTACTGAAGTCTGTGAAAAATTCCTCCATTTTTTCTGTAATGAAATTAAAGATCTAAATAATTAAACTAACATTAATCCATCATCCATTTATATCTTTCCCTGTTTTTCCACTCCATCCAACTCCTTTTCTAAATTTTTACCAGTCACATCTTCATTTGTTAATGAACTGCTTTGGAAGATGAGGCCTACTACATGTGTATTGGACCCCATCCCCACCACACGTCATGCCATACTTCTGACTGTTACAACAATAATAAATACATTCCTTGACACTGGCTTTGTGCTAGCCACTTTTAAAATTGCTTCTATATCCCCAGTGTTAAAAAAGTTTGGTCCAGATGCTGACAATCTTATCAATTTTCTCTCACTTATCTTTTCTGTCAAAAGTTCTTGAGCATGTTGTAGCCTCTAAACTCACCAATTATTTAACTTATAATAATTTGAAGGAACCCTTTCAGTCTGGTTTCACAGTCTAACACAGCTGCGAAACTGCTCTGCTTTGAGTAGCTTATGGCAGTAGACTCTGGACAAACCAGCATATTAATTCTGGTAGACCTCAGTGCTGCATTTGGCACTGTCAGACGTGACATGTTACTGTCCAGAATGGAGAACATTCTGGGTATCTCTGGCACTGTCCTCCAATGGTTTAATTCCTATCTGACTGATAGGTAACAGCAGTTCCAGCTCAGCACCAGTCACATAAGGAGTTCCACAGGGCTCTGTCCTTGGCCCTCTGCTCTTCTGTATATATATGCTTTCCCTTAACCATATTATTTGTAGCTTTGGACTGGGTTATCATTTTTATACAGATGATACTCAATTCTATTTAAATGTTAAAAGCGAAAGTTCATCAGAGCTTTCTCAGCTTACAACTTGCCTTAGTGAAGTTAAAACCTACAGAGAACAGAACTCTTTAAAATGAAATTGCAACAAAACTGAACTCCTGCAAATTGGCATTGAATCACAACTTAAGAAAAGGAGCTCCTTTTCAATCACTATTGGCAATTATCTCATCAGACCTTCATCTAATGCAAGAAATCTTTGTGTCATTTTTGTTTCCTCCCTTTCTTATTCAACCCACATAAACGACATTAAGAAACTTTCTTACATCCACCTCCGTGACATAATGTTTGCTCATTCTTCTCCTTTTCTAATGCTAGGAAACTTGTCCATGCTTTTATCATATCCTGCATGGATTATTGTAACTCCTTACTGGCAGGTGCCCCTTCTAATCTTATATCACAGCTCCAGTTAGTTAAAAACTGCTGCAGGAGTCCTTACACGATCTAGCAACAGTGAACACATAACACCTATCCTGCTTTGCCTTCACTGGCTCCCTGTGTCTTACAGGATTTAATATAAAATTCTATTAATAACCTGTAAAGCTTTAAATGGCCTTGCACCGGACTAGATCAGTGACCTTCTCTATCACTATGCTCCTGTTTGCCCACTTAGGTCCTATGAATCCTGCAATCTTGTTGTGCCCCACAGTAACCTGCACTCTATTACTGACATTACTTTCAGCTGTATAGCACCCAGACTTTGGAATGGCCTACCGACATTAATTAGATCAGCTGACTTAATTCATTCTTTTAAAAAACGACTGAAAACTCATGTTCACGAAGGCTTTTAACTTAACATAACATTTTGCCCCTTCTTTCATTCTTTCTCTCTATCCAGATGCTCTGGATTGTGTGTATGTTATATCACAAATTATGTTATTTGTTTAGGCTTTCTTTTAGTATCAAATTTAGTATTTTACTCTGTTTTTTTTCTTCTCTTTATTCTATCTAGTGTTCTACACAGAAAATATTTGTATCCAAGGTTATATAGACCTTTCTGTTCTTTCTGAGATTCTGTGAAGCACTTTGAGCCTGGAAAAGGAACTATATAAATAAAATGTATTATTATTATTATTAGACCCATGTTAGTGGAGTAGGGCAAATTATATTACAAATTCTTTATGAACAGCAGCCGAAAGAAGATTTCAGAAAATTTCAGTTCAGTTCAATTGTAGTACTTGTTCTTAATTTATGAATGTTTTTCTAAAAAAGATGTAACTTACCAAGCTCAAAAATCTGAAGGGGAAGGGTGAGAAATCCTGACCGGAGTGCGTATGGGTTATTCTGGCCAGGAGCTGTGCATACTTCATCTGAGGAAGGAAGCAGCAGGAGAAAAGACACTCTATGTCCAAATTCCAGTACCTCCTGGCTGTAGATGCGAAAATTCTGTACCTTAAATAGATAAAAAAACTTCAGTTTCATTGAATTCCTGATTCATTTACACACCTTCAGCCAAGTAATTTTATTTTTATAGACATACATGATATTTGTAACTAGTTGTTAATGTGTGACAGGGGATATGGAGTATGTTGTTGTCATTGGTGCAAAACTGTTAAATAAAATTTTGTTTTGCCTTGTTTACTTCTTTTACATTGTTCCAAGCTAGAAACTGACTGTAGAAGAGTGATTTACCTAAATAAATGTATCTATAGCACCTGAATAAGAACACAAGAAAAATAGTCCCTCACACACTTTCCATACCCCTGTCCTGTTAAGATTCATAGTAGAAGGGTAGACCAGGCCTCCCTGTCCTAGTAAAATCTCTTGCTTATTCTTGAGAATTCTTTTTTGCTTCCAAAACAGCTGAGAGAAAAGGTTCATCTTCACAATATGCCCAAAACACCTCAACTGGCTCCTTTTGATCGAGCAGCAGATTTGCATGTGAGCCCAGCATCTCTGCACATGAATATGCTTTTGGATGCTCATTCCTTCTTTCTCTAATCAAAACACATGATTTATATTAACTAGTGATCCTTAGAGCTACTGTCTGTTTTTTGGAGCTTTGTGCAAATTATGGAGAGGTAAGATGCACAAACAGACTCCTGTCATCAATTAGATCAGAAAAAAAGCCTTGACCCAAAAAACAGAATCCAAAAACTCACATCCGGTGTTAGGCCTTGGTGTAGAGTTTGCTGGTGAGTGACTGGTAGACAAAGATAGTGCAGGTCACCACTGAGTATGCTATACACCAGCAAGGTGAAACGTGAGGTTCATTTGTAACATTTAGAATTGGGCGATAAATATTGTATGTTGTGTTTTAGCCAGGGTTCCTTCCTTGAACTATGTTTATATTCTTTTTCCTTGCCTTTTTATTAATTTTTCAATACTGTTCATTTGTTACAATAGTTTCAGTTAAAATTGTTTAGTCTAGTTATTATTTTGTAGATGTGTTTAATGTACCATTATTTTTATGTTTGAGAATATGTATGTACTGTGTTTATGTATTATGTTCCCTGTGATTTGGGTGTGGAACCCCAAGAGGCATGATCACCCCTTACATCACTGCTTGGAACTGTCCCCAGCTCATTAAAGAAGACTGGGCAGTTAGTCCCCTGTGGTTTATTAATGAGTGTAGTTTGGAGTTGATTTTCTGTAAGTATTGCTGTAGTGACATATGAGAGACAGTGAAAAAAAAATGAAAATGAGCAGAAGAATCATAGTCAGAGAACAGGCTAAAAGTTAAAACTGGAAGATAACACAATCAAGTGACAAAACCCAATTGAGAATAAGAAAATAAAAGCAGGGAATTAGTAGCATAGTGAAACAGGGTTTATATATCAAACTGAGATACCCTGGAACTGCTAAGGACGATCTTCAAGCTGTTATTTTGATGCAGACACCCAACAAGCACACTGCGGAGCATTGTAGGAACCATTGACAGGAGGTGGGCAAACACAAATGCTCAAAAATGGCAATGTGGTGAAATGTAAACAAAATATGAAGTCTTTAAATATTCTAGTTACACAATTTCTGACAAAATATTCCATATCTTTGAGTGTCAAACCCCCAGATTTCCTTATTATATATGCAATGCAGAGGTCATGACAATTGCTGTTTTCTTTGATATTCTGGTTTTATAAGTTTTGCTCTCATTTCTTTTTTGCTGCTTTGAGAATTGATGCTATTTTTCTCTTTTTTACCTTTAGTTAAATAGAACACTCTTTTACAAAGAATCTTGCCTGTAATTATCTTGCATCCAGAGTTTGTTATGGTTTCTGATATTGTTGAAATAGTTTGAATCCTCCCAGTTATTTTTTTGAAGGCCTCACCGCTTTTTGCTAGTTTGCTGACAGAATCGCAACACCGTATTATTGAATTCTTTTTCATGAGCATCCAGTTTAATAGGAAAATAATGTTATTTTCCCCACTCTGCGAAGAAATGACACCCTGTTCAGGGTTTGTTCCTGCCCTGTGCCCTATGCTGGCTGAGAGAGATTCCAGCACCCTCCCCGACCCTGTTCAGGACAAAGCAGTTAGAAAATGACTGACTAATCTTCCCTGAGCCTACACATTTCGATGTATACTAAAGAACATTTTGTGGCTCCAAGAACCTCAACTTTTATATTAAAAACTTAGTCATGAAATTACAATTGAGTCATACATTATACTTTTATATTGGTTCTTAGGGTCATTATTGAGATATGTACAGTGGCAATGTGTTAATATGATGTGTTAAAACCTAATAAAACTAATTTCCACTCACTTCTTCTTAGGGATTGTGTGGAATAGTGTTCGTACCTGAGTGTCTGAGGCACTGATTTGACCAATTAGAGTTTTAGCAGCAGCTTGAATGTCTTGAAGGAAGTAGCTGTGTGGACCATCCGCATTCGTCTCTGTCAAGGTGGAGCTCTTCAGAGTGCTCAACTTCTGTAACCAATCCCACTCTTCTCTAGCAAGGAAAATAATAAAATGTTCTGTGATTTACACTTTGCTCACGTCTCATGTGAATAATCACTCCTAAATAATCAGTTAACATTATTAATAAATATTTTAAACAGTCAAGTAGACATACTGTACTTTATTGGTCTCCAAAAGGGAAATTCACTTCCTTTTGCAGCAACATATAACATAAAACATAATAATGCAAAATAGTAATAGAGCTGGAGCCTATAGTTGTGTACACTTTGATTACTAATGTTCATTTTGTAGAGGGAGCAAATGTTATTCCACTCGATGAAGTTGCAAATGTCTTTGTATTATAGATCAGCCTACAGTGTGTTAATCATGTCTATGTAATAGAGAAGATTGTGGTCCATTGTTGGCCTCAAAGATATTTGGTTTTATGCACAAATCTGTGCTATGATTGTTCTGCAGAAAAGGCACTGTCTTACAGACAAGCTGAATGATATATTTGATACATAGCAAGCGCACGGCTTTTGGCATTTGCACTTGCCTCCCACTGTCTCTTGAAACTTCCATCATATTACTGTTGCTATTATTAATTTGCAAGGCTATTTTCACATGTGGCGGTTGTTCAGATGAACGTTGATGCATGTGTGGCGTGGTTCACACAGTGAAAATGCAGCCAGTCAGAAGGTCAGGCTTGTAGAAAAATTGTTAAAATATGGTGGTAGCTACCCTGATTGATTCAGTAACTATAAATCTCCAAAACTCAAAGGACTACTGA
Source organism: Erpetoichthys calabaricus (assembly GCF_900747795.2). NCBI lineage: Eukaryota > Metazoa > Chordata > Cladistia > Polypteriformes > Polypteridae > Erpetoichthys > Erpetoichthys calabaricus. The sequence continues at coordinate 146,996,096 of NC_041404.2, read as the reverse complement.
TATTATGAGCCAAACATTTCTGAAAACATTTTAAATATAAGCTTGTAATAAATCAGTTTTAGGTAGTACATCTGAGGCTATGGTTCAGCCAAAAATATAATTATTAACAGTCTGTTTTGCTGTGGGGGCAGATGAAGTATGATGTGCATCACAAGATAATGTGACACTATAACATTAATATTTAAGGTCATCAGGAAGAGGTAACAGGAGCAAAAACAAGGGCTTTGGTCCTTTTAGATATTGTGCAAAGAAAAATATCAGACAAAACAGGGCCATAATTTATATATTTTTTCACTAAACCCTTCTATGTATCTATCTACCTAACTGTGCAATATGTCATGAATTTAATACAATGCAGCAAGCCAACATAACCTATAAATTTTATTCCATGGCCTGAAGGTTACATAGTTTGTTCTAGCCAGCTCTCTTCGCCTTCCATTGTTTGTCACAGTATGATAAATTTATTTGAAAACACAATGTTTCAATATGTTTTTGAAAGATGACCAAAAATAAATATATGAAACTTGATCTTTGAAGGAACATTTAATTATTGATGTTGAATTGAAACACTTGAATTGTTCTGTAGAGTGTGTCATGCTTTTTTGATTTCCTCTTCATTGTAATAATTTATCATGTACAGTACAGGTGCATTAATATTTATTCAGAAATTCCTGTTAAGGGAAATACGGTAAATGGTGAATGAATAAATAATTTTTTATTAACTGTTCAGCCTTACCGAGAGACATTGTGGTTTTCCCGGATCTTGACATTACAGAGGACATTGGGAAGCTTCTGTGACACCAAAACTCTTATCTGATCCACTGAACTGCATAATTTTACATATCCAAGGTAGAGACCTGGTGATAGAGTTTGCTGGCTGTGCTGGTGGTAGCTTATTTTTTCCTGGAAATGATACAGTGAGATTTATTAACAATTTCACAAATAAAAATACTATATGTAGATACAAACAAAACAAAACATTTAATGATTTATTTTTTGAGTTTTATTTAAATATGTAGAAATAATTATTAGTTGTAATTTTTTAGGACCTCTGTTCAGTTAGAAAGAAGGTTCAAAGCTTTTTTTTTTAAAAGCCTTTAGTTTCTTCTAGTTTTGTAAGCACTTAACAAATATTGAGTATTTGATTCCAAACGTTATGATCTCTTACATGGATAATGTGCTTTAATGATACAGTCAGGGATTTATAAACTAGGTCTCAGCATTAGGACTACCTACCAAGGTGTCACCCATGCCCGTTTTCTTTTCAGTTTTTAGACTCCGCTCCTCATGCCTCAATTTTTGAATTCACGTATCAAATTATGCAGTTTATGTCAAAAACAGACATTCATGTTTCTGACAACTACACTATAATTTTTAACAACAGAATAACAACATTTTTTTTAGCTGAGGACTGGTCTCATTTTTAGGGCTGTAGGGCTTCAAAGCGCACACACAGTTAAATTAAGCTATTTGACTAGCAAACACATTGGCATACACTGTAGGTGTAAATTTTGTAGTAACAGGTTGTAAAAAGTTAGTAAATGTAGCATATCAGTGTAATTATAAGGTACAGTTTACAACAATATGTGCAGTGCAATACCTGCAAAATGTATTTCATTGACAAATTAGTCAGGTCTAAAATACAATTAAAGAAGTCTCAACAATATGTCAGGAAACATAAATTGAGGCAGGAATCCAAGACTGTCTCAGCACCATATATATATATAACATATAAACACTGTTGTGCCAATTTATATACAATTACAACCACATATCAATTAAATCTGCAATAGATTCTCTTATATGAAATAGTGGAAATCCTTCCACTTTACTTAATGCTTCAAGCAATCTCTCCTGTAAACCAGCAGTTTCTTAGAAATGGAGGTGGGCTTTCAGTATCAGAAGTCAGGCTGTACTTCTTTACTTTTCAAGAGATAAATGCACATGCTATGCTATGAAATTACAGCTGGATTTATAATTAAGCCATCAGTGAAAACTTACACTCAGTTTGAAAAATACTTTCTCCATCTTATAAAACATGAGCTTGTGTTTGTATTATTCACAGTACAGATGTTTTGCTACTCAGTTGGGGAAACTGGAAAGTCAGAAGTTTATACTTGGAATGTTCAAAAGTATGAACAGCAGTATCTTCAATTTGTTCAAAAAGTACTGATGTTTCGCAACTAATGGAATTCTAAATAACATTTATGAGCTGCACTTTTGAAATGTGCAGACTGTATCACCATATTGTAGGTAGTAGGCAAAGATAGCCTAGGGTGAGGGCTATATAAACAAATGCAATACATGGGAAAGCACATTAATTTACATTTACAAAAGGAATACGATAAAAAATCTCAACACTCTTTTGACTTGTAAGTGCCTGCAAGGGCGTGCCACCAAAAGGAAGGTAAAAATACGATAAAATCAAGGTAGCTGAATTCAGCATTAATACTGCTAATTTTCTGAACATCATACATTCAAAGTGATGAGCAGCAAGTCCAGGGCAGTGGGTTCCTCTGGAGAAGAAATAGATTTTCTCTGCATCTGGAGTTTACTTAGTTTTATCCAGCGCATGTTTTCCACAATCTGATTTGAACCAAGCTCCTGTATTGTAACAATAAGTGCATTTCCATGTTTATCTTTCAAAGGTTCGAAATAAACCTGCCCCAAGTCTTGGATTCCCAGCATTTCCTGTGAAGTAAAAATAAGAAATTACCTATTACTCTTCTTGGGGAATATGTGATGCAAAGAAACAACTTTCTGTTTACTAACATACTGATATAATGAATATAAATTAGTAAATATGCAGTAAACCTAAATCAAGGCCCATAGTGAATGCATTCATCAAATTGTCCTGCTTTTCATCTTGAAGAATATATTTACTAACTTTCGTGTTTATTTATCAAATATCTGTATCTTTTGCAGTTCATGTGTAAAGTTTAGGCTGTTGTTGCACTGTGATGTTTTCATGCATATTACCCTGATAGAATAATTAAGTTGTAACCAAAAAGCTGAGGCTTACAGAAGGCATAATGACAAGGACAACTTTCTCCCCAAAATATATTATACTTACATTAAATGTATTATCATTGTTGTAATTTGCGCGCTTGTCTGGAATGTGATTGATTAACTGAAGAGAAGCGTTCTGAAACCAAACACGTCAGATCACCGCAGGTGTAGTAAAGTATAAAGTGATGTAAAGTAGAAACGTAAGCACTATCAAAACCATAGTCAAAAGGTCTGAGAGTTTTCATTTTGTTGTTGAGTACTTTGGAATACTAAATGTATGCCTTTAGTTTAAAACACAGAAACAAGCATTGATCTTCTTTTCCTTTGGTATTCATACACAAGAGAGTTCTTTGGAAGCCAAAAAGACCGGATTGACATATTAACAGGTTGATGCTGGATATTATCATAGGTGCTATGGCTAGTGGCTTGTCAGAAAGTGAGTAAATAGGGAATTGTATGGAACAAATAATAGCAAAGGTAGTGGTATTCTTGGTCTGCAGGTCCTTGATAAACAAGAGGTGGCAAATCTACTGGAGTGCATGGTAAAGAATGTAAGGAGCAGGTGTGTACTACCCAAATTAAAATATGCATTTATGGTCTTGCATCAGTAGACAGATAAAAATTTATCAAAATAGCAGCTCTACTAGCAACTTAATTAAATGCGTATTTGTATGGTTATTTGTAAAGAAAAAAAGTCAGTTATGTAAATAAAATGTTTTATACAGAAAACAAATACCTGGAAGTGGAAGACTGCCTGAAGCATCTTGAGGCGGGTCTGAAGGGTGCAAGAGCAGGAAGACAGGGAGCTACTAATACACTGACGTAACCACAGAATGTTCTGCCACAAATAGGACACCTGGGTCAGTGAGAGAGAGAGAGAGAGAGAGAGGTGGAGTTAGAGTAATGCAACTTCCATACTATACAGATATACTGTTCATTGTGTGAATTTCATTAAAGGTATGTTATGGCTAAGGGTTTTAATTAGTAATGTTTACACAAAGGAAAATCAGAAAGAGGCAACTATCTGGAATATATTAGGAAGTGGTCTGCTCCTTTTTGTTTTTGGATCATTAATACATTTTTTATCTAAATACTCTTTATATTGTTATCTATTATGAGTATTATGGGTATTTATCAAAGGCTGCCACCATTTTGTGTGTCTGGTCGCTGTAATGCTGCATAGTAGCTATGCACATGATCACATGCCATGGCGACCATGATATACTGTATAAGATGGCCATTGGCACTGCTCAAGCATCTAAAGTTTTAGATCTCTTAAAGAAAGAACCTCATGAGAGACCTGTGCTCAAGCAAAATAAAAGGCTATCTTAGGAACAGTTCTGGTTTTGACTTCTGGGTTGTGTTTTGATTTTGGTTAAAAGATAAAACATTTACTAATTTTTTCTTTCTTTTGAGTACTCTCTTGCTTTTCCCCTAAAGAACATGTTCACTTGTGTCTGTCACATGTATCTAATTATTTGTCCATCACTCTGTCCAACTATAACATAATAACAGCAGATTGAAATTTGAAAAATCTCACATATACGTCAGTTAATATCAGTCCTTAGATAACTAATAATTGACAAAGTTTCTGGACATATTTGGCGTACTGGTGAAAAGAGTCTTTATACCTGTTATTCATTAATGTGTAGTGATTTTAGTTGTAAAACCATATAATACTGGGAAGAAAATAATTGATGTAGTTTGTCCAGGTCTTAGTGGGAGTTGGGAGTTAATGAGGTGGTTGGCTGCTATTGGACTAGATAATTCTAAATTTCTTCATCATTTCTCACTCACAAATGCCTTTCAAGTCATGTTCATCACCACACATCATCAGAATAATTGATAATGCAACAATGATTATTGTAGTGTCACTGGGGAATACAGCATAAACAGTAAAGCAGAAAACGAGAAAGAACATGACCTTATAATTGCCATTGTCCATCCCTTCCATGAGGATTCCTCTATCCTGTATTGATGACCCTATAATATTAGTAAAGCTGACTGTCAAAAAATTTGTTTCCAGAGTTAATACAAAGTAGGGGGACATTCCTGGTATTCCCACCTTAAAAATATGTGAAACAATTGTTGTGGAAAGGATACATATACATAAATATGATTTTGTTTTCAGATATATTTTTGTTATTTGTATTTTTTAAAGATATTGTTTTCTGTTTCTATGTTTTTGTATTCTTTTTGCTGCATATAGGTGTCATTTACTTGGTATAAATGAATCTGTATCTTACGATATCTGTAATTTCATTTCAACATGGTATTTTTAAATATTTTTACTTTTATTATATATCATTGCTTTTTCATTGTTGCATTGTTTCTTTTTCATTTTTATTTTCACTTACTATGTTTATACACATTTACTGTATTGGATTATGATTTCTGTATTAACTTTATTTACATTTTTTGAATGTTCTGTATTTCTTGTTATCTATTTCAAATATATGACTTTGACTTATACAATATTATTACTTTCTTTGCAAATTCATACTTATTAATATTAACTGGTCCAATCATAAAAATTTTCATATCTGTCACCCGTACCTTCCTATCATTTTTAGTATGTTCATTCATATTATTGATATAATAAACTACTATCTATCTATCTATCTATCTATCTATCTATCTATCTATCTATCTATCTATCTATCTATCTATCTATCTATCTATCTATCTATCTATCCTTTCAGAAGACAGGATTAGGAAAAGTAAAAGTAGAATACTTCCTTATGAATGATTTATACACACATTGTTTTTTAAATAGACATTGATATAATTTTTGCTTTTATTGTTCCCAAATGTGAAAATTAGAGAAAAAAAGATAAATATAAATCTCTAGCTCATGAATTTGAAATTCTTAGAGTATGTTGCTAGCAGGTGCTGCCCTTCTTGTTACAAAGCTTTCCTCATCTCACTGTTCTCTGAATTCCTTTTATTGCTTTGCACCCACACATAAAACATTCTAATTTTGGATAGCAAATGTTATTGCGACATTGTTATGTGGTGTAATGTGGAAAATGTGACAGTGGTGCAAAGTAACTTATATGTGCACACTACTTAGATCAAATAAGAAAAGAGGGCAGATCTTTAGCATTGGGATACAAAATGAAACTTATAGAAAGAGCTAAGGCAGCAGTTCTTCTCAAGTGATGAAGGTAAGTTACAAACAATAATGCGTTTTATCAGATTGCTTCCTTAATGTCAACCTCAAACCAGTAACATTTAGAAAACAGGTATAAGTTTCTCAGTGGCAGACATATGTGCAAATAGACAAGGGATCACTGTCTCTTAAAGGAAAAGGTAAAGATTACTTCCACATTTTCCTTCCTGTACATATAGCCTGTTTTTTTCCTTTTTAAGAAACACACCTGACGCAAGCTATACACCTGTTTGGCATGGGAATAGTTTACCTTTTTCCCCTTTGGCATATTTGTGCCCTTCATGCTCACTCACTTATCTCATTTCTCAGATGCTCTTCTCTCATGCACTGACACTGAAAAATTGGTCTCTCTTTTCAACTCATCTAGCTCTCACGCTCTGGATTGTACAGCTCCTTTAAAACTAAAAAAACCCAAGGTAAAGACTGTTGGCACCCCCTGGCTCTTAGACATGATTGCAGGAAGGCAGAGTTTAAGTGCAAAAGAGACAAATTTCAGGTCTCAAATGAAATTTTAAGGATTGTTTAAAGCTTCACCAAAGCCCTATTAAAACAGCTACAGCTAATCCCCAGACATGGATTCCTTGGAGACACATCATCCAATCAGTTACTTCCAGAAATTTCAGCCAGTGTCATCTGCCTAGTTATCTGAGTTGGTCTCACAACTTACTTAATGCCACTTACTGCCCCTTAGACATTATACCTTCACATCTTTTTAAGAAAGTTTTTATTACGATCTGCACCCTTACTTTGGCTATAATTAATAGTTCATTAACTAGCGGTGTTGTACCCTCTAGTTTTAAATGTGCAATCATGCAACCTCTATTAAAGAGACCTAGCCTAAACCCCAGTGACCAAAAAACTACAGGCCAATCTCCAAGCTACCATTTATTTCCAAGATATTGGAAAAATGTTGTATTCTCCCAGCTCTACTCTTACTTGAAAATATTTTAACATTTTTGACAAATTCCAGTCTGGCTTTAAAGTATTGCATGGCACAGAATCTGCCCTGGTGAAGGTACGGAATGACATTCTTCTCATATAGATTGTGGTTCTTGTGCAATTTTAATTCTGCTTGATCTTAGTGCAGCTTTTGACACAATCGACCATGACATTCTTTTAAAACTCTTGGAGGTCAAAGTTGGTTTGCAGGGCCCAGTGTTAAAATGGTTTACTTCCTACCTGAGAGAAGGAAGCTTCTCAGTCAGAACAGGTAACTGTTCCTTGTCCTCCACTCTCATTAAATGTGGCATTCCCCAAAGTGTGATTTTAGAGCCTCTTTTATTCTCACTATACATGCTTCCCCACAGCTTTATCTTCGAAAAATCTAATTTTTCGTATCATTGTTATGCAGATGGCACACCCAGTTTTACCTACCAGTTACAGCTGATAGCACCTGCTCTTTGAAGAAACTATTCAATTGCTTAGATGACATTAAATGCTGGATGGCAGGAACTTCCTTCGACTAAATGAAAACAAAATCTGAAGTAATTATATTTGGCCCCCCAAACTCTGTCACTAACCTTAATAGTGTGCTTGGTCTACTGTCCGTAAATTTGCATAATAAAGTTAAAAACCTTGATGTGTTTTTGGATGCTTCATTGAATTTTAATAAACAAGTCAGCGATGTTGTAAAGGCCAGCTTTTATCATCTTAGAACTATAGCCACGTTAAAGCAGATTTTATTTCATAAGGACCTGGAAATAGTTATCTGTGCTTTTATCACCTCTCGGTTTGACTTCTGTAATTTTCTGTATATTGGGCTGTCCCATTTCACACTGATTAAAAGTGTAGCTGCTAGACTTTTAACTGGAACAAAGAAAAGACAGCATATCAGTCCTGTTCTAGCTCATTTGCACTGGTTACCTGTGAAATACAGAGTTGATTTTAAAATTTTGCTATTTGTTTTTAAAGCACTTAATACATTTCAGATCTACTGCTTCCATATTCAGCACCCCTGGTCACTTAGGACATCCTCACAACAACTCCTCTCAGTTCCTCACTCACATCTCAAAACCAAAGGTAACCAGGCTTTCTCGGCAGCTGCCTCTAGACTTCGGAATAGTCTCCCATCCAACATTAAGTCCTGCCCTACCATTGATGAGTTTAAATCTAAATTAAAGACCCATCTTTTTACTTTCTCGTATACAAAGATTCGATGTTGAGATTTTGATGAATCTCGCCATTTTAGACTTCCCTTACTTTCTTGTATACAAAGTATAGGGAAAGTATTGGAATCGTCCAAAAATTTGATGTCTATGTTTTAGACCTCCCTCAGTCCGAAAATACCATTTTTGGAATTATGTCTGTGGGTCCGTCTCTGTGTGTGTGTAAGCATGATAATAACTTCAGTACTCTTTCACTTTGGTCAACCAAATTTTGCATACAAGGATTAGGTACAAAACGTAGAGTTCTATCAAATTTTGGGCTATGTCCACTAGCCTGAAGTGGTACTTTACCTTTTATTCATGCAGCAGCAGAGCCCAAGTTATTCAACATTACTTTTATTATAATTGTTCAATATATCATTAAATTGATTTTATTTATTGTTGATGGTTCTCTAATGTACATAATATAAAAATATAATCATTGTCTTGTGGTTTATTCCTCAAATATCCATCCCCATATCTGAGTATACAAGAAAATCTAGGGGAGACCACTCCCGATTTTTTCTCTTGCTTTCATTTCAGCTTGAGGGTTTTTGTCAAGTCCACTTATATGTTACTTTTAATTACATTTTAATAACTCTTACCCTCTTCTTCTTAATGTTATTTATTGTATTATATTTACTTTAATTTTAATTTTATTTAAATTTCTATTTTCTTACTTCTTGTGTGCATATTTTTTATATATTTTATATTGTACTATGTTATTTAGGTTGTTATATTTATATACTTATAATATACTTGTATACTGTATTATCTATATCTATTATGTATTTATTATATTACATATTTATTGACTATATTTATGTTTCTAGATTGCATAATACCATACATTGCATCAATGTTCATATTGCTTACTACACGTCAATAATGCTGCTACTTCTTTGTCTTGTCTTTGGAGAATGTCTTGTCTTGTTTGTGTTTTAATTTTAATTTTAAATTTTAATCTTAAATTTTAATTTTCATTTTAATTCTAATTTTAATTTTTTATTTGCACTTCATGTTGTTACACTGTGGACCCTGAGCTTCGCAATTTTGTCTATCTGTATACTTGTATATGGTTGAGATGACAATAAGGTTTGCTTTGACTTTGACTTACTATGTACAGTGCATCCAGAAAGTATTCACAGCGCATCACTTTTCCACATTTTGTTATGTTACAGCCTTATTCCAAAATGGATTAAATTCATTTTTTTCCTCAGAATTCTACACACAACACCCTATAATGACAACGTGAAAAAAAGTTTACTTGAGGTTTTTGCAAATTTATTAAAAATAAAAAAATTGAGAAAGCACATGTACATAAGTATTCACAGCCTTTGCCATGAAGCTCAAAATTGAGCTCAGGTGCATCCTGTTTCCCCTGATCATCCTTGAGATGTTTCTGCAGCTTAATTGGAGTCCACCTGTGGTAAATTCAGTTGATTGGACATGATTTGGAAAGGCACACACCTGTCTATATTAGTCCCACAGTTGACAGTTCATATCAGAGCATAAACCAAGCATGAAGTCAAAGGAATTGTCTGTAGACCTCTGAGACAGGATTGTCTCGAGGCACAAATCTGGGGAAGGTTACAGAAAAATTTCTGCTGCTTTGAAGGTCCCAATGAGCACAGTGGCCTCCATCATCCGTAAGTGGAAGAAGTTCGAAACCACCAGGACTCTTCCTAGAGCTGGCCGGCCATCTAAATTGAGCGATCGGGGGAGAAGGCCTTAGTCAGGGAGGTGACCAAGAACCCAATGGTCACTCTGTCAGAGCTCCAGAGGTCCTCTGTGGAGAGAGGAGAACTTTCCAGAAGGACAACCATCTCTGCAGCAATCCACCAATCAGGCCTGTATGGTAGAGTGGCCAGACGGAAGCCACTCCTTAGTAAAAGGCACATGGCAGCCTGCTTGGAGTTTGCCAAAAGGCACCTGAAGGACTCTCAGACCATGAGAAAGAAAATTCTCTGGTCTGATGAGACAAAGATTGAACTCTTTGGTGTGAATGCCAGGCATCACATCTGGGGGAAACCTGGCACCATCCCTACAGTTGAAGCATGGTGGTGGCAGCATCATGCTGTGGGGATGTTTTTCAGCTGCAGGGACTGGGAGACTAGTCAGGATAAAGTGAAAGATGACTGCAGCAATGTACAGAGACATCCTGGATGAAAACCTGCCCCAGAGTGCTCTTGACCTCAGACTGGGGCGATGGTTCATCTTTCAGCAGGATAATGACCCTAAGCACACAGCCAAGATATCAAAGGAATGGCTTCAGGACAACTCTGTGAATGTCCTTGAGTGGCCCAGCCAGAGCCCAGACTTGAATTCGATTGAACATCTCTGGAGAGATCTTAAAATGGCTGTGCACCGACACTTCCCATCCAACCTGATGGAGCTTGAGAGGCGCTGCAAAGAGGAATGGGCAACACTGGCCAAGGATAGGTGTGCCAAGCTTGTGGCATCATATTCAAAAAGACTTGAGGCTGGAATTGCTGCCAAAGGTGCATCGACAAAGTATTGAGCAAAGGCTGTGAATACTTATGTACATGTGATTTCTCAGTTTTTTTATTTTTAATAAATTTGCAAAAATCTCAAGTAAACTTTTTTCACGTTGTCATTATGGGGTGTTGTGTGCAGAATTCTGAGGAAAAAAATGAATTTAATCCATTTTGGAATAAGGCTGTAACATAGCAAAATGTGGAAAAAGTGATGCGCTGTGAATACTTTCCGGATGCACTGTATGTATTCTTTTAATCCAGAAAGCACTTTGGGTCAGCTCCTGTTGTTTTTAAATGTGCTATATAAATAAATGACTTGACTTGACTTCACTAGCATTCTCAAAAATGATTGTCTCATATCCAAAATTAAATAAAATGAACATTTGTTATAATTCCTAATGCAATAAAATTGTTTAAATGATTCAAAATTCACCAAAAAAAAGAAAACACAATGAATGAATGCTTTCTTACAAAGTTACTTTTGTACTGCAGGTGTCACCTAGCAGATTTGAGAAAGGATCATTTTTAAAGAAACAGACAGAATTAATCAGCAGCAAAAATACTTTTTAAGTGAGTACTTAAAACATAATGTTAATGTCTGAGGGCATCTTATGCTTTTCATTTTCACTGCAAAGGGTCATGTAATGAAGTTCTGCACCAACACACTTACCTTTGTGAACCATAGGAAGTCATGCATAAGGGAACTTGAGTAGGAGTCATCCATCTCCACTATAGGGATTTGCTCTTCTTGTGTTACCAGGACATTACCATCCCGATAAATTATTGATGTAAAATATAAACCCCTGAAAAAAAAATTAAAGAGTATTCATAAAATACATTTCCAAGCCCTCCCTCAGACTATTTAAACTGGCTAAAAAGGCTCAGAATTTAGGAGTCATTCATTTTTGGAGTTTCTGTTACTATTGCTGTGTTTTTGTTGTTGATTTTCTGTTTTTCCATCACTTTTTGCTTTGTATTAAGGATTCTGATTTCTAGGCAATGACTGGGGCATTTTTGCTGTGGTTTGTCTTGTGTCTCCTTTTGTTCCTCTGACCTTTTGTACCTTATTTTCTCACTTTTTCATTAAGAAATGTTTTATTTCTAAAGATTATGTGTTGCTGTTTTTGTGCACAAGCAGGATTAGAGATTATCCTTCTTCTCGTGGGACTTTTGGTTTCTTTTGGGACTTTTTTAATTGTTTGGCCTGCCCAGGTAAAACCAGCAGGTAGCCTTTGGAGAATGGATGATGTCAGGTGAGCCTCTGCTGGTCAGACTAAGTAGGATTCTGGCCTGCTCCCTAGCTTGTTTTTGGAGTCATTTCCCTTTTTGCCTTGGAGAAAACTGCATATCATAACACTGACCACATCTGATGACCAAAGGCCTTTTCATTTCCATTCTAATTCAAACTGTATTTACAATCCTGATATAAATAGTTTTGATGCGCAATAGTCATATTGCCACTAAATATGCAATTTAGGATATTCTGAGTTAATTGTCTCAAGAATTGGCTGCGATTTGCTCATTCACACATACCAAGATAATCTGGCACTTTCCTACGTGAAAAGCATTCACACATGAAAGTGTTCTGTTCTGCCCACCAACTGCATTTTTTTAGTCAAGTGCTATATTCATTGCATTTTTCATTACTTTGTATACTGTACTTGAATCTCAAAGTTGCAGACATGAAAAAAACTACTGATTAAAATAAGAACATAAGAGATTTGGGAAATGAGAGGAGTTCATCAAGCACGCTTGTTTAGCTAATATCTAAGCTGTCCCAATATCTTATCCAGTTTTTTCTTAAAGGTTCTCTAGGTTTCTGCTTCAACTACATGGCTCACTGGCTTGAGTCCTAAATGCACTTCCTTTTAATTTCCACTTGTGTCCTCATCATTCAGTTGAAATAATTCTGCTGGATCTTTTTTATTGATGCCTTTGAGAATTTTGAAGACCTGGATTAGGTCCCTACGTAGACTCCTCCGCTCATGTTTAATTCTCTGAGTCTGTCACAGGCATGTCCTTAAGTTCAGTGATGTGCCTCGTTGAAGTCCTCTGCATAGTTTCAAGTGCTGCTCTGTCTTTCTTGTAGCGTGGTGACCAGAAATGCACACAATACCGCAGATGCTGTGCATTATATATATATATATATATATATATATATATATATATATATATATATATATATATATATATATATATATATATATATATATATATATGTATGTATGTCTGAGCAAAACATTCCATGATATACTGTATACAGTATTAAAGTTTTTATGATATAACCTAATTTTTTTTTTTGCATTTTTAATAAGTTCTACACATTGCTTATATAATGAAAATGTTGTTTCAGCATAATCCCCTAAATCCATTTCTAAGGTTGCTTCCTTTAGGACAGTGTCTCCCATATTGTATTAATAATTGATGTTCCTTTTGCCCACATGCAGCACTTTACACTTTTCTACATTAAACTGCATTTTTCAAGTGTTCACCCAATCATAAAGCCTGTCCATGTCTTTTAGAATTATTTTTGCTGCCTCATTTGTGTCTACCATTCATCCAATTTTAATATCACCTGCAAATTTCACAAGTTTACTTACTATATTGAACTGTATGTCATTAATATAAATCGGAAAAAGCAATGGTCCAAGGTGCAGACCCCTGAGGTAAAACACTGATATCTTAATTTCATGTGAGGCATTCTCCTCTCATCTGTACTATTTGTCTCCTCCCAGTTAACCAACTTGAGATCCAGTTTTGTAGGTTGCTTCAGATGTAAACAGATTCTAGTTTCAGAATTAAATCTTAGGTGTGAGACAACTGAGTCAAAGGCTTTTGGAAAGCCTTGCATTGCCTGCTCAGAAAATTTAAAAGATTGGTTGGCAAGCTCTTTATCTTATAAGCCCATGCTGGCTGCTGGTTTATTCTCATATAGGCACTTTTCATATTTCATTCTTATTGCAGTTTCCATAATTTTATGGTACAGAAGTAAACGTTTGTTATTGGTAAACAGCAGTCAACTTCCAAACAACAAAGAAATAATGAATTATGTTGCAAATTATGTTACTGTATTTAAGAGGTGCTAATACCATGAAATAAAAGTGCTCAGCTCATCCTCTTTAACAGTCATTAAACAATTGTAGAGCTTCCAGTACAAAAAATCAGGGAAAGAATTTACATGTCCTTCACCACCTTACACAAAAATTCCTGCAAAAGGCAAGTGCACGATCCTACGGCTTCAATAGAAGAGGTACCAGCTTGTCTGCCTGAGCACATAAATCCTAAGTTGCTTTGTTAGAAAGAGAGCAAAACAGTACATATAAACTGAATAAGGAAATGATTGGGATTGATAGGAAGTATATCAATGCTCACTATAGTGATCTTTCTGCTTTGAGATCATTTTTACTTCCTGCCCTAACGCAGTGGCTATATCATAATTTACTGTAGTTAAGCTTATATCAACTCTTCCCTCACTGTATGGTGTAGGGCACAAGCAAAAAAATCTAAAAATATAGCCACTAAGAATAGTACCCAGCCAGAAGAGGAGATTTATACTCAAATACTAAAACATTATAGCTAAAATAAAATGTTTATTGTGCTAGAGATTTCATGAATTACTATAAAAGTACTTTTTTTAGGATTCTAATTTTACAGATGAAGTCAGCAATTCGGATTAGGAGGTTGGCTGGAATATTGCTCTTCCCAAAATTCCAGTTGACAATTTTGCACAATAAAGTAGAGTGGCACTTGACGACTTTCATGATAACACCATAGTAACCCATCTAACATAAATGAAAGAAGTTAATTTAATAATAAATGTAATTAGGGTAGAAAAATAAGTGATTTAGGGCGGCACGGTGGCGCAGTGGTAGCGCTGCTGCCTCGCAGTTAGGAGACCTGGGTTCGCTTCCCGGGTCCACCCTGCGTGGAGTTTGCATGTTCTCCCCGTGTCTGCGTGGGTTTCCTCCGGGCGCTCCGGTTTCCTCCCACAGTCCAAAGACATGCAGGTTAGGTGGATTGGTGATTCTAAATTGGCCCTAGTGTGTGCTTGGTGTGTGGGTGTGTTTGTGTGTGTCCTGCGGTGGGTTGGCACCCTGCCCAGGATTGGTTCCCTGCCTTGTGCCCTGTGTTGGCTGGGATTGGCTCCAGCAGACCCCCGTGACCCTGTGTTCGGATTCAGCGGGTTGGAAAATGGATGGATGAAATAAGTGATTTAGCAACAATACAACATAGCACTGAAGCATTAAATAAGGCATTTTTTTAAATTCTGATCTTCAGGGTTTAACATTTAAAAATCATATATCAGGAAAAATCTAAAAACAAAAAAGTTAGAATTTACAAAATTCCAGGTGGATTCTGGTGTTTTATGGCTGTGCAGAGTGATTTAACACATTTAATAAAGTACTACTGGTACTGAGTGTTATTTCTATGAAGTAACACCTTATGTTGGTTGACAAAATAAAAATAAACACGTCAAGAGCAGGCATTTACCTTTTCAGAGTTTTGATGTACTTGCTGGCTGGCTGGAAGAGATACCTCAGACTTTTTGAAACAGAGTGCTTTCTGGTCTGGGATTGGGCTTTGGATGCATCTAGGAAGAGAACATACCATCATACTGTCAAGTAGTGATGCATCTTCATATTTTTAGATTTCCAGTTTAAATTTTTAAGACAGAAAATACATTTAGGATTTCAGGATTTCTACTTTCATGTGATTTTTTTTAACTGTATAGCTGTTTAGACCACCAAACGTAAGATAATCATTATTTTAGACAGTAAAATGTTAGTCCAAATAAAAGATATTTGAGAGATATGTGTTGCTGTGACTAGTAATTTAGCTTGGTAATGGGCCAACAAGACTGAGTCAAAGGTTACAAAGATTTTTTGCAAAATTTTATATTATAACAAACATAAAAAGAAGCTAGAAAAGACCACAGGGTGAGAATCTGTCACAACACAGGATATCAAATATTAATTAGTTAAGTTTAAAGCAATATCAGATTACCAAGAGAATGAAACGGGAATAAAATTAGACCTTAATTTACTCAGTGTTAGCTAAGTATTTTTAAAATATAATTAATATATTCTAGACATTTTATTGCACTTCAGACAAATAAAAGGACTGCATACTATAGGAATTTGTAAAACTTTTTCATACATTCTTACCAAACTATTGAAATCAAATTTCTATGAGCATGCACAAACCTTCTTTTATTTCCAAGCAAGTTTTGTGATGTTTTCTACTGAGTTAACTTCACATTCTGGCTCTACGTTGTTCAAAATGTTGAGAAAAGTTGAATTTAGCATGATATCTGTATGTGTATGTGTGTCTGAGGAATATTGAAATAGATATTCACATCTTAAAATTACAGTTTTCGATGGAAAATTACACAGTTTTTTTATTGTGTACATCACCTGGATGACTATATTTCAGCAAAGATAGAACAATTTATAAAAAGCGGTTTCTGAGATATCTGCCCTGAATGCCAAGACCTACAATATGTACTGTACAATGATAACTTCTGAAAAAATTGATCTATAATTTTCAAGCTGCACTGTGTTTGCCTTGTTACAGGTTCCATGCCTATTGCCTTTAGTTTAATTTGGTCCAATGCATACCCCATATTCTTCAAAAACAGTTTGACCGATGTCCAATGATTACTGCTGTAAAAAATTGTTTAATTTTACACAGATTTTTGCAATCTGTTTCATTATAGTCATTGGATCAGGCCTATTGATTTGCAAAATGTTTGTGTAAGCAGTTTTAGAGATACTTCATTTATTGAAATATACATGAATGCACAGACAGAGACACACACCAGCACGTGCTTGCCCCACACACAAAGAAATTTGAAGATAGCAGACAGGTAGTGAAGATAGCAGACAGCTAACTTGTCTTTCCAGAGCACAGCTGGATGATGAAGAAAAACAAATGAACGCACACATACCCACACACACCTAGATCTATAAAGGTCGATGTGGATAGAGACGTTAGGCCACCCCATACTAATCTTTCAATCTATGCAGCTTCATTTGACCTAATATATTTGGTTTAAAATTAACTAATTTAAATGGTTCATTTGATTCACTTTACTGTTAATTTTACTCTACATGTACAAAATAAATATTAAAAAAATTGAATGTGCTTGATTCTATATAATTATACAGTACAGTCAGTTGTATTGTATTGTATAATCTTCTGTCACATGACTTCCTGTGGTATTACTAAAGAGGTAGTACTGCATTTGTTGTTTAAGTTTAATTGCTTTATCAATTATAATCTATGATTATAAATTATTTGTTATTACGTGTGGCAATCAACTTTTATTACCTGTCTTATTACACCAGGCCCTAGCATAATGTTACTTAATTATGTTTAATGCTGTTGTATGTTGCTTTGAATAAAAAACATCCATCCATCCATCCATTTTCCAACCCGCTGAATCCGAACACAGGGTCACGGGGGTCTGCTGGAGCCAATCCCAGCCAACACAGGGCACAAGGCAGGGAACCAATCCTGGGCAGGGTGCCAACCCACCGCAGGGCACACACAAACACACCCACACACCAAGCACACACTAGGGCCAATTTAGAATCGCCAATCCACCTAACCAGCATGTCTTTGGACTGTGGGAGGAAACCGGAGCGCCCGGAGGAAACCCACGCAGACACGGGGAGAACATGCAAACTCCACGCAGGGAGGACCCGGGAAGCGAACCCGGGTCCCCAGGTCTCCCAACTGCGAGGCAGCAGCGCTACCCACTGCGCCACCGTGCCGCCCAATAAAAAACATCTGCTAAGCAAATAAATACAACAAGTAAACTAAATGGACCATTCCATGCTGATTTTAAAGTTATGTTTTAAATATGTCCCTTTGAATCCTCTTAGCTTCTTTCACCTGTTTGCATTTTTCATCCCGTGCTTTATACCACTAGCCTGTACATTGTATCAAATATTATTTTAACTCTACACATCTTTGCTGTTTGTTCTTTTCCGTGGGTGGGTGAGAACAGTTCATTTCGTATTAAAATATGAGTTAAAATATGAGAACAATGCTGCCATAAAATAAAAACTTTTATACAAAATGATAGATAGATAGATAGATAGATAGATAGATAGATAGATAGATATATAGGAAAATGGGTTTATCACATTAATTTCACTAGTAAATGTCTATCCCATAATGTAAGCTTCTAAGTTCAAGTACCACTGCCTTGCATCTTCATATGGTGTACTTACCCTGACATGTGCCCTGCTGATGGGAATTTTTAACCTGCTGGAGTAGCTGCTCCAAAGCTTCTTTCTTCCCTTTGTCTCTTGGTGTTCGTCCATCAATCTCCCTCCAGTCTAATAACAAAACAACAAAAGTTTAATTCAGTCATTTAAATAATTTAATATTTAATTGATCACCATAATCTTATATTTTAAAGCCATAAAAGCACAAACAGTAAAACCAGCTCATGTATTATGTCATACCTTTATTGTCCAAGTTAAAGGGCTAGAATCACCAAACACATACTATTAGATCATGGGTGGAGAAAGAAAGAAAAATTTCCATTAACATTAGGACATCTGTTTATCTCCACAGCATCAGAAAAGTTAGGTATCTGTATCCTAAAGTACTATCTCAGATTATATAAAAGCATACTGTAAATTTTAAAGGACAATACAATCGCACACACTGCAGGCGGTGACAGTGATATGAGAGAGAGACTCATATGATAGTGACTGTGACTGTATATATAGAGAAAGCTAGAGGTTGGGAGCATGTACTGATAGCATGTTGCCGCATGCACCACAAATGAAACCAACTGGATTGGGACCTGAGTGCAGTGGGTGACCCACCAGCACCACACTGGAACAGTGTGAGTTTGTGCCCTAATCACTGGCATATGCAACACAGCAACATGGTCCTTCTTACAGACATTTTTGGAATACTATAGCCTGAAAATGACACAGCCATATTTCAGAAGTTAGACCACCCAGAATCAAAACCCAGCTGTCCACTTCCCTGAGGAAAGCTCTTGTCTGCTATGTCACTAAGGAGATGTTCAATTCAGAATGTTAAGAAAGGCAGGTTTTCTTACTTGTAACTTACCTCTTTCTTCTAGCTTGTATTATTATTCACTCCTACCCCACACTCCTACCCCACTCTAAGGTAATTTTAAAAGTGAGAGGAGTACTTTTAACATTTATGTGTCCTTGCCGTGAGTTTTGAAAATGGTACACTGCAACTCAGTTGAATAGGGTGTTTGTTTACTTTCATGTAGTGCTCCTCTTCTTTACATTCTTTACATCAATTGGCTGCCCAAATGACCCTCTCCTTGTGATGCTTGCAGTATACAACTTGGAACTGGTATGAAAACTCGTAAACAGTCTTGTAATAAGTCACACACTGCGATTCACTTAAGGTGATTAAAGAGTGATGAGATTTTAACAGGTCTAGTCCTTAAATATGGCATAATCTCCTTAAACTCTGCAAGTTGTTTTGAGACATAAATCTGATGTTGCCTTTAGGTAGTAACATGGTCTCCCCCTCACACCAAGATAAATGTATTCTCATAATTTTTACCCCTTTCAATAGATCCGTGTTCTGACCTAATTATAACAAAAAGTTAATTATTATAACAGTCACTTAAAGATGTGTAGGATCATCATTTGTGAATGTGAATTTAAAATATATTTGTATGCTTTTTTTGTAGGTATGCCTTTGTTGTAATTCAATTAAAATATGCACATATTACTTTTTTTGTTGTGGGTAGCGCTTCCCGGGTCCTCCCTGTGTGGAGTTTGCATGTTCTCCCCGTGTCTGCGTAGGTTTCCTCCGGGTACTCCGGTTTCCTCCCACAGTCCAATGACATGCAGGTTAGGTGGATTGGTGATTCTAAATTGTCCCTAGTGTGTGCTTGGTGTGTGAGTGTGTGTGTGTGTGCACCCTGCGGTGGGCTGGCGCCCTGCCTAGGGTTTGTTTCCTGCCTTGCACCCTGTGTTGGCTGGGATTGGCTCCAGCAGACCCCTGTGACCCTGTAGTTAGGATATAGCGGGTTGGATAATGGATTTATTATACATATTACTAAATACCATGATTGTGAAGAAATACCTTTGGCTTGAAAAATCCCAAATGTATATTTTAAACCCAATTTAGAGTTATAATGGCTGATATTTCTTCAGCAACTCCAACTTTCTTAAATAATGTTACAGAGATAAAAAAGCATCAAGGTAAAAACCTATTACTTTTACCTTTTTTCTGAATTTTAAGAAAAACGTTAATTAACTTACTGGATGGAGCAGCACAAGCTGGAAGAGAGTTCTGAGCAGGACTCCATCCCTTCATGTTGTATGCTGAAACTCTTACATAGTACTCAAAGCCCTAAAACACAGGCAGACAAAGACATCTGTTTAAAAAAAATACAAAGTGAACACATCAGTGTCGCTTTCTCACTTGTTATACTGAATTTATTCTCCCTGAAGTCATAATGGCTTTAACTAGCAAAGAGAAGTAAAAATATAAAGGAACCTGAGAAACACCAGAATGCAGAGACAGCCATGTTTATTTCATTTTAGTAAAATAAAACAAATGTAATCCCTACTATTACATTTTCCTCCTTCTGTGGTTGGGTTTAAAAGTGACACACTAGGGCTCTTCAGTTCCGCCTTCCTTCCAATAGATATTATAGCCTCAGGGTTGGACACCTCAAACTCTGTGACTGATGTCCCTAGACAGTGTTCACTTCATAATCCTTTACATACATGAGACTGAGACCAACCTGTCTCCACCTCTTTGCATAAGGATACTCTTTCAGAATCTTTTTTGAAATGCATACTAAATAAATTAGTTTGGTAATTGTATTGTGTTGTCATGAAAATAGATACATATTTCTGAATAATGAATTCAAAATATTTTGAACCTCATTTTGCTACCATTGTTTGTAACTATATAATCAAACTTCTCCAGTCTTTTAGCCACATTTTATTCATGATTATCCACCACTTCTGCACCAACATTATCAGTGCCTACAGCAGCCTCTACTGCATACTGTTTTAAAGGTTGATCAGTCTAAAATAAAACACCTGAAGAATTAAGTGAAGGCATAATATCATAATGACATGCAGTTAGTGTGGAGAATTGCAGTATTTCATCAGTAGCACCCAGCTTGAAATTGTATTAATCATAACTGCACATATCTGACTGACTCTGTCTTTAGATCTCCATATATTCAGATATCCGACTGCAAACCAACAATTTATCCACCAAATTCTTTACCTTTACTATGAGTTTGATCTTCAGTCCTCACTTCTGGGTATACAGTGGATTCAGAAACTCCTCAGACCTCTTCACTTTTTCACCTTTTGCTATGTTGCAGTCTTGTGCTAGAATCATTTCAATTCATTTTTTTCCCACATCATGCAATGCTGAGTACACCAGAATAACAAGCAAACGCAAAGGTTTTTCTTTGTAATTTTAGAAATATTTTCAAATGTATTAAATATAACAAACTGAAATTTCACAATGACACAAGTATTCTGACCTTTTTCTCAGTACTTAGTCGAAGACCCATGGGTAGAAATTATAGCCTGGATTCTCCTTGGATATGATGAGACAAGCTTTGCACACCTGAATTTGGCAATTTTATGCCATTCTTCTCTGAGGAACCTCACAGGCTTTCTCAGGTTGGATGTAGACTGTTGATGGACTGTCGGAGATGTTTCAGTTGGGTTGAAGTTTAGGCTCTGACTAAGCAACTCAAAGCTGTTTGTCCCTAAGCTACTCCTGTGTTGTCTTTAATTCGTGCTTAATGTAATTGTCATTTTGCAAGGTGAACCTTCCGCTCTGAGTGAAGTCCAGAGCACTGTGGATCAGGTTTTCATTGAAGATATCTCTACTTTGCACCATTCAGTTTTTCATCAACCCTGACCAGTTCCTGCTGCTGAAAGAAAAACCGACGGCATAATCCTGCCACCGCCATACTTTACCATTAGAATGGTATTGCACATATGTTGAGCAGAGCCTTGTTTCCTCCAGATTTAACAGTAATCTTGATTTAATTAGGCTGGAGAATATTGTTTCTAACAGTCTAGGAGGCCTTTAGGTGCCTTTTTGCAAAATTCGAGTGGGCTTTCATACATCATTTATTGAAGAGAGGCTTTTGTCTGGCCTCTCTGTCATAAAACTCAGACTGGTGGAGTGTTGCAGTGGTGGTTATTCTTCTGGAAGTTTCTTCCATCTCCACACAGTTTCTTTGGAGCCTAACCATGGCCCTGTTATCATGGCCTTTCTGTCATGATTGCTCAGTTTGGCCAGGTGGCCAGCTCTAGGTAGGGTCATGGTCATTCCAAACTTCTTCCATTTGAGAGTTATGGACACCACTGCACTCTTGGAAAATTTAAGTGCTATACAAATTTTTGTAGCCTTCTAGAACTCTGCCTTGACACAATGCTGTCACTAAGCTGTGCCGGCAATTTCTTCAACCTCATGGCTTAGGTTTTGCTCAGTTTTGGGACCTTCTAAAGATAGATGTGTGCATTTCCTAATCGTGTCAAGTCAGATAAACTGACCACAGCTGTACTCCAAACAAAATGTAGAACCATGTCAATAATGATCAATAGAATGGGATGTAACTGAGCCAGAGTTCATAGCAAAGGATCAGAATACTTACGTCAATGGGATATATATATATTTTTTAATACATTTGTAAAAGTTTCTAAAATCCTGTTTTCAGTTTGTCTTCTATGATATTAAGTGTTGTTTGATGAATATGGTGAATTTTAGTTCAAGACTGCAACACAGAAATTTTCAAAATAATGAAGGGGTCTGAATAGTTTCTGAAGGCACTGTAAATGCAGACGGACATGGACAGGGGAAGAGTATCTCACCAAAAACCTAATATGTCTATGTGTATTGTCTCTTCAGAAAAGAGAAAACTGTGTAGTTGCAAGATCTGAAGTCATTAATCCGTCCACTGGTTACTTCTGTGGATCTGCAAAAAAATCCCTGAGCATCTATCATTAGTCTGATGACATGGGTAGTAGATGGGATCAACTCATTAGTGGAAAGGTGATAGAGAGAACATGTGAGAGAGAGAAAAAGTAGAGTGTCAGTAATATCCTGTTTTTGTCAAAAATCACTGACTGGAAAAAGGGGTAGGACACACAGGGCCAGTGGATTTCTTCTAAAAGAACACTATAGATTCATTCTTTACGAGGTGGTACAGTATATACAAAACCTTCAGCAGTGACAGTGTTTATATGAATCCAGTACAGTCTAACTCTTAATTAGACAAGCAAATTGTGTGTGTATGAGTGGTAAACTAAATTGCTGCTGAAGCTAATCTACATCTTCATTATTTTAGAGTTCCCTATAATGTTCTTGCATTCATCCCATTCAAAAATGTCTCTTTTCAGAAGCTAACGCACAGTAAGTGCTGTGAACTGTGATGTGCAAACTGCCCCTTCTCAAGCATGCGTTGTTTTCCTTGCATCATACTAATCCTGCTTTCTCAGTTTGTTTCAGTAGTACTGCCTAGATTAATCCTCCATTTTGATGAAAAGCCTCATCTTGTGTTATGGGATATTCTAGTATCAGACGAATAAATATACTTAAAGCATGAACTATAGGCAGCTGAGTATAGGAAAAAAAGTTAATTTAATTGAAAGCCAAAATTAAAGTGGAGCCCAAGCACAATTATAAGCAGCACTTTTTCCATGGAAGCTGAAGCCAAAGAATGTTCAGCTCAGTGTTTTCCACTCATGCATGGAGAATAACAGCATTTTTTGTAACGTTAAAGTTTTGCTTTTGTCTTCCCATTACAAACATTAGAGAAAAGGTTGAGTTCATATTATTGTAATATAAAAAATGGGAAAAGAATTTAAAAGCTAATAAGCATGGTAACAAGCATATTCAAAATAAGAACATGCTTTGAAAAAGAATCTTGGCCTATAGCCAGACTATTTTCAGTGCAGAGAAGCAACTGGCTGTTTTATTTGCTTTTTCTCTTTTTAAGTGATTATGATACTTTCATCTTTGATACACAAGGAGATTGAATTACCAAAGGTTATTGAAAATAATACAAGCCACGCTCACATCACACAAGAATAAATTAATCAAAAAGAAGAAAAACGTTTGGGTATATTTAGTATGTTGTAAACTCCAGAAAGGCAAACCTCGTCTGTTGCCTCACTGGTTGTTTCACTCAAGACTTACAGCAGCAGCTTATTCTTTAAACTCCTTCATACTAGTTGTACAGAGAAGTAATTCACAAAGACTCATCTTTTCTTTTCTCTTCTGGATTTACATAATGTTTTTCCCCTGTTAAAACTCTAAACTGATCTAGAAATCAGTTCTCATATTATCCAAAATCTAGCTACATTACAGTGGCTCCAAGTCATTTTTAGCATCTTCTCCAAGAGCTAAACTCATTAGAAGACTCAAAGCTCTTAGCACCCACTCCTTATCACAATATAAAAGTATCAATGGTTTCTGTAAAGCAGCATGAAAGTATAACATGTCTACAGCTCAGCTCTGCCAGCTAGATCAATCAGTCTTTATTGTCATCAGGGGCACCGTCACAAGGTACTTCAGAAAGCAAGCAAAAATGTAATCCAGAGACAGCAGAGAACGTCTTACTGAAATTATTATAAATACATAAAAACAGTAAATGGAGCACCAAAAAATTCAGTCCATATATACAAATAAAAAAACAAGAAAAGTCTTGTTGAATCATACAGTATGTTAGGATTTAATTGTGTATCAAATTTTGTGATCCAGGAAATATATATATATATATATATATATATATATATATATATATATATATATATATATATATATATTTTTAGAGTCCATTGGAAAGTCACCATTTTCTTTTGCATGTATTTGCTGCACTTTTGTGGGCCCCTTGTTAGGATACATGATGGTTATCATGGGCGTGTCCTCAGAGGTCGTGACCTGAGTATTGCAATGTAACAGATTTTCTGAGGTAATCTTTCACTATCTGAGTTGCAGATGAAAAGCCCAATTCAATTGCTTTCTAAAAATCTTTCTGCTTCATTCTTTTGTGTATTGACCTTTGCTTTTTCTCCTGACTTAGTATCTTACTCTTCGTTTTTGGCCACTCTGCTTTCTTTAATCTCCTGGTTTTGACCCATTTCTGCTTTCACGTCCTTCTCCTGTTTACTTCAAATCTTTGCCCTATAGATACTGTATAACATCAAGTGTATTATAATTTGTTTAGCTGAGCAGTAAGCACAGTACTACCTTGCTTTTCGAACAAAACCTGGCAGTACTTTAAAAGTGGGTATTTCTCAGCTTCCTCAAATGTCTCATCAATATGCACTTTATTCTTAACTGCCTTTGGCATTTTGATCAGGTTTGAGTAAGTGAGGAAGTGTAACTGGGTATGCTCTGAGATAAAGTGGTGTCTGGCCCAGGGTTGCTTCCTACTTTGCATCTTTGCTTGATAGAGAGTTACACATGGAGACTCCCTGTGTAATGGAAAATACAGGTTCAGAAATTGTGGAGGAAAGATTTTTTGTTAGAATCTGATTTAGATTTTTCATAGATTGGGTTTTAGAAAATAATTTTTAAAGGGGCACTTAATGATTATTTACTATTGTCAATGCTGCAGATAATGTCCACACCACTCTCCAACATCAACAACCAAACCAAGGTTAGTTACCTTTGGTGTTGAAATCAGGACTTTACAAACCGGTAATTATTTTGATTTGCTGCTATATTCAGCCAGACAATTTAATTATAAAAAGAAATTTTATTACAGTTCATTTTTGCTAAATAATATAGAAAACCTGTATTTGATTTTCTTTATTAATTAATAAAGCAATAATGTATGTAATTACAGGCAAATTAGTACAATTTTTTTTACCTTTTTGTAAACTATGCGAAAGAATACA
This sequence comes from Erpetoichthys calabaricus, assembly GCF_900747795.2. Lineage (NCBI taxonomy): Eukaryota > Metazoa > Chordata > Cladistia > Polypteriformes > Polypteridae > Erpetoichthys > Erpetoichthys calabaricus. The sequence continues at coordinate 146,970,367 of NC_041404.2, read as the reverse complement.
AAAATAGAAAAGGAAAATTTATAACGCTGTGCTGTTAGAATATACTACATGCAAAAGAATGAATTCTTTTAAAAAAATGTTTTTGCATATGCCCCATTGTGGTAGTAGTGAAGTTAAAGAAAAGTATAATCATCAGTGCTATTCTGTAGTGTTGAAATTATAATTGTAAAAACTCTGCAGTGCTTTTGTATTCCTGAATGATGAAGAGAGTCTTTAACATTCTGTAGTGGATCAGAATCCTACTTACAGTGGTCAGTCCCAAGATGGTGTACTGGAGAATGTTCAACTTGTCAATGATGGCTTCACCCAAGACAGAAGAGAACGATGGTGTATGACTCCATTCCACTGACAAGATAAGTGCATTTGAAAACATTACAATGTTTGCTTCACATCTTGTGCAACATTCTTCCCTAATAATAAGATTGTGCTCTCCTGCACAGAATTTGATCATACCAATTTATATATAAATATTGAATAATGTTTACCAATAATATATTAAAGTTGAATTTGAATTAATTGCTAAAACCATTGCTATTTTATTTTTTATTTTATATACTTAGTGTATAGATCTGGTAAAAACAGTTTTCAGCCCCTTATGCAAGGTGCATACCAACAAATGCACCATGATTTTATTTTTTTATCAATGTGCTCCACGGTCTCCTTCACTGTTCAGATCTATTTACTGGGAACACATTATGTTATTAGAAATGTTATTAAATTTGTTAGATGCATTGGGGCTGTAATCGTAGCAAATATATGATGACAAGCACTAGGTTTATGTGCAACCACAGATAAACAGTTTAATCAGTGTAAAGTTCAGTCCATCTGATAAATAGGACAAGTATTATAAAGAACAGAGCCCAAAAAAAATACAAATCCAATAACTGTCATTTTACAGTTACCCTCGTAATACACTCTGGAGACAACACTAATCTTAAACCAGTTCACCTTTAAATTCATTATAGTAATTTACTGTATGTAAATATACAGGATTCTGTTATCATGCATTTTTGGGTTGTCAAAACCAAGTTAGGTCTCCTGCACTCACCGCGATACTTGGTCACTACTGCAGAATTAACATGGACTGGTTCCTGAAAGCTGACAGTCAAGCTACAGATACTGTTGACAGAAAGACGAACATTGCTGGGTGCTTCAGGTGGGCCTGTAACAGAAAATCAAGTTACACAGATTTCACAATGTGAGAGATCATTTACTCCACTTAGTAAAAAATAAAGCCTTATTCACTGCATATTTCATGGTCTGATGATCTGATGTCCTAAGTGTTGTAAAACAGTGTTTCTGCATCACTGGATCATGAGTTGCCGCTGCTGAGTTGCCAGTCACCGTTTTTGTGTCACAAGCTCATGAAAAAAATAGCCATTTCAGCTACTTATTGGCTCATTTTATCAAGGGCGAAACACTTCATAATTTATTCAGTTTCAAAATGCACAAGTGGGAGTAATTCCACCCCACATATGCCCCCCTCCCATACCCCCCCAGGCCCGCCATAAAATCTTCCTCCTAACCTTACTTTTCAAAACATGCTCAGGAGCTCCTCTTGGTAAGTGAACATAAATAGGTAATGCTGGGTCCCAATGCCAAAAAGGCGTAGAAAGCCTGTTGTGCTTAGATATGATTGCACATATTAAACAGTCATCCACTTAAAGCACTTTTTCCCTTTGATTCTATAGTAGCTTGTTTGTTTGTTCTTTTATTACTTTTCCACCATCTTTATCTCTCAACTTGAGCAAAATGGAAGGACACTGATGTCTGAAAATGGGTGCAGTAGGCTACCTATTGTATTTGTGATATTTAAATACTATGAAATGTTTGCCACTAATTGTAATTTGGAGACTCACTGTAATTTCATCACAGATAGTCACACAAACTATGGGATTGTATTTTCAGAAACAAATGTACTTAAACCTAACCGTAATTAACCATATCAAAAGGAAGAAACAAGTAAATAGTGTGTGCATTAATTATCATCCTCCCTGTCCTTGGTAGGAAACATGTTAAGGTTTGTGCCACCCTTTCAGGAAGGCACACTTGTATTATTGTAGACAAATTGTGTGATGTATTTGAATTTAATATTGTATGCATTTCTTGGTAAATGGGGGTAAAGGGATTAGTGAAGATAGAAAACAGTAAAACACATAAAAATAAATATTTGACAATTAAAAAAACCATTTATGATGGTTTGTTTTTGTTCTTTTGTTGCTTTTATCAAAAGATTGGGATTTAAGAGAAAGGTTTTTAACCTAAAAAGACTTCTGTCTGCCTGTGCTGACAAGTTTGTGTGTTGTTTATCTGCATGCCGTGTATTTTATATGGTGAAGATAGGGTTTTTGGTATTTCATGAGCTGCATCATAGGATATTAAACGCTGAATGTTTCCTGATTGCTGGAAGCACAGTGATCAGTATTCAACATTATAATTATATATGCATACAACAGCAAGGGACACCAGAAAGAAAACAGTCCTGGACAGGACATTAGTCCATGGCAGGACCCAACAGGCACATAATCAATACTCACACAGCAGGCAGTTTGGATTCTCCAATTAACCTAAAATGCTTGTTTGGAAAACCCAAACAAAATAGGTGATAACATGCAATTTCCAAGTGGACAGTGATGTGGGATTAGAATCCAGGACCCAGTATCTGCACAGTTTATTGTGTTGTAGAGTTTGTTTTTGCATAAATTTGCCATTTTTACTTATCAATCTTCACTCAGTAACCCATAATGACAAAGTGAAAAACATTTTCAAAAAGGTTTCACAAATTTATTAAAAATAAAAAACTAATTTTAAGTATTCAGATCCTTAATTCAGTACTTTATACAAGAGCTCCTTAGGCAGCAATTACAGCTTTGAGTCTTCTTGGCTATGTCTCTACAAGCTGTGCACACCTGGATTTGGACTGTTTATCTCATTCTTCCTGGCAGATCCTCTGCAGCTCAGTTAGATTGAATGAAAAGTGTCTGCTAGTCATTGTGCTGAAAGGTGAACCATCATCTCAGTCAAAGGTCACATGTACTCCAAAGCAGGACCTCTCTTTATCTGGCTTCCTTCATCCTTCCCTCAGTTCTGACCTGTCTCTCTGTAATTGCCACTGAGAAGCTCCTCCAAACCAGGATGCTGCCACCAATCTGCTCCACAACAGGAATGGCATCAGGAAGATGATGAGCAGTGCCTGGTCTTCACAAGACATAGTACTTAGAGTTCTGGCAAAGTCATCCATTTATAATAAAATCTACAACACAATAAAGTGTGCAGAAAGGAAGTGAAAGGATCCGAATATTTTCTGAATCCTCTGTATATTAAAAAATTATAAGTCAAGAGTAAGTGTATTTTATTGTGTTGTGCATATTCTTATTGTCTTGGATATCTGAGACAGTGTGTCCTTTCTATTTCTTATAAACTAGTTTGGAAGCCCTGTGGCCTCCTCTTTACTCACGCGCATGTTCGAATCCTGCTTGCATTCTCTTGAATAGCCGGAGACGCCATTCCCATGCGTTTAGCTGCTTCTGTTTCTCAAAGTCATCTTGCTCAGTGGGTGCTTGGTTTAGCACCTGTGCAGTCAGGTCATTCACTCTTTGTTCCGCTTCCCGAACAAGCGTTGCCAAATGCAGTGCACGACTCTCCAAACTGACAACTGCAATCAAATGAAATTAACCCTGAAAATTCATCATTTCTCACTGTGTTGTATTGCACACAAAGTAAACAATAAATAGAATAAGTCTGATAATAAACAGGAATTACCATACTGTGTTGTGGTTTCTGTCTGTTGTTTATTACTAAATAAATGAACTAGCAAAGGACTAAAAAGTCTTTGTAATCTTAACAAGATTTTTCTTCAGTGTACCATTATATACATGGGAATGGACTGCAGGCAGGTTTCAGTATGGTCATTGAAAAATACAGTCATGATTTTAAAACAAAACTCTATTATTAATAAAATTTTTATGAGTACGTAGGGTAGAATTTAGAAGATCTCAGAATTTAGCTTCTTTTCTTGTAAGGAGCCATGTTAGGTGAACGATATGCTGCTGAACATAACTAAATGAAATGGTACAAATGGATTTATAAGTTTTGTAAAGAAAAAACTTCTCTTGAATATCACACGGTGTGTCTCCAGAAGCAGCTGACAATGTCATCAAATTTAATTTTTGGCATACTGGGCTGATTGTTAGCCACAGTGTAGAAGCAGCTGACCCAACTTATCTCTAGTTGTGCTGAGGTCATAGATAGAGCAAGCTGGATCAATAGCTTTTTCACACTTGCAGTTTATAGTTATGATCATATTACACACAAAAATATTGAATTACCGATTCAGTTTGGTGCCGTTTTACTTGTCAGACCCTCTTCAATGGATGACTACAGCTCATAAAGAGATCTGCTCGAGTGAATTGTAAAAAGCTTGCAGTAATACAGGAAATCAGAGGAGGTACACATACTTTTCATGGAGGTATACACCCACTTTTTAGCACTGACTTTAAAGAGTGAGGTGTTGTACATTGATGTTTTGTGCATGTTCTAAAGTTTGTCATCTCATTTTCTAAACCACTTAATCCAGACCAGGGTTGCAGGGGAGGGGGCTGAAACAGATCCTGGACAGAGCGCCAGTCCATTGTAGGGTGAACACACACATACACACCAGTGTAGGGCCAATTTAGAATTTAGCCTTTAATTCACCTAACCTTCGTTCCTTTGAACAGTGGGGTGAAACCAACACAGACACAGGGAGAACATGCAAACTCCACAGAGTGGGGACCTGGGAAGCAAACCTTAGACTCTTTACTGCAAGGCAACAGCACTATCACTATGCCACTGTGCTACCCCATTACACCCAGGTTACACAAGTAATTTATCTGACTGATTTAAATAAAGACACTGATCATATATGCATACCTGAGGATCATGATTCTGTGTCTGTATGGAGTTTGCATCAGTTGTTCTTTAGGTAGTTTGGTTTTACTCCTACATTCCAAAGACATTTGTACAAGGATAATTAGAAATTCTGCTGTGGCCTGGTTCAAGTAAGTTTGAGGGTAAGTGATCCCTATTATGGACTTTATGACTTTATGAGTCTGAATTGGAGTAGATGGTTCAGAAAATGTATGTATGTATGTATGGATGGATAGATGCACAAAGAATGCAGAGGATTTTCATCTGGTACAACTAAACATGAGCCAGAATAGAATCTGGCTTTCTGTGACAGTGACTGGATAGGTGGCTAACGGATAAAGTACAGGTCACTTACAGTGTGGACTCTCCTTGGCACCAGCCTGTAACAGGATCCTAGCCATGGGCACATTGTTGGTCATAATGGCGACGTCCAGTGGTAGAAGGCCTTCACTGTTTGGTGTGTTAAGGTCCAGTTCTTCTGGGCTGTACTGATGCAGTAACAATTTCACATTCTCTAATTCCTGCTGTTCCACAGCCTCAAAGAGTGTCTTAGTACTCTGAAACTGAGAACAGAAATGCAAGATATCTAATTGAAACATGTTGTACTGGATGTTTCATTTCAGAAGTAAAATCTTGTACTTATTATTGCAATTTTTCAATTTTTGTACTGGCAACCACCACTTTGTGACTTAGTCTCTTATACACTGAATAACATGAATCAACTCAGTAGGAATTTCATACTGGTTTCAATTATGGAGCTATCAAAAATGATAACCAGTTGCTGACTGCTGTCACATGTACAACACATAATTTGATTATATAAAAGTTTTAATATAATTTTTTTTATGAAACTTTGATAAGGTTAACCATATTGGCCAATGATATACTTTTAGTTGTTCAACTATTACATTCATTTTAAGTTAGGTATTTTGTCCCCTTCGGCTCATTACAAGGACCATTACTGTTTTCACTTCATATGCTGTCTTTAGAAGATATGGTTTGAAATCATCACATTCCTTTTCACATATCATGGATTCAGAAACTATTTAGAAACCTTCACTTTTTCACATTTTGTTATGTTGCAGCCTTGTACTAAAAACATTTAAATTCCTTTTTTTCCCAAATCAAGCAACACTCAATACCCCAGAATAATAAAAAGATTTTAGAAATTTTTGCAAATTTGTTAAAAATGAAAAACTGAAATATCATACTGCAATTGATTATTATGCTGCTTTATTCACAATCTGTTCAGATGATTTCTATTCCCAGCCTGTAGCTGATTCGAAGTTTGGCCACCATAATCTTTGCTAAAATTACGAAGTGTGACCCTATTTTCCTCCGGGTGCCAAGCCTCTTACATTGGCTCTCAGTTACAGCTGCAATAAAGAGAGCCCAACAAGAAGATCATCCATTGAATTCTGTTGCTGTGTCTTCAACCATCACCTCATGAACCCACATATTATATAACTTAAACCAGTGGGCTGTAACTGATACCCATTCCTTCACCCAGCCTCATTACAACTACCATAAAAAGTTGATTTTTCAACCACTAATGACTTGTTAGCTTTATTATGGGGAACAGTGGCCTCTGAATACCCTTGATGTCTTCCTTTGGTATGTCAAAAGACAAGAAACGGCTAGTGGGTGTCCCTTCATGCATGCATATTGACACCTATAATAAACCCTCAGGTGGCAGCTGAGGAATAAAATGCAGCATAACAGCAAACCCTCAGCATGGTGGAAAGCAAAGTATAAGCATAGCTGCTATATGCGTAAAATGTGCTGCTGCTATCTTCATAAATCATTTGTGTATTTTTTTTTTCATTGCATTATAATCGAGTTAGTCGAGTTATTCCCAATATATCTGAGAAGTAAACCTGATTTACAGCATTCGAAGAAGTGTGGCATTTTAGTGCATAGTAGAATGTATTTACTTCATTTAATGAATGTACAAAAAATAACAGATTAAATAAATGCTTAAAACATAATAATTGCCACCAAGTTGTCCAGGTGGTATCAGGGTTTCTAACACAGAGTAAAATATCATGTGATGTGCAGGTTTACTTCCTTCATGGTGTTCCCATGTTTTTGTTTTTCTCACCGCTAGAAAGGCGACTGTGTGGCTTAGTAATCTAAAAGAAGATTAGGCTCTTCTAGAGAAAGTGGGATTTTTTTTTTATGATGTGTTTCCATCATCTGCGGTGGGCTGGCGCCCTGCCTGGGGTTTGTTTCCTGCCTTGCGCCCTGTGTTGGCTGGGATTGGCTCCAGCAGACCCCCGTGACCCTGTAGTTAGGATATAGCGGGGTGGATAATGGATGGATGGATGTTTCCATCATTTCTTTCTGTTTCATTTGTCTTGGAAGCAATAGGAGTCAGAATTTGTGCTTATTTATACACCTCGTTGTATTTAGTTATTAAATTACCAGAAATGGTGCACAATACACTTGACTTGAACTTTCCTAGTTTTCATACTCTTTCTCTGTACGTTTAGCTGCATGCTGTTGAGAGTTGATTCTACAATAAAATAAAAAGAGGAATAACCTTGGAGATCAATCATCTCCACGGAAGTGGATAGTAGATGTCACATGGTATATGTGTACCAAATTTCAGGTCAATCGGTCAAACGGTTTGTGAGCTACAGGTGATTTAAAGTTCTGGACAGACAAACAGACAGCCATGGTAGCATATTATATATAAAGGTGGTGTCATGTTTACTTCAGATTACTTTTCACAAATTCATTTCACTCCACTGAGGGACTAATAATGAAAACAAAAAATATTATTGCCAATCGATTGCTTTTCAAGCGCATTAATGACACTTTTATGTGGTGATATTGAAGCCTGGTTAACTAGGAAGTACATTATACAGTGGCTACTTAAAAATGGTTTTAAGAAATGTACAAAAATTAGCTTTTGTGTTACACTGTAAAATTGCACCTTCATCCCTAAGATTCATTGTTTCTGGGAAACACAGCCCTGAAGAGGCCTTGGAAGAAGATAAAATTCATGACCCCAAATGTTTATTTTTCCTCTTCAGTGTGCTGTTCACTCTTCATAATGACCAGACATTTTATGTTCTCTGTTTTGTATTTTGCTTGTCCCATCACATATATGTCATTTTTTAGTTTTTAAATTAGGTTTTTTAGTTTTTTTAACATTAGACAATATAAAACGATTGTTTTGGCTTTGTTATGAGCACCAAGAAACATAAATTAATCTTTGTTGTGTATTGCATTTTGGAAGTAAATGTGACGTTGAGGTTAGATCTCAGAAAAGCAATATTTCAGCAACTAATCAGTGACTCACTATGGTGGATTTTCGCAGCTGCACTCTGTCACCTCTGCTTGACTGAGATTTTTCTTCCAGGAGAGGATGACCCACATGAAACTTCCCAGAAAGATTTCTGTAAAAGCGGCGAGTGGTGCTTGGTGATAAAGGGCTCGAGGGCTTTTTGGTAGGAGCAGGGGGTGCATCACGCATCTGTTGAGTCATCTTGTGGAAGTAGGACCTGTGTGCAAAACAAAATAAACAATAAACATCAACATTAACGCTGTTGAGGAATTAAGCCATAGAAACTGACAAACAATTTAGAGACAATTGATGTTTGAACTGAGGTGGTCCAGTCACTCCAGTCATACTGTAGTCGAGTCTACTCATAGAGTTCATTGATTTAGTGTGTATTGTAATCTTACCTGCTTTTCAATAAGAATCACTGTGAAAATAAATTTTGGTCAGTTTATTAATTGAGTGAAATGCCAGATGTGTCATTTTAACTTACAGTATAATTTTGATTTTATAAGCATACACAGTAATATAGCAGGTGAAGTCATAATTTATACAAGATTGAATGGCAGAAGCAGTTTGGTTCCAGAGTTGGGCATTGACATTCATGAAATGTAAGAAAAATTTTACAAAATGCATGAATTCTTGCGAAACACAAAAGTGTAAATAGGATGGGTATCAAACTATCCCTTGGACCAGAAAAAAATCAGAGGCTGACTGGAAGAATCCAGTCTGATTAGAAAGAAATACAAACAGTTCCAGGACAGTGGCAGCAAAATTAACAAAACTAAAAGGAAAAGCTGGTCTCACAACATAAAAAAGATTAACTAGACCAATAATTGTTGGGTGTTATTATTACAAAAAAAAAAATTACCGAAGATTTACAACAATAGCAAGTCGGGTTCATGATTTGATTTGCTCTGGCCACTTTTACCCTGTCTCTGTTAAAATGATACAAGAAAAGGAACTTTCTAAAAAGTAATATCACACAGCAGAAACTCTCTTACATTCTCTTCAGGCTTTCTTAGTCTTAAAGGAATACTTTTGCCCAAAAGTGATCCTTTTTTATATATTATTTACCTCATGTGTTTTGCAGTGATAATCTCATGTTTTCATGGAGAACAAGATAAAAATTAATGATATAATACAAGCCAATGGCAACCAATGAAAAACATCCAAGGAATAAAAGAAGAAAAAAAAGATGTCACTTGAGCTGCATAAACCATATATCAGTCATTCAGTTGGTTGTACTCAGCATTAAAAAAATGTATTTTTTGCTAAAATTTTGAGATATTTCCAGAATAGCGTACGTAATAAACAGGAAATAATTTCCCATAATACTGCTCTTTTGAATTGAAGACAGAATTCTTGACCCATAAGTGAGGAGGAGAGGCAGACCTTCAATTCCAAAAGTCGGCATTATGTGAGTGTGCTTCCTGTTTATGATGAATTCTGATTTCTTTATTAAACAACATTTTGGCAAAAAATTAATGTGTTTTACATGTGTGAGCAAACAACTGGAAAACTGGTATGTGAATTATGCAACACGAGTAACATGAGATTTTTTTTTTTCAATAGACATTTTTCATACCATTTGCTATTGTACAGCATTGCTCACCATAGACACTCATTCTATCATAAACTTTGTTATCTTCATTCTGCATGAAAACTTGAGGTTAAATTTTTTTCACAGTCATCACTAAAAACGCATGGGGCAAGTAACATATTCAAAAAATGTCATTAGTCAAAAAATAGTGACTCCGGTTATAAATGGGAATAGCTACGGAAGAAGAAAAAGATCATTTTTGGGTGGAGTATGCCTTTAAGCACATCACTTTTGTGTAAGAGTGCTTGCACATATTTTTGTGATTTTGTCTTGACTCTGCTTTTTGTTATTTAATTTGCTTTGTCCTTCATCCCCAGAATTCACACTGGCACAATAATTAGATTTGATTCGATTCAATTAGATAAACGCATACAGCAGCCAAAACTTAAGAAAAACAAGAGTACAGACTCACAGGACAGATAATATAGATAATCCAATCAATCAATCAATAAATAAATAAAAATAAACTTAACAAGTACATTGGTTGGAAGCATTGAATTGCTTGACATCAGTGGGCAGAAAAGACCCCCAGTGGTTCTTCTTAGCAATCAGTGGTGGATTAAGCCCTTGGCTGAAAGTGCTCCATAAGGAGGTCCCCTCCTGGATGAGATGGAGAGGATTTTTCATGATGACCTCCAAGTTTACTATCACCCTCTTTTCCACAACAGCTTCATTTGTGTCCAGGATTAGACCTGTGATGGAGCAGGCTTTCTTGATAAGTTTGTTTGGGCATTGTGCTTCTTTTGTGCTCAGGTTACTTCCCTAGGAGACTTCAGCGTAGTACACCACACTGCCTACAACTGGACTGGCAGAACAATTCCAGCAGCTTGTTGAACACATCAAAAGACCTGTGTCTCCTTAGTGAGTCTCCTTCGCTCCATTGAGTTCAGTCTGCTCTAACCCTTCTTGTACAGCACCGCTGTGTTGTCAGACCTGTCCTGTTTATTGTTAATGTGAACCTCATAACCCCCAACCCAACCCCAAAGCCCCACCCCCCCCCCAGGTACTTGTAGCTCTACACTACTTCCATGTTCTCCCCCCAAATGGTGACTGGTCTCAGAGGCTCCTTTGCACATCAGCAGTCCACCACCAGTTGCTTTGTCTTGCTGATGTTAAGTTGCACATTGATTTCCCGGCACGACAAGATGGAGTCCTTCACAACTTTCCTGTAGTTTGACTTATCTCCATTATTAATGCAGCCTATGATGAATGAGTTATCTGAGAATTTCTGTAGAAGGCAAGCACTGGTATTGTGCTAGAATGCAAACAGGAAGGGAGACAGGATAGTTCCCTGAGGTGCTCCAGTATTACACACCACCATTTCTGATACACTATTCCTCAGCCTCACAAACTGCTGTAATCCAGTAATTCCAAGTACCTGCCTACTGCTTCTGGTTTATAAGCATGTCCAATCAACAGTGAAATACATTCTGTGGCTAATGGCAAATTAATCTCCATCTGTTTCTCCTGTTTCCAGCTAAAAATCTTAACACCCCAAATGGAGTTAATACCACATCAAATTGTAATTTAAGAATTTGATCCTTTCACGTGTGTTATCAGTTATTCTGAAATTATAATAGGCATTTGGGCATGACAGCCATGAGTAAATCCCAGAGAGCAGGATTCCTATTGTGACTGCTAGTGGCAAAATTAACACTTACTTTGCCAGAATATCAGGCAGTGCGGCATAGTGGTTATGGTTTGGACTTTAAACCTTGAGGCTGTGAATTGAAATCCCGCTGCTGACACTGTGTGGCCATGAGCAATTCACTTCATCTGCCTGTGTTCCAACTGGAAAAATGAAAGAAATGTAAACATAACCAGTTGTACCTCAAATGCTGTAAGTTGTTGATAAAGGCACCAGTCAAAAAAATTATTTAGTATTGTACTATTTGTCTGTCCATCTAAACCAGAGCAGGGTTGCGAGAAAGCTGGAGACTATCCCAGCAAGCATTGTGTGTAAGGCTGTGTGGCTCCTGTTCCAACATGGTGTTACAGTAAATACTTTGTACATATTGTTCATATAATTTTAATGGCAAATGTAACACTTCAAAATATATACTGTATCACTAGCCATGGTAATTAAATAATTTAAAAATATTTGCTATCTCTTCTCCTGCCTCTTCCTTCGGTCCCTTTTCTTAGTATTTGTGCATGGCTCCCTCCCTTAAGATTGTCCCCGTAAAGCCTGCTTATTTTTGAGGCATCTTGCTCACCTCCTGTCCAGTTTTATACTTTCCTTCCTTAAAGGAAACTCTTTCAGTATGTCTCCTACTGCTTTACTCCTCTTCATGTTTCTCATACTCGTACTTCCTCTTTTGATCATAACACCAAAGCCAAACTGACCAATCACACCAAAGCCAAACTGACCAATCAGAATGCCCAGAGGGCCTGACATATACAGCTTAGTGTTTTATTACATAGTAGATAACCCTAACTGTAATTGGCTACCAATAATGTTGTTCTCATACATTAATTCCCACCAGCACATGGTTAACCCCTTATTTAGGAAAGAGGCATTCTTGATTATGGAAAACTGCCCTGTGCTTGAGGTTCTTATATAGAATATATAGAATAGAATAGCCTGCAATAAACTTTAATGCTGGGCTTATGAATCTCATAGGCATAAGACAATAAATCAGTAGTATGAATCAGCAGCCAGTTATGTAACACAATAAATTTCATAAGAACAGTTGAGTAGAATATCAAAACCCTAACCAGTATGTTGAAAATCCAAACTGGTCACTGGCACAATGTGTGGTTGAAAACAAAACAGTTGATGTTAAAAAAGAGCACATGAATAAAAAATGTACACACACACCTACAAACAGAATCAACAGATGCAAAAGTTTTTTTAGTGCTTGAGGCTCATATCTGTTTAAATACACTCCATTACTGTTGACCCATTCATCCATCCTGTGCTGGAGTCCATCCTGGCAGCACTGGGTACAAGGCAGTCTTACCTCACAGGGCACACTCACTTATTCATACCAAGCCAAATTAGACTTTGCCATTTAACCACCTTCGAAAGAAAACTGGAGCACCTGGTTGCAAATCCACATAGCCACAGTTAGAAAGTGCAAAATCCATAGTGCTCAAAACTATGAAAGGAGTGAGAAAACAGCGGCAGCCACTGTACCACAGTGTCAACCCTCACTTACCATGTGACTTGCCAAGCACCAAGAGCTCTAATAAAGGCAGACTCACAATCAGTAAGTGAAGGAGCATTTAATGAATTACACTATAGGAACCGCCAGCCACAGCTAAAAGAAAGCCAGCAGTAAACATTCCTTATAGTTAACTTTTCCAGTGATCATAGGCTGTACACACACTGTAATAGTACACCATACACTGAATATATTGGAAGCTTTTATGCCTGAGTGGAAGCATTAAAAGCTAATTAGATTTATTTGTGTAGCTACATTGATATGAAAAGTACTCACCCCTTTTAAATTTCCACATTTTGCATCTAAATTTAATTATTTGTGATTTTTTGTTATGACCATGAGTTTACAAAGCATAAAATGAATGATTGTATAAGTATTCGCTCCACTGAGTTCATTCTAAATCTTTGCCTTTGTTCATAAGCCTCTACCAGCATTGCGTGGTAGAGACTGCAGTGTTTACCCTTTCATCTTTGCCAAATTCTTCAAGTTCTGTCAAGTTGGACAGTGGCCATTGGTGAGCAGTGGTTTTCAACTCCTGTTCCATAATGTCTTCTGTTTGGATTTTGTTTCAGACCCTGATTTGGACATTCTTAAACATTGTCATTTTTGTTTTGAAACTAGCTTATCACGGATTTGGCAATACATCTTACTTGGTCTGTTGCCTTGCCAAAGGTGAATCTTCTTTCAAGTCACAGTTGTCTTGCAGAGTACAATAATGTTTTCTCTAGGGTGTCTGTTTTTTGCTGCATCCATTTTGCTTTTTTCCTAAACTATTGCTGACGGCATTCTCAAAATAACTAATTTACTAAATGTTGGAGTAAGCAGGTTTCCAATTGTGCCATATCTCCTATACTATCTTTTAATGATATCTTGGCCACTTGTCTTTGGACTATTCTCCTGCCCTACATTCTTACTATTTTACTTACATGTAAATTGAAGTTTGTTGATGTGGTCAAAAGTGTTCTATTGAGTTAACTTCAGATTGTTCAGATGTTGAAAAGTTGATTTTTTCATGGCATCTGTTGAAAATCCAAAGTGGTGTTCACAAAAATACAATTAACATTTTTAGCAGAAAATGATGTGCTTTTTGCGATGTGTAGAGCCCCTGAATGACAACATTCCAACAAAGATAAAACATTTGGTATCTGAATTATTTGCCCTGAAGGCGGAGACCTATGTACAAGTAGAACCTCTGAAAAAATGTACCTGTCTCTCCTCAAGCAGGTTGCATCGCCTTTGTCTTGTACTTATCCACATATTCTTCAAAATCAGTCTGACCTATGTCCAACAATAAGTGCTGTAGAAATTGTTTAATTTAACAGGGGTATTTGCAGTCTGCTCTGTTTAGTCATGGGACCAGGCCTATTGATTTGCAAAGGTTTTTCATGAGTAATGTTTGACTTATATAATTTATTTAAATATGTATGTAGACACATGCACACATGAAAGCACATAGACTGTAAGTGTGCACACATACGCATACACAAAGAAACCTTTAATTGAAGACAACTTCCTAACCATGCTTGATGATGAAGAGAAAGAAATAAACACCCACAAACACAGACACATGCACTACAAATAGATCTATAAAGGTCATTGTGCCCAAAGCCATTAATCCATGTATATCTGTGCAACTTGTTTATTTCATTTGACTCAATATGTTTAGTTTTAATGAATTAAATTGTAAAACTGTACTGAGTGAGTGTCTACAGTCTCACTAAAGTGAAATTTAAATGGAAGTACTGTATGAACTATTCAATACCAATTTATTTAGTTATAATGAATTGCCTGTAAAATTTTCTTTGTCTTTTTTGTGTCCCGTTCCTCTGCAACTATACTTGGAGACCACAGGACTTTCCCAAGATAAAGTATTTTGCCAGAATGTGTGATGTTCTCATTCAAAGTGGGCTCTGTTTCTATAACTTCTAATGGCAGATGATTACACCAGAGCCTGTTGATTGTAGTAGGAGATAGTATAACTTAATTCATGTTGTGTTATATTTATTATCTATTTCTGTTATTAATTATGCAATTAATTTAGTAAGAGCTGTAGAGTTTTTTTTCCACTTTTACAATATAGAATCTGTATGATATTCAAAAAACATTAGAGAGAAACAAGACTCACTATACAATTGATTTAATTAGCATGTGTGTTACACTTTTGACTTTCATTAGAAAACTGTGTCTCATGCTTGCTGAAAAATACATTAACTAATCCAAGTCCGGATCATGATATCCTCAAGACTTAGCTAATGTGTTGTGATCATAGGCCAGTAACTCAGAGAGGTTGGATTCTTTTACAGTGTGTACTCTTGACCACTTACTATCACTGATTATGCCTGTACTAGCTCAAGAAACCTGCACTGCTATAGAACCGACTTCGTCAAAAATGATTTCCTTTTCATTGGGACAATTGTCCTCTGTATTCATACCATGAGATACTGCATGGAACTGTATCATCTAGACAACATTCTCATTCAGCGCACTGACAGAATGCTGAATTTTTGGGTGTGTGGCTCCATTGCCACAATTGCCTGGGTCATCTGTTGCTTGTTAGGGATATTTAGACAATTAAGAAGATATACTGAGGAGATGTTCACATACAACCTTTAACATGAGGTTAATATTTTTATTAGTAATTCCATGTTCTATCAATATCTATAACTTTGGAAACATCCCATTGTCTTTACATATAATCGACAAGATGTAACAGAAGACAGTAGCTGAAACTTCTTAGATGGCTCCTAAGGCACACAAGTTGAACTGAGTGAAATAGCAACCATAATAGATGGTTAAACAAAAGCTGCCTTCAGAGCACTGCTTTAATTTTGACTATTTCAATAAAATGCTTTATCAATTAAATTCAAGTTTAAATTCATTGTTGTGTGTATATAGTACAGTGAAATTCTTCGCCAGACATAGTGCTTAGAGTTCTGCCTAATAAGATCAATTTTTGTCTCATCGGACCTTTGAATCTTTGTTCTCATGCCATCAGAGTCCTTTCAATTTCATATATCTTTTATTCAAGAGTGGTTTCCATCTAGCCACTCCATCACAAATATAAGATAGATGGAGTGCCACTGAGATGTTTGTCCTTCCAAGAGGTTCTCCTATCTCAGGTTCTTTTAGAGTGACAATTAGGTTCCAAGACCTTTCTCATCCAGTTACAGCTAACTCTAGGAGGGTCCTGGTGGACCCAGATTTTTTCCATTTTACAATTAATAATGTCACTGTGCTCCTGGGATCACTCAAAACTTTAGAGATGGTTTGATCCCCTTTCCCTGATCGATGCCGCACCACAATTTGTTTGTGGAGGTCTACAGAGAGTTCTGTGGACTTAATGGCTTCTTGTCCTAACATGTAGTGTGAATCATGGTATCCTATGTCCATGGATTTATTTCTTTTTGAATGATGTCCACTCTGTTCAGTTTAACACAGGTGGAATCTGGTGAGGTTCTAGGCACAGCACAAGGAGAATTAAATCAAACAGGATACCCCTGACCTGACCACAATTTGGAGTGCCATGGCAAAATGTTTGAATACTTATATGAATGAGAAATTTCAGTTTTTGATTTTTAATAAATGTGCAAACCTTTCTGAAAACATGTTTTCATTTTGTCATTACGGGTTATTGGGTGTTTGCAAAAGTGGCAAATTTGTCTATTTAAAATTAACTCTATAGCACGATATAGTGTGTAGAAAGTGAAGGGGTCTGATTACTTTCATAATCCACTGTATAATTTAGAAACATTCACGAATCTGTCAGTCTCTGTTGACAACTGGATAAAAAGCTCTCCTTGAATCTAGTGGCATGAGCTATAGTGCTTGCTTCTCTAAGGGCATGTGTATTAAATATGCCATTACTGAAGGGAGCTGCAAGCAAGAAATATTCTGATCTGACTTTACTTAATTGGTAATCTTGTTCATTTTATAGAAGGAAAATTACAGTCCCCAAAAATATTAATGGCCAGCTGTAGGTAAAACAATGCTGCTTTGAAATGATATTCTTTGTGTCACTACTGATATTCACCTATAAAATGAAAGCAACAAACTTAACATGATCCATTTGTTTGGGGTGGAAATAAGTTCTGGAATAGCCCATTAAAACCAGAACATGACAAACAAACATGGTCATAGGACTGGCAAGTCGAGTTCAAAAACTTGGCCACAGATACTCTGACAGCTCAAATAGGAAAGACCTGGTTTATAAATACAGAGAGTATCTCCTAAGCAAAAAGTTGGAAGCAGACCACATATGTAAGATGGAGCAGTATGGACAGAGAGTTCAGATACTGCTGTGTACCAAGTGTGGCTTCTGTAAGAAAATTCTGAAATCTGACTCTTGGCACCAGACTGACTGGAGGCAGTAAGGCTGAAGGGAGATCCACATACTTTCCCTGCCAGGTCTTATCTACATGCAGCCAAGTGGGAGCCAACTTAGCCTTGTGACCTGAGGCAGCAGACACGTGGGAGTTGGCATGGGAATTCAAGCAACACAAACCCGTGTTTCTTGCGCATGAGTTTGGCTGGCTCTGTTTAACAATCAGCTATGCTGAGAGCAGCAGACGGACACAATGAAGACTAAGCTTTCCTTGTTAAAAATACCAGATGCAATTTCTGAAAAATGTAAACACAATCTGCAATAGTGTGAGCAAACAGAAATGAGATAGAAACCAAGAAAATGCATCTCAGGCCATATCTGTTTAATGTGGCATTTGTTTCATATGATGGAGGTTAGGGACTCCTGTGGCTCATTTCCATCACAGCTCACAGAGAGCTTTATTTCAGTGCTGGTAATAACTGAACGGACTGAAAAAAGTAAAGTGTGATTTTAACTGGGCACTGCTGAGCAAGCCTCTGGATTTTTTCCCATCATGTCATAATTTTTAATTAGATGATCAATCTTGGTGGTGCATAACTGTTTTAGTTTATTATTTTGAAAGAACATATAATCTTAGTGTTTTCAGTTCACTGTCACATATAATTAATTGAAATTGACCATTCTGCTCTTATGAAGCTTTTAGTAGTAGTAGTAGTGGCAGTAGTAGTAGTAGCAGTATTACTGTCATATGTACAGAGCACAGAAGTCATGGTTGATGAATGGAGTCTCTATGAGATCCTTCTTGTAAGCATGGAGAGCAAGCCAGCTGTATTATATGAAAATTATTTTGCAGTGTTTCACATGGATGCCAGACATGCGGTCTCCCTCAATGTAACATTTACCACTGGGGAGGAAATACACAACTTCTGGGCATCTACTTTCTTGAGTTTGCAAGTGGTCAGTGGAGACATAGTATTTTCTGACTCACATTTTTAAAGGAAATTAAATAACCCAAAATAATTAAATGCACCTCTATTTATTCATGTTATGTATCAGGTTGAACTTAGGTGTTTTTAGTATTTTGTTGTTTGTGTTAATTTTGAGTTATTGTTTTTCATATCGTTATGATTTGTTCTGTTGGTTTCATATATGAAGTTGTAATAATACACTGTTGCTTTAAATATTATTTTCCTTGTTCTTTGTGGGAGATGGGCCACCCTGACGACTCTGCCCAGAGGGCAAGAGAAAATGAGAATGACTAGAAGAAAAGACAATGAAGCAAGGGTGAAAACTAGGAGAACAAAAAAAAAAAAACACCAACTGCCAAAGCCAAAAACCACGAGACAAGAACAAGGTCAAAAACGATTGCAAAGTTCAAAGTCACTAAAAACAAAAACAATCAAACACAAATTCATGAAAATGAAGTGCAAAAAAGGGGTTTGGAATCCAAATAACAGGATAAAGAAATTAACCTAGAATTACCCTTTTATCCTGTTGTGTAATGACTTACAGGCTCACAACCTCTGAAGTCACGGCCCTTACTGGGCAAATCCTAGCAAACAAAAAACAAAATGGAGGATGAAAATGGCTCAAATCAAAAATAAACTTTAGAACAAAGCATTGAATTGAAAAACAAATGGTTCCATCAGATTCCTCAGTGTCAAAAACCCCTATAAAGATACACAGCTTAATACTAAGTTGTTTAACTGGCTGAGAAGGTTCATGAGAGGGAATCATTCTTTTAAGGAGTTTTCTGTGAATGTTGTTTTGTTGTTGGATTATTTGGTCACGCGATTATTTTTCACTTTGTATTAAGGATTCTGATTACTGACTGTGATTTGGATTTTATTTGCCATGGATTGCCTTGAGGCAACTCCTTTTTTGCTTTGTTTTTGATCTGTTGAGTTTTTATGCTTCATTATATATTTTTTGTTAGTATACCTGTGTTGCCCTTTTGGCACATAAGCTGCGGTTTTAATGGTTTTCATCTTCCTTGGGGGGCTTTCAGTTTATTTTGAAATATTTATAGTTATTTTGCCAGCTCCCCGTTTCTTGACCATTATTATTATTATTATTATTGTTATCGTAGTCTTGCAGAGTCAGACTTACTGTATAGCACATAACTTCTGAAGACAGCCATGAGTGAATTGTGCCTAATGTGGGTGGAAACAATTAGATGGTTCACCGAAAGTCACATTTCTATACCAATCCAATGCCTCATGAAGGTGGAGCTCAGAGTAGGGGAACTCATTTTAAACCCAGTGTAGTGGTGCTCTTGTTAACATCGTCTAACCAACATCAAACCTGTGCTTAGGATGGATAAACCTGCTATGACTGGAAATTCTCCTAAAAAAAACCCAGTTAAACATATAAATGTGTGTTATGTGTGAGGAGAACACATTACATGTGCTAAAAATAAAACATAACCTGGGAGGCAGGTTAATGATTAATTGAAATTGACTATTCTGCTTTTATAAAGCATTTACTAGTAGTAGTAGTAGTAGTAGTAGTAGTAGTAGTAGTAGTAGCAGCAGCAATATTAGTGCCATTCCCTGAAACTTCTGATTATACTTCAGTATACAAAGACATCACTGGGCTAGTGGTAAACATGAACAATGTACGTTGTCTGTGTCACTTAGCATTATGACATGACAGTCGGAGTCACTGTGATGTTCAAAGGGCTGGCTGCTTCTGTTCACAAAAAGATGAACTTCAAAATATGCATATAAACTAAACTTTTACTGATCTCCTGTTAAGCATGTTGATAGTGAAGAGTCACGGTAGATGACAATTTCTATAGTCAATACACCTGAAATAGAAACATGCGTAGTGACACTTGATACCATGTTGGTCACACAGTGTTCAGGTCATTGCAACTGAGGCAATGCAGGTCTGGTGTGGGTCACTGCTGTGCATACTTTAACTTCAGGTACAGATGTACATGTGTAAAGCAGTGTTTCTCAACCACTGGATCCTGCTACTGGATTGTGGGCTGCCATCATTGGTTTACAAGTAGGTTGTGGTGGATCATGAGTGGGTTGCGAGTGGGTCACAGTGAGTAAACAACGTGATCGGCAGTACTGTGTGATATGTTTCCCTCTTTCAAAGTGAGTTTGCTTCACCAAAGAGAACTCCCAATTGCACATCTTTCTCCAAGGGGCCAGTTTGCAGTCGCTTCTAGTGGGTCATCAATCAATTTAAAAAAGCCAAAACTGGGTTGCAGGACCATTAAGGAAGCACTGGTGTAAGGAAGGAGCTGAAAGTTGAATTCATAAGAATTACCAACATGGAGCCATGCCAAGCAAAATAAATTTTAAAGGGACCTCCAAGAGTCAGAAAACATATGAGAAACTGTAAAATAACAATAACAAAAGATTTACTACTGCAGCTGATCTTGTCAATTTCTAGAACATTATTACCCTATTGCTTTCATATTGCCTTTGGACTTAAGTACAAATTGGAACTCGGTCAACTATATATATGATGCTAGGACATGGTGCAGTGGTCAAAATGACAAACAAATATATAAATTAATCAAGCTTCAGTTACAGTGAAGTGTTGTGTTCATTTTCTTTTGTTCTCTCCCTGTCATTCCATACTTTTTTACATAGTTGTCTAATACATGAGAAGAAATGGGACACTGCAGCCACAAACATTTAATGTTGCATAGATTAGAGGAGATTGGGAGTGGGTTTTTAGGAAGAAACCCTGTGGGCAAAGCCTTTCCAGTGGTGGATTTTCATAATATTTACTTCAAACGAGTTGTCCCTAGATGTGGATTCTCAATATAAGAATCGCATCTGGCCCCACAAGAATATTGTTATTGCAGTGCCAACAGAACACTTGAACTAAGTCGATTCATTAGAATCCTTTTGAATTACAGGATTTATTCTTATACAGCAGTGATATGCAGTATTTTTTTTAAATCATTGAAGAATAAATATTACAGAGTAAAAACTATATCATAATAATTGCTATTTATATGACCCAATATAAATTAGCTGGTTTGTGAGATTTTTATCTAAGTCATTCATGTAAAAGTTAAAAAACAGTACTGATATTTTTCTAGATATGAAAAAATCCTGAAACCATAAGCCATTGTTTCCTGAGGATTTAAGCAGTCCTTTATATCTGTGCACATGCCTCCCTACATTACATTTTCTTAACATTCCAAAACCATGTAAACATTTTTGTTAAATGTAACATTGGTATCTTACAAAATGAAACATTATTATGTAGAAATAAAGTAAAACATTTTAAATATATGATTTGATACCAGAAATGTGCAAGAAATAAGAACTGGGAAAGGTGGTATAAGACGGGAATTAAGCAGACTGGTGATAATGAGTGGTAATTGTTTAATCCTCTGTAGGGTTTGCCTAGGATACATTCTTATTTCGCGTCTCCATTCCATGTTTTTGAGGATTCTCTGCATTAGTTCCTTCCTACTATCCATAGTTATCTTTTCCTTGGCTGTATCTTATTCCTCCTGGTATGACAATCTGAACCCTGTGAGCATACCTTTGTTCAGTGAACCCAAATAATGCCCTTCAAGAATTTCAAAGAATCTGTGAAATCCCCTTGTGAATGAGGAAGGCGAGCAGAGGAGGATTAAGGAGCAGGAATACTTTGAAAGCGAGGTTCCTTTCATTAACAAGGTGGTCACATGGCTTCAAAGTCTATCTCTTTCCTGGTAATGGGTGAAGAGGCCCCACCAAAA
Source organism: Erpetoichthys calabaricus (assembly GCF_900747795.2). Lineage (NCBI taxonomy): Eukaryota > Metazoa > Chordata > Cladistia > Polypteriformes > Polypteridae > Erpetoichthys > Erpetoichthys calabaricus. Next base: position 146,948,362 of record NC_041404.2, on the reverse strand, counting down.
TCTTCTCAGAAAGAAGTGACACAATTCCTTATATAGAAAACACATTACAATAAAAAGCAGAACAAAGAAATATGAAATTCAGGTTAAAAATCAAAATATATATATTGTACCTGCAGGCTATACAATAAAAAAATTCCACTTCAATATAGAGTCTAGTGTTAGCATTTGAAAGGCACGCTTGTTTTTTTTTATTTTTTTTAGTGGTTCTTGGTGTGACAGATGTGTTAATAGCTTGGTTACAACTTATAGTATTATGGTAAAATTATCCATCCATTCATTTTCCAGCCCGCTGAATCTGAACACAGGGTCACGGGGGTCTGCTGGAGCCAATCCCAGCCAACACAGGGCACAAGGCAGGAACCAATCCCGGGCAGGGTGCCAATCCACCGCAGGACACACACAAACACACACCAAGCACACACTAGGGCCAATTTAGAATCGCCAGTCCACCTAACCTGCATGTCTTTGGACTGTGGGAGGAAACCGGAGCACCCGGAGGAAACCCACGCAGACACGGGGAGAACATGCAAACTCCACGCAGGGAGGACCCGGGAAGTGAACCCAGGTCCCCAGATCTCCCAACTGCGAGGCAGCAGCGCTACCCACTGCGCCACCGTGCCGCCCTGGTAAAATTATTTTCTAATATTAGCTGGTAACAGTGTGCTAACACTGTTCCAGCAGGTAGTATAAAAGCAGAACCTGTCTCAGTTTTACCCCACCATTTTTACAGAGCACTCCAGATTCTGCTGCACGAGGCTGGAATTGGTTAAAGACAGGAAATACCTGTATTGAATTGGGCAGAATATCTATACTGGTGTGGTTACATCTCACAAAACAACAGATTCTATGCACCTGAAAATTCAAAACAAATGTTAACACCTTCAACAGGACACAGATTGTAGACTGCTAGAATAGATTGTAGATTGCTAGAATATCACTGGATGGTGACAAGCTGCACCCCTGGTAGGCTGCAGTAACTGTTTGCCTTTAACTCATAGTTAATTGCTCATTCTTTCTGAAATACTTTTATCTTCTATTCTCCACAGTCAATCTATGTACTTAAAATTAGTTTAAATAGCAATGTGTGCTGATGGATGTCAACTCAGAGCATTTTATTAGATGGATATTTTCTATAATGTAAGCATGTAATAATACAATATATCCAATTGTCTGAAATTCCTTGCCAGTGTGGAAATCTGTCAGCAACAACCTGTTCCATCGCTATTGTTACAAGAAATAAAACACAAATGGGAGTGTGCTCACTCAGCAAGGTAACACACTATATGTTTCTGCACCACTAACTACAGTAACACAGAGCTGATCAGATTGTGTGCATCCTTCGCCATACAGAAATAACAGAGAAGCAATTAATCCAATTTGGTTCATTATTCAGAAGTCATCTCCAGAGGAATTGGCTTAAGTATGACTGCTGTCACCTCAATTAACCCTGCCCCTCCTGAATATATAGTGATAGTTCAGGTCAGGTCGCGTTAGGGAGCATGCACTTTTACAGTGCATTGCCACACCGACCACACGATGAAACAGCTTGGGGTCCTGGTTGGCATCCCCCCAGACAGACACACGGTCCAGTCCCACCCCCCAGAAATGACCATCTATCTGTTGCAGCCAGATGTTACATAGGTGTCCCCTTGGCCTGGTCCAGCCGCTCAGATTCTCAACAATGAGGATCCTATGAGCCGGATCACCCTCTGGGAATCACGCCACATGGATATAGACCCGTAACTGATGCTCCTCACAATGCAGGCATTGTGCCTCATTTGGGATTCCATGAGCAACCACTTGTTCGACACAAAGTCAAACCAACAGTACCAAAGGATTCTCCAAAGAGGCACAGTACCGAAGGAGTCCAGTCTTCGTCTGTGGTCACTGGATAGCGTCCATGTCTCGCAACCGTATAACAAAACAAGAAGCACCAGGACATCTAAAAACTTGGACCTTTGTCCTTTTACAGAAATATCAGGAGTGCCACACACCCCTTTCCAGTGATCTCATGACCCCCATGCTCTCCCAATCTGTCTACTAACTTCATAGGAAGTGTCACCAGAGACATGAATGTTACTGCTGAGGTTGACATTCTGTCCACAGACAGACACACTGCTGATGGCTGTGTCCAAGAGGTCATTAAAGGCCCAGATCTTGGTTATTATCCAGGACACTAGCAAGTCAAGACACTCAGAATTCTCACTCAGTCTCTCGAGAGCCCCAACCATAGCCTCTGTTGACTTCATAAAGATCACAGCATTGTCAGTAAAGTCAAGATCAGTGAATCTTTCTTTACCAACAGATACCCCACAGCCGCTGGTCCCCACGACCCTGCCAAAAATCCAGTCCATTCAAACACTGAACAGAGTAGCCACAGAACACACCCCTGCCGAACCCCAGAATCAACTTGGAAAAACTCAGAGGTTCTGCCTCCACTCTGCACAGCACTCACAATACCAGTGTACAGGCCGGCCATGATATCTAGCAACTTCGGGGGATCCTGTGAAGTCTCAGGATGTCCCACAGGACAGCCTGATCAACTGGGTCGAGCGCTTTATGAAAATCAATAAAAACTGCAAAAACACTCTACCAATATTCACGTTTGTGCTCCATGAGAACCCTCAGTGCCAGGATGCGGTCGATGGTAGACTTTTTATGCGTAAAACCAGACTGCTTTGGGCACTGGTAAGTGAGCAAGTGGGAAAAAAGGCTTGAACAGTAAGCTTCATAGACTGTCTATGAATCCCCTCGGCTCACCATGTACAGACTTATGCTAAAGACCACCTTACTTATATGCTTCACTGAGATTTTTGCAGTATGTTCATGTTTAATCTTTCTTTCTTTTTTATCTTATTCTGTGATGTGCAACCACATTACTGTATTTACGCGTGTACCACGCGCACATTTTTTCCCAAAAATTAGCATTAGAAAATCAGGTGCACGATCATACACAAGGAAATTTTTTTCTGTAATGTTTATTTCTTCTGCTTGGGCTCTCTCGCTCGCTCTCTCTCTCGCTCTTGTTTTTGAATAAGTTTGGCGTCGTCATTCAGCATGGATAGTAGCAAGCGTTTGCGCTCCTTCACTGAGAAACTAAAAGTGATTTTGGAAGCAGAGAAGATAGGAAATCGGGCAGCAGGTCACAAATACGGTGTTCCAGAGTCATGTGTTCGAGATTGGCGATGGAAGAAAGAAAAACTTTCTTCATGCAACAAAAACAGAAGGGCATTTCGCGGAAAACGTGCCCTAAACACTTCTTATAAAATCACAACGCGCGTCGTACATGGGGCAAAATGTTTTCATGATTTTCTTTGTAAAAATTAGGGTGTGCGTCTTACACAAGGGTGCGTGGTACATGAGTAAAAACGGTAGTTTTATGTATTTGTCTCTTAAAACTAGCCTTTTTAGGACCATCTAATGCAAAGCCTAAAATGTCAATGAACTGGATATCAATCCACTGGTTCACTCACTCATACACACACGCTCTTGATTTAGAGTCGACTTATAGCCACCAATTAACTTAAAACTGCACCTCTTTGGGATGAGGTAGAAATCCAGAATACAAGGAGGAAAATCATACAGCTACAGGTAGAACATGTGTACAGTCCTCAAATGAACTCACGATTCGAGAATCAATCCAGCCATGAGTGGATGCTACTCTTATCATCTCTCCATTGTTACAGGCCATCCAGGCATTGTTCAGGGAAGAAACATGTGATTACCTAATTTGCTGAGCATTTTATAAAGGTGCATACTGTGAAACAGAGAAAGAAACAAGTGTATTTGACCAATTGATCAGTATATAAACATGCAGTGCAGTTGTCTCATCTATTATAATTTACTAAAGATAATCCAGATATTTTGTATAACAACATAATTTAGGTAAAATTTGTCCAGCATAGTTCCTTTATTTTTTTTTTAAAGTTACAATGCAATGCAATATTTGATAATTCTGTTCCAGGTCTTTCAATTTTACTAAAATACCAGTCTTAGGCATGATGCAGTAAACATTTTGCTATGTATTAACTACACGTTAATATATCTTTATCTGTTGGTTCACAAATTTTAAAAACATTTGTTATTTTAAGTGGTTTCTAATGGTGCATGAAACTTCATGCCTTGATTTCTACCATTGACTAGATGTAACTTTATTCAGAGCAAATTTCTGCAAAGTAGCAGTTCTGCAGACGGAAACGCTTTGTTGATGAGAGAGATCAAAGGAGAATGGCCAGGCTGACTAAAGGGCTACAGTGATTCAGATCTCCACTCTTTACAACTGTGGTTAGCACAAGCGTCTCAGAATGCACAACACATCAAGCCTTGAAATGTCTGAGCTACAACAGCAGACAACATTGGGTTCCACTCCTGTCAGCCAAAAATACAAAGCTGAGGCTGTAGTTGGCACAAGTTCACCAAAACTGGGTAGTTGAAGATTGGAAAAAAACAGTCTTGTCTGATGAACCTCAATTTCTATTGAGATACACAAAGGGTTGGGTCACAATTTGGCATCAACAGCATGAATCCAGGTACCAAACCTGCATTATGTCAGCAGTCAAGGCTGGTGGGGGAAGTATGATGGAATGGGGAATTCTTTAGGTCCATTAATACCAATCAGTCATGGCTTGAATGCCGCTGCCTATTTGAGAATTGTTGCTGACGCATCCTTTCATGGCCACAATTTACCCATCTTCTAATGGTTTCTTCCAGCATAATAATATGCCATGTCATAAAGCCAAAAGTTGTGTCAAACTGGTTTCATGAACATGACAATGAGTTCAGTGTACTTCAGTGGCCTTCCAAGTCACCAGACCTGAATCCAATAGAACACCTTTGGGATGTGATAGAACAGTAAATTCAAAGTGTGAATGTACAGCCGGCAAATCTAAGGCCACCAGACCTGAATCCAATAGAACACCTTTGGGATGTGATAGAACAGTAAATTCAAAGTGTGAATGTACAGCCGGCAAATCTATAGAAATTGCATTATGCAATCATGTCAACAAGACCAGAATCTCAAAGGAATATTTCCAAAATTTTGTGGAATCCATGCCATGAAGAATTGGGGCTGTTTTGAGAGCAAAAGGAGGACCTACTCAGTATTAGTATGATGTTTCTGGTTAATTGCTCAAAGAAGTGTATATTTTAATCAGGTATCAGATATGGGCGTCCAAAAATCTACATATACAAAATATAAATGCAAGACCAAAATTAGGATCAATCTTGACCATCTGTAGCAGTGAGTTCTTCTGTCAAAGCACCCTCAACATACCATTGGTAATGCAATAAGCACCTACAAGCATTAGAAATTACTGAAAAGTGGCTGGTCACAGAAGTCAGCCTGTTGAGGATGTCATAACTTGATTTTAATATAAGGCAAGCAGCTGATGAAAAGGTAAAATATTGTAGAACACCCATGCATCAGTACCCACTGCCATAATAATCAATAAGAGAGAGACCAAAATAGACAAAAAGTGGAGCAAATCGGTTCAAGGTCAAAAGCATTAAAAGTGTCAGTCTTTAGGAGGCCTGCTCAGTTCATTTTAATTTACTCTTGTAAAATAAGTAACCAAGCAATGTTTACAGTATATGCCAGACATAAACTCACATCTTTCTTTTCATCCTCAAGCCTGCTTAGTCCAATTCAGGATCCAGGTAAATAAACAATAATAGAGAGGTCAATGTCATAGGTTAAAATGTAGTTGAAATCTTGGTATCTGTGGTTCCTGTTAGTAAAAGCTATGGTCTGCTGACATTTGGGGAAGTTCTCACAATCTCTAGGTGTGATATTAACCGAGATTTGTGAGTTCTGTGGTGGCTGGAAGTTACTCCTTGGTCCTTTGTATCAAGTGAAATCACAGATCTGCTGACCTAGGTGACCTGTGTTCCAGGCATTCTGCAGTTTCACATGCCAAATTCTGAAGACCACAACTATACAGTCTTTGTAACTGTGGTAAATAAGGTAAATGAGGCAGGAAAAAAACTCAAGAAAGCAGGAAATATTGGAAAGTGATAGCTGCCATGCTTCACTGAATTGAAGACAGGACTCTTGACCAGATATGAAGCAAAGAAGCAGATCTTCAATTCCATGTGAAGGGGATTCCTGTTTTTGGAGTGCTTTGATTTTATGGAGTTATTTTTTTAACAATATTTTATGAAGAGCTGAAATAGGCAGAGACTTGTTTGAGGCATAGGGCACTACCTGGAACATTGGCAGCTTGGCGCGCAGGGCTGGTCACTTCCTTAAGGCCTCAATATGAGAAGACCCTGACTAAAGAAAGGCAGAAACTCACCCAGGAGGAAGTGAAGGCGGGCATGGAAGAGACACACATAAGTAGAATGGTAGGGATGAGGCTTCAGGGGGCCTGGACTAGGTGGAGGAGTGTGCTAGAGTCGAAGGTCACCTGGTCTGACATCTGGTGGGCAGAGCCCAAGTGCATAACATTCTTGATCCAGGCAGTGTATGACGTCTTACCAGATGTCCAGCAAACCTTCACACCTGGGGCAAGAGTGAGACACCGACTTGCTCCTTATGCTCAGGAAGAGATTCACTAGAACACATCCTTAGCAGTTGCCCAAAAGCCCTGGGAGATGGTCGCAATAATTGGCAACATGACCAGGTTTTAAGAGCAGCGGCAAATACTGTTTCCTTGGTCATCCTCACCAGCATGCATCGTTGCCCACCTAGCTGGAACATCATCTTTTTGAGGGCAGGTGAAGAGCCCCATATACAGCCCAAATCACAGGCTGGGATACTTCACTCTGCGCAAGACTGGCAGATAATGATAGACTTGGTAAACAACTTAAGTTCCCAGCGCATATCGCAATAACATCACAACGACCAGATATAGTTGTACTGTCGGAAGCCACAAAATAACTACAGTTGTAATCATAGAACTCACTGTTCCCTGGGAGGATCTCATAGAGGAGTCATACGAGAAGAAGTATGCTAAGTACAAAGATCTTCTGGAGCAGTGCCAGAGATAAGAATGGCAAGCTTGTTGCCTACCAGTGGAAGTGGCCTGTAGGGACTTTGCCGGCTGCTCACTCTGGAGAGTCTTCATTCTGCTAGGCATGATAAGTCAAAAAAAGACAAATAATCAGATCCATCACAGAAACCACAGAAATAGCCTCAAGATGGCTCTGGATAAGGAGGAGTGATCCGTGGACTATATCTACTGGGACACAAGTCGAGGACTGAACATACCCAGCTGGATCGCCTGAATGAGGGTGTCTGATGTTGACCCAAAACACCCAATGACCCCAGGATACATCACTGAAGATGCATCCCGGTGTATCTGTAGGATGTATTTCGACACATAGCAAAAAATGCATGCACTTTGCATATTGCGAGCATATAATGTGTGGATTATGTGACACAAGTGACATGAGATTTTTTCATTGAGGTTCTTGATATTGTTTGCGGTTGGCCAGCATTGGTCACCATTGAGTGCTGTTCTGTCAGAAACATTTCCATCTCTGTTCTTCACAAAAGCATGAGATTAACTTTTTTTTTGGTCATCGCTACATACTACATAGGATAAATAATATATTAAAAAATCATTTTTGGGTGGAGTATTCCTAGAAGGTAATATCATAAGGAGTTGATCAACAGAAGATCTGTTCATTATCAAATCTGCTTAATCTGGTACAGGCTGCATTGAGCATAAGGCAGAAAACACTGATGGACAGGGTATCAATGGAGCAGAAGACTGCAAATTTGAAGGAAATCTCAATAATATACATGCATGAAAACAGTAGAACCAAAAGCAAAGGTGGGTCATTGACATGTGACTTTGATATAGGAAAATATAGCACCCACATTTTTTATGTGACAATTGCCATTTAAAATTATATGAAGGGCTTTTTAGTAAAACAGGAGTTTTATGGACAATTGCCAATTGTATCAATATGTACTAATTTGTGTATTATAAACAACTGTGCCGTGTGAACTTGGCAGCTAAATTCTGGCAATCACTGCACTACCAAATTCACAAACTCAAATCTCATTGTACCGATTTGTCGTGCTGTTTGATATCTGTGTGTTGTGAGGAAATGATACACAATAGCTAACTGATGATTTCGGGGAGCTTTGGTGGTGGATTTCCAAATTTACTATGGAACACTACAACTCTGGAACAGTTCATCATGCAACACATACAGTACTTGCCTGACTGAGTACAAAAATTTGGAATATCACCATATAAGCAGATTTTAGTATTTTTGCATGATGGGATATAAACCAAGACAGCATGGGAGGAACAAGAAAATTCTAAACAGATGGTGTCCCAGTCTGTGTTTGAATATTATTACCATGGTTTCTTGTCATCACAGTGTTATAGTACACAGGGGTAAAGAATGGTGGACCATTTACACCAGAGGAGGCTTCATGTTTCCCTTTGAAATCCATTTAAATGGCAGCTTTGCTAGCCATAACCTAGACTTGGGGCCTTATTTGATCTCTCAGACTATTCATATCTGAATCTTCTATATCTTGTTCAGGTTTTCATTGCATGCCTGTCCCACCTGCATTTTTCTAGCCGTATCATTACTTATGGAGCTGTGAATTGTACTACTCATTGCTCAGCAAATTGTTGGCGTCTTGTGATCCAGATTTCATCTTTTCAAATTTTACCTTGCAGATAGTATGATTGCTTTCTCAAACATAGTAGGCTGTGACATGTTGTAAACCAAAGATGACCAGACAAGGAAGGATGAATACTTCATGACAACAGAATATTTACTGTATGAGTTCAGAGTTAAATGTTTTCTGATGAAAGGCAAAATTGCAGCTTCAACAGGGCAAACGTTTTTTAACAAAAACCAAAGCTCTTCACAACATTACAAACAATGGGCTTTGGAAGCTTTCCTAATTAGTGTCAGCCGTCTTCAAAGATCTGCTCTGTTTTCTGTGTTTTATTTAGTTCTTTTATTGCCCCCCTTTTTTCTATTAGCTCCACCCCCACTATCCCATTATAACCCCTTTAAGTGACTCCAGACTATTGTTTGATTTAAATAACAAAAAGCATATTTGCCAGTATGAATCATTTTTTTAAAAGTGTTAAAGACATGTCAAAAGGAATGCTAATTGAAGCGGGATTAACCCTGGCAGGGGTTCAGCATGGTTAGATCAAGCTTGCTGGTTTTGTAAGCTGAATATCACAAAGAAGAAACACACTCTGGAGCTGCATTCTCAAATACTGCAGGTCGCTCCCAGCTGGCTATGATCAGGACACTTGGGACAGGACTTGTAGACAAGTGTCTGTCTGCAGCTTAAAGCTCCATCTTTCAGATGTAGAGAGAGCAGAATTTACCGTGCTGATAGTGCATCGTCTTCTACTTGGAAGTGAAATCTAACACATTGTTAGAATGGGGGCATCATAAAGCTGGGCTAGACTTTTCACAATGTAACTGCTTATTTGTAATATTACTGGTGGCAGTGAGCTGTTGGCAGGGTATTACCTTGCTATAACTAACATTTTCGGTTAAAATTTGAGCTTTAATAACATGAAACACTAAGGCCATACTGTCTGTTTTTGTATGATGCAAAAAAGAAAGCAAGATGTAAAACTCACCTATGTATATTATTATCTAGCTGTCAGGATCCTGGTCCTGGGAACTAACCTGCTGCACTAAATGTTTTCATTTCACAGATAATCAACCCGCAGAGTCCATTGGAGGCACAATGAAGGTCAACTACAGTCATCATTAAGTAAGTGCTCTCTACCCTTTCATTTTGTGACCATTTCAAAGCCATCTGAGCCATTTCAGGGTTGAGAGAAGCCATATGCCAATGAAGGAATGATAAGTGTAAGGACATGATCTTGGGTTACTGTTTTGTAGAAAAAAAATGGTGTAAGAGTTAAAGGTGCAGTGAACAAAATCCCAATATCCTTCTGCACCCCATCATAGGTTCTTATGGCTACCCTGCCACAACGCATTGTAAAGTAGATATACATGATGCTGTAATTGGGACAGATAGATAGATAGATACTTTATTAATCCCAGGGGAAATTCACATACTCCAGCAGCAGCATACTGATACAAAAAACAATATTAAATTAAAGAGTAATAAAAATGTAGGTAAAAACAGACAATAACTTTGAATAATGTTAACGTTTACCCCCCACTCTGGGTGGAATTGAAGAGTCGCATAGTTTGGGGGAGGAACGATCTCCTCAGTCTGTCAGTGGAGCAGGACAGTGACATCAGTCTGTCACTGAAGCTGCTCCTCTGTCTTGAGATGACATTTTTTAGTGGATGCAGTGGATTCTCCATAATTGATAGGAGCCTGCTGAGTGCCCGTCACTCTGCCACAGATGTCAAACTGTCCAGCTCCATGCCTACAATAGAGCCTGCTTTCCTCACCAGTTTGTCCAAGCGTGAGGCGGCTTTCTTCTTAATGCTGCCTCCCCAGCACACCACCGCATAGAAGAGGGCGCTCGCCACAACCGTCTGATAGAACATCTGCAGCATCTTATTGCAGATGTTGAAGGATGCCAGTCTTCTAAGGAAGAATAGCCGGCTCTGTCCTCTCTTGCACAGAGAATCAGTATTGGAAGGCCAGTCCAATTTATCATCCAGCTGCACTCCCAGGTATTTATAGGTCTGCACCCTCTGCACACAGTCACCTCTGATGATCACGGGGTCCATGAGGGGCCTGGGCCTCCTAAAATCCACCACCAGCTCCTTGGTTTTGCTGGTGTTCAGTTGTAGGTGGTTTGAGTTGCACCATTTAACAAAGTCCTTGATGAGGTTCCTATACTCCTCCTCCTGCCCACTCCTGATGCAGCCCATGATAGCAGTGTCGTCAGCGAACTTTTGCACGTGGCAGGACTCTTGAGTTGTATTGGAAGTCCGATGTATATAGGCTGAACAGGACCGGAGAAAGTAAAATCCCCTGTGGCGCTCCTGTGTTCCTAACCACAATGTCAGGCCTGCAGTTCCCGAGACGCACATACTGAGGTCTGTTTGTAAGATAGTCCACAATCCATGCCACTAGGTATGAATCTAATTTTAAAAAATATATATAATCTAAAATAATCTTCCATTTGAAAAATGAACTCCAGCAAAATTAATAAGGACTGCTACAAGTACTGCAGGTTGGCAATGGACCAGCTTAAATGTCATGATAGAGTTGTCAATCAGGAAGATAACAGTTAAAACAGCAATAATTAGGCAGACACCTCTGAAAGAGGTCAGAACAAAGACAAAAAAGCAGCTATGGTGGATTCAGAAAGTTTTGAGACCCCTTCACTTTCTGCACATTTTATTGTTCTGTAGATTTAATTTAAATGGATAAATATGCCATTTTATACTCAGTAACCTATAATGAAGTGAAACATGCTTTCAGAAAGGTTTACAAACTTATCTTGCCTGAAGAAGGGGCCTGAGTTGCCTCGAAAGCTTGCATATTGTAATCTTTCTAGTTAGCCAATAAAAGGTGTCATTTTGCTTGGCTTTTCTCTAAACTTATTAAAAATCACAAGATGAAATCTCTCATTCCTATAAGAGTTCAGTCCCCGTACTGTGGCAATCCAGATTGTGCTCAGGTGCATCCTGTTTTCTCTAAATCTTCTGGAGATGTTTCTCAAACTTGATTATGGTCTGCCTGCGGTAAACTGAATTTATTTGACTGTATATCTTTATATATAAGGACCCCAATCCACACTGTATGTCAGGACAAAAACCAAGCCATGAAGTTCAAGGAACTCTATGTAGATCACTGTGATCAGACTGAGGTGAAACTTGGATCAGGGCAAGGGAATAAAACCATTTCTAAAGCTTTGAGTGTTCCTAGAATCATGGTGGTCTCCATAATTGGGAAATGCAAGATATTTTTTAACCACTAGGACTAGAGTTGGTTGTTTGGCCAAACTGAGTAATCAAGCAAGAACCGGGCAACATGTTCAGGGAGATTAACTAGAACCCAGTGGTCACTCTTCAGAGCTTCAGAAGTTCTCTGTTGAGATGGGAGAACCCGTGGGAAGAACAACCATCTCAGTGGCACTCCTTCAATCAGATGTTTATGGTAGAGTTACTATAATGGCGTATAATGGATTATTTAAGCAAACATGATACACTTGAGCACAATTTGGAGTACCATAGCAAGGGTCTAAATACTTATTTAAATTAGATATTTCAGTTTTTGAGTTTTAATAATTTTCCAAACCTTTCTGAAAACATGTTTTCATTTTTTCATTATGGTTTATTGAATGTAGGTTGATGGTCAAAGTGGTAAATTTATCCATTTAAAATGTAAATCTACAATAAAATAAAAGTGTGCAAAAAGAGAAGGGGTCTAAATTCTTTCTGAATCCACTATGATTGTATTTCTTGACTGTCAGTGAGTTCTATAGAAATTTCAAATTTATAATATACATTCTAAGATCTTATTTATAGTTTTAAAAAGTGTGAATTTAGTTTGGCATAAATGATAGGGATTGTGTTCTTAGTGTAATGGGAGGTGAATGTTCTGCAGCTTCTGCTGATGTCCATGATGGCCTGGAATGAGCTGCTGTTCAGTATGATGTGTTTTACATGGCCATATTCATACTCCTAGCTGTAGTCAGTTTGTTTGTTTTTTCAAGTTGTTTTGTTTTTATTTTTTATGTTTTGGTGGGGTGCAACTGTTTCTGTTTTTTGTTTCATGAGTTTGCTGTCTGTTGCACTGAGCCTAATCTACTTGAGCTGGAGACACTCATTTAGAGTGCCACTGGTTGCTGTCCTCGTACAAAATCACTCTTGGCCTTTGTTTAAGTATGCTGTGATAAAGAGGAAGTCCAACGGCCCCTACTTCCCAACTCTTGTGCCTGAAGCAACTCTGCATTCCAAGTTGTAGTGCAGGCATCACGCCAGCTGGGCTATCTAATTACTGGCCCTCAATCCTGGTCAGCTCTTGCCTGTGCTCAGGGCTAACCACAGCTGTTTGAGATGACATAAGGAATGATCACACACTATGATGTCACCCTCCTGCCACACATTCACAAATTCAGATTCCATTTGTGTGGGAAATAAGTAAGCCAGTTGGTTGTGGAGAGCTTCCTGATCCTTGGCATCTCCCCATGCATATGACAAGGTTATTAGCTGTACTTCCGTGCTTATTCAGCTACTTGCACGTTAATATCCATCACCTCTTTTACAAGCAATCTCTGCAGCCCTAACTCAGCTACACTCTACACATACACCTGTTCCTCACTAACGTATGACATTTCATTAAAAAAACAGCAGGTCAACAGTGACCCTACTAAAACACTGCAGTACAGATCTCTAAACACTTATTTAGTCCCACTGTCTCCAAAATTAATAAGTCTCAAATGGGCATTGTGCCTTTCCTTGAAATTTCACTTCTTTGCTTTAGGGTTAACTAGAGCAAATCTTCTTTAACATTTTCAAATTAGACAGAAGTTATTGCTGCTTTGTTTTTCATAATACATGTTGAAAGAAATAAATCCTATATTTAATATTCTGTATCTTATTTCATACATAAAATTGAAATGTGCGCAGATATCCAGTAACTGTTTTCACTGTTACATACTGTATATGACAAATAGCTTCATTCAGCACAGTAATGTTGTGAAGACTCTCCTTTGGCTCCAATTCTCTCTGCTTCTGCAATGTGTTGCCAACTGCTGACCCTGCCATTTTTGTACTACCTGCTTTTGACACTATTTCTTTGATTAGGCAATATAGCTTCATTAAAGTGAAGTGAAGACTAAGGATGGAGCTTAATTTTTAATCCAATGTCACATTACGTGACTTCTAGTCATAGGCTATGTCAGACATTCTGATTGCATTTAATGATCTTCTTGCCAAACCATGTCAGTTTTCACAACTGAAAATCGTTGAGCATGTCAAATATAGTGACCATGTGACAACATTCCAGAAAACTCGTGTTCGCTCCTTTTTCTCACAGCCAGTAGTGTGCTGCCTGATGGAGCCGGTGATGTATGAAGAGCTAACAGCTACGGCAAGTTATTGGTATGGAAAACATGAGACATAAGAGAGACAAGCTGCTCTTCTGTCTGTGAGGTCCAAAACATCTGTGTTACTTATTCATCGTTACTGCATTCTGTGCATTGTACTTCTGGGTGAGCATTCATTGGTGGTCAGCTGTCATGCAGACAAAGCTACCACTACGACTAAGGACAAAACCAAAACCTGTTTGATTTTGTCAGGGTGAGTTGAGTTCCAGTTGGAGTGAGTCTCTGAGTATATCACATTATGGTACAAGTTTCACAGTAGTGCTCTATCAACTGCCTCAGACTCAACAAGATTATGTAAATGAAGGCTATGGCTGAAAAATTGCTGGAAAGGTCGCCTAATGTGACATGACCTTAGGGTAGACTACCTTTTCCCATGGGACTCAAGTCATTTTGTATTTTACGTTCAGTCTGTTTCTTTGGAAATAATCTGTTTTAATTCTTGTGTTATGACCTTCCTTAGGCTTTCAGTGTTATGTACCTTTTTAAATTTTGTCTTTGCCTCTTAATTCAGTTCCTTTTTTGTTAGTAATATGTACCACGTTATTTCTGATCATGAATTTGCTAACTAATAAACTTGTTCGTTATTACTGGGATTTGCACCATAGCTAACCATTAACTAGAGGCATTTTTGTATGTGTATTGCCTTTCACATTGCATATGAAAATGTCATGCCCTATTCCCTTATGTTAGACCTTGCAGTTGCCATAGATCAGACCCAAATGGAAGGCATGGCTTAAGTATGTGTGAGGGAGAAAATGCAAGCTTCACTAAAAGTAAGCGATATTTTAGGTGTTTTGGCCTGTAGGGGACATCTCAGACCCCAGACACAACCACACATACACAAGTATTGGGTTCAGACAAACTCTTTTAATTAAACACAATGCCTTCTTACAGAGTTTTCTTTAATTCTTCCGCAATCACAAGTGTAATTGTAATTCTTTCTTCTCTTCCTTCCCTACTTTACTCTACTCCTCCCAGGTGAGTTTGCCCTTCTCCACTCCTAACTCTGACTCACCTGGGTGAGGTGAAGGGATCTTTTAAACTTAGGCCTGGGAGTACCTCCAGAATACCAACTTTGTAACCAGGAAACACTTCAGTGTCAGATAAGACATCCCCCTCTAGCGACACCAAAGGACCCCAATAAGGCTGCCTACAAGATCTACAATTCACATGCAGCCCTACAGGTGTCCAAATGGGAGCCATATTAGAGGGATGCTGTCACCCAGCACATTAGTCTCTTTCTGTACTTCTGCTGTAACAGCCTCCTTACTGGGAAAGGTATCAGTAACCAAGCTGGCTGGAATGTCTGACTTTATCCACTCATAATATTTTAAAACCTTTGCATAGGAGGACATTACCACCAAATAAGGTGAATGCACTTGAAATGCAGTGAAGACTTATAACATTGTTGATTTTAACTGGTATATTAATGTTATGTTTATTAAAATGAGGGTGTAAACATCAGTACAAGTGACATTTCTGGGGCTGACATGATGTCATTCGATGTCTGCTATATTTTAATAATTACACATAATAATTCTTATAGTCATGTTTGGGGAATAATATTACTTTTATGTTTATTTGTAAATATGTTGTATGAGTAGATTGATGTTTACTGTGCACAGTCAGGGTCAGTGATAGCTAGTAGTGTTGCTTGCAAGAGACTGGCCTTCAGTATGTAAACTTTGATGTATGCATACATGTTAACTATTGTGTACTAAGTTGGAAGTGGATGGGCATCACTGTGGGTAGTGTTTACACATAAAACACTGGACTGGACCGACTGTCTACTACTTTTGGGGCAGCTGTTATTTAAAAGCTTTTTAGGATTAAAAGAAGACTGCCTACTAGAATTAGTCATCTGATACCGCTCTGGGTTCACTATAAAAAAGATATTGTAGAATCTCTTGGGCTGCTGCTTTAGCCTTGTCTTTGCTAAGTACCTGAAGCTGTATTTCTCAAAAGCATAAGACATGAAGATAGTGTCCCTCTGAGCCTGACATTAAACAGTGTCATTTTATGATGTAAGATACCTGATTTAAAGTTCAAATGTACAATTCCAAGGGTTTTATAAACAATTTTACTTTAAATAATATTTTTTTTACATTCAAGCTTCATTTTTATTGAATAACTTTAAAGTATGGTGAGTGAAATAAGGCCTTAGGAATGTTAGTCATTTGTAGGATCCCAGTCCATTGACTACGCCATCTGTGTCTACGTGCTGGAAAAAAACTGTCTGGCCACAGTCTCAATTCATCACACTGACAAACTGAAAAGTTTACAACAGCTGGACTCACACAGGGGTATCCTGTGGGCAAGAATGAAAACTTCTTAATAGAACAGGATTAGAGAAGTGCCCTTCTTGAAGAACAATCTTTTATCATGCTATAAATTATTTGGCTAAAGATGCATCTATAAATATGTCAAATATATTTCTGGAGTGTTCAAAAAATATTCTTAAAGGATAGGTATGATTCCAGAGAGTCAGTTACACAGGACAAGGTGCTTTTAGGCAAGTAAGTAGTGAAGGGCACAAAGAATAAGTACATACAAATGTGTCTTTTCCTCTGAAAATATTTTCCTCTGAAGGGAACCTTCAGCATTGACCATGTTAACTCTCTTCTTGACTTCTTACTTGTAAATGTCTTAAGCATTACACATTTTATCCTATGCAGTTCTGTTATTTTATATTAATTGCTTATAGATAAAGAGATTTAGGACCAGAACAAAACAGGAAATCATAATACAGAACAGGAGCAAAAACCATGAAGTCAAAAACAAGTATAAGTTAGTGCAAGCATCTGCACTAACTAGAGCAGCGGTTTTCAACCTTTTTGTCTTGTGGACTGTCAGAAGTTTGAGAAAATCTTTGCACACTAGGAAGGTGGAAGATATACAGTAATAGGCTTATTTACCCTGCATTATGATTTGTCCAACTAGTGCTGGAAGTGGACATGCATAAGTACCAGTAGTCTCTTTTTAAGTCTGACTTCTTAATAGGACTGGAAATTTTACCATCCAGATCTGCTAATATTAAATCAAAGCCACTGGTCCTCCTTTGAGTTTCGACCGTCCACATTTATTAACATTAGAGTGCAGTCCGGTGGTTTTCAGTTGTTCAGGTTTTGTATGATTCGATTGGAAACTGGGGTGGGCTGGAGGTGTTACTCTTATTAGCTTGCTGCAAATTAGAACATTTGGAATGTTAAACAGGAAAATTAAACATAGAGCAATGGCTGAGATGCTAAGGTAAATAGAGCAGCAAACTAAAAGAGCAGAACTAAAATTTAGAATATTATAAAATCATAAAATTTGATTAAGTATTTCAGAAATATGGTAAGGTATTACCCTGTGATGGGCTATAGCCCTATCAAGGAATTGCTCTTGCCTTGCGCCTGATGCTTGCTTGGAGACACTCTAGCTTCCCTGTGACCCTGCTCTGGATAAGCAGGTTTAGAAGGTGGATGAATGGTAAGTGATTAAAACCAGTATGAAACGATTTTAGGACTACAGTATACTGTAATATTTTCATTTGTTTTAATTCTGAACTGAAATTATTGCACACTTTTAGCTGAAGTAGAAAACAAAAGCAGAAGCAGAATGTTGAAAATATACTTTTTTCTAATCCATTAATAAAAATGCTAGTAGCTGCTTGAAAGCTTGAAATAACTGAATTACCTTTCTTCACTCAGACACTTCCAAGTGGAATAAAATTAGGGACTCCATACAGAAATATACTAGACCAGTAATGGCGCACTGCATGATAGTGTTCAGTGAGTGCACTTGACTTGAGCATTCATAGTTTTAATTCTCTTTCTCTGTACGTTTATCATTCGTTTGCTCAGAGGTTGATGTGCTTGCTGCTTCCTGAGCAGCTCTTCTTCTTTTCTCCACCTTAGCGGCCTGTTTCTTCTCTTCTTCCGTCGGCATCTTTTCGCGTTAAAACTGATTAAGTCAGTGTTTGTGTTGCAATTACTTAGTACGTTTTCTTTAATTTTTCACGTAAGTTGGTACTTAAGTCTTCAATCTGCCTCAAGAATGATTTAAGATATGAAGAGGTAGAGGAAGTGACGGCGAAAGTGGTTGGAATGAGAACGACGCCCATACACATGCGCCACACTGTCGCCCTGCTGGCTGCTGCCTAGAGTTGATTCTATAGTAAAATAAAATTAAAAAGAGGAATAACCTTGGAGGTCAATCATCACCCCAAAAGCAGATAGCAGACGTCACGTAGTATATGTTTTAGAAATTCCATGTCAATAGTTCAAATGGCTGCGGTGGGCTGGCGCCCTGCCAGGGGTTTGTTTCCTGCCTTGCGCCCTGTGTTGGCTGGGATTGGCTCCAGCAGACCCCCGTGACCCTGTAGTTAGGATATAGCGGGTTGGAAAATGGATGGATGGATAGTTCAAATGGTTTGCGAGCTACAGGTGATTTAAAATCCTGGACAAACAGACAAACAAACAGCCACAGTAGCGTATTATATATAAAGATGATAATTATTCACTGCCTATCAAAATGTTTTAATTTCTTCATCAAAATTTTTCCAGGCATTTCTTGTTGCTAAATGACTTAAGTAGAGCATGATCCCCCAAGTTGTGACACCCCTGCTGTATACATACTCCTCTTGTGACACTTTTGACAGGCAATTTATTCTAATAAGAATAATTTTTACCTTTGGTTGAACTGAGTGCTGAAATTATCCACAGGCGTTTGGGCTCTAATCTGAATAACACTTTCGGAAGCATGGACAGAATCATAGTCAGAATCATAGTCAGACTTGCAAAATTATGTTGTAAGGGTCATTTAAAATCAGACATTCAAAATTATGCAAAGATCTAGAAAAAAAGAATACTAAGCCACAAGTCAATGCAGAGCAATTCCACCATTGAAAAAACTAAAAGTTATGTGAAGGAAGCCACTGATGAAGTGACAGCTTATAAGTGGGAAGGTGTGGTAAATTACAATTATTTACAATGTGTGCAGGTGACCCTCGCCCTTACAGCCTAATTGGTTTCTGTATATCAGTCATGAATCATTTATAGACACAATGTTGAAAGTGAGAGCTATGTTGCTGACAACTATTTGGCAGTATGAAAATATCAAAAGTCATTAGCTAAAAAATAAAATAGCGTGAAAGGCAAATATTTGTTAAATGCTTAACATAATTTATGCCATAGCATTATGGACCCACTTAATCCAATTCAGAGTCACAGTGGGGCTTTAGCCTATCCTGACAGCACACAAGAAACTAGGGAGCTAGTCCACTGTAGGACCAATTTTGAACCACCAATTAACCTAACAAGCAGATCTTTGTGGATGTGAGTGGAAAACCGGAGTACTTGTAGACAACTCACAAATATATGGGAAGAACATGCAGGCTCCAGACAAACAAGGACTGGATGCAGGATTTAAACCTAAAATGCTGCATTTGTGTTGTCACAACAACACCCACTCTTCCTCCATGCAGCCCAAAATATATTAAGAGCAAAGTAAAAAGAATTGAATTCAAAGTGCATGTTTTTATTTTTTAACAATACAAATGGTAGATTAACTAGGTGATTCCATGACTTCAGGAATGACAGTTAAGTAGAAACCCATTTAGGAAAGCATAGTTTAGTAGAAGATATGGTAGAAGTGTTTAAAGTAATGATGGGAATTAGCATGGTGGGTGTCAACTGTTCTTCATATACAACACAGGGTACAAATGGAAGTTGATTAAGGTTTTGCACAAGCATTACATTTTTTTATCACAGAGAGTCATTAATGCATGTAATAATTTACCAAGTAGTTCAGTGGACAGGAGGACTTTGGAGACCCTCAGATCTCAACTTGATTGTTTACTTTGAAAAAGTTAATTGAATAGGGTGTGATGAGCTGTATTTGACTAATATGACAATGCTGAAGTGTAATGAAGTAGGCTGATTTTTTCACCAATAATCATCTCTGTATAAGGTACTCTATCTCGTCTAGAGTTATTCAGGAAAGAGATTTGTCACAAGAAGCTACAGAGAGAGACAGCAGTTCTAAACATTCTGTGCCACTGAGTAAATATCATGTTTAAAATATTGTTCTGCTGCTTGAGTCAGTTTACCTGTTAGTACATAGATTTCTTAATAGATTGAATAAGCACTGTCACTAGTAATTTATGAGATTACAGTATATACTTGAGAGGTGTCACAAGGTCTGCATAGAGGATCTGAAGGCTACCTTACAGTACATCTACAACATCTGAGCATGTAAGAAACTCTGAGAACATAAAGTGGGAGATATTTTAATATCCTATATACCGTATAAAATATAGTATAATATCCATCCATCCATTTTCCAACCCGCTGAATCCGAACACAGGGTCATGAGGGTCTGCTGGAGCCAATCCCAGCCAACACAGGGCACAAGGCAGGAACCAATCCCAGGCAGGGTGCCAACCCACCGCAGGACACCCACACACCAAGCACACACTAGGGCCAATTTAGAATCGCCAATCCACCTAACCTGCATGTCTTTGGACTGTGGGAGGAAACCGGAGCGCCCGGAGGAAACCCACGCAGACACAGGGAGAACATGCAAACTCCACGCAGGGAGGACCCGGGAAGTGAACCCAGGTCCCCAGGTCTCTTAACTGCGAGGCAGCAGCGCTACCCACTGCGCCACTGTGCCGCCCTATAGTATAATATAATATATTATACTCATTTGGTAGCACTTCATTCACATCACACCTTATCAGAGGTGCAGCTCATCCAAGGATGTAAAGGGTGAAGATAATAAGCAAGAATAAAATTAGGATAGAAAGGTTTCAGGACTGGTATGCCTCCATATAGTAAGGAATAATAATAAGGAATTTTCAATTGCGTTTAAATAAGTTGAATGAATTGTCACATTTCATGGCAAGTCATGGGGAGTTCATGTACATGGTATTTTGAATATTGAGGAGGAGCAGCTTAAACATTATTTGAGATGCTATTTAATGTTGGATGGGTTAAATGTGATATGATAAGATGGCGTGGAAAAGGGAAAAGTGGGGCTAGAGAATTATGTGAATGACCTATGATAAAAAAGCAAGCACTTTATAATGAAAACTAAAATACCTGATACAAACATTGAAATGCTAACAGAATTTGTCCATGTTATTGCCTAGGGAGATAAGTTAAATCATCTTGGTCAATGTTTGTTAACTGAGCAATAGAAATGATTCACTCTGTAACCAACACTCTGTTCATGAATCATTACATAGAATACTGGTGATTTCAAGCAGAGAATTTTGGAAGAAAGAAGCATCTATCAGCATGTTCAATTTGTGGACACAAGCTGGTACCTGAAAAGTGCAAAAAAAAACATATACCAGCATTTTGTGAAAAATGTGAATTTCATAGACTTCACAAAATGAAACTACACGCTTCTACGTGATCGAACCACCACGGGATAATAGCTTTATCATAGCTTTTGACCAAAGTCAGAATTTTAGTACTGATACAACACTACAACAAGCTGGACCTGCTTTATTGAAATGTTCATGCAATTAAATGTAAAAAAACCTGTAGTACAACTGGACACATCTTATTGCCATGTACAAACCTGTTATCAGACGACAGTAGCTCCCTTATTATTCAAGCCAAAGGTTCTTATGTGTGTTTGGAAGGCAAGGGTTTGTTATAATATTCATATTCTGTAAAGGTTAAATTTCCCCTTGGGCACATGTAAAATATTATCTATCTATCTATCTATCTATCTATCTATCTATCTATCTATCTATCTATCTATCTATCTATCTATCTATCTATCTATCTATCTATCTATCTATTAAAATGTAGACCAAAATGTTGATTGATTATAGTCTGAAAATACTTAGTTTGCATATCCATTGTTTAGATAGTACAAAGTCAATTTTAAGACAGTAACACCAGTCAGTTTTAAGATTGCCTCAGCATTACTAATGTTCTGCTCTACTATTTAAAAGTTTCCTCCATTAATAAAGGTTTCTGTTTCTCCTGTCACCCGAAGAGCAAAGCTTGTTACTTCCACACCTGTTCTTGTCAACATCGTTCTTACATTCTTAAGAAAACTGGCCGAAACAGCAGAGACTTTGTACTGCTCTATAAAGTACATGGCTGGAATGTAGTTCTCCAGTATATAAAGCTATGCTAATGTATCCTAGAAAAGCCCTGACAAGTTAGTGACATCAACAAAGAATGAATAGACATGAAGCCAAAGGGACCCACGAGGACCGAGTTGTTCCTTCGTAATTCGAGGATGGAAGATTCACACATGAGAGTTCATACTTGCAGATTGAGATGCCTCATACAGCTTTTATCATTTAACAGCACAAGCTCTTGGTAATGCTTTCATGTTTAATTACTGAATCATATAATGAGAATAATAATAATAATAAACATGTGTTAGTTAAAAAGAAGCTTAAATATAACTTTACATGCTGTCACCCCACTCTGATCACATAAAATACAGTCTGTGTCCACACCTTCTAATCCCACACCAAATAAATTCTATTATTAATTTGCTTTTTTACAGTCTATGTCAGAAAATATCAGTTAATGGTTTATTATATTTTGATTTTTGAGCATGCGATCTGCAAATTAAAGGCACAAAATACTTTGTAAAAAATTAAAAGCAGCTGTTGTGTAAAGTACACATTTCAAAGCGGTCTTGACAATTATTCTAGTGTGGCTGCTTCTATAATCCAAGTTTATAAGCCAATTGAAAACATAATCTTTAAAGTGATTGGTACTTGCAAATAGTGAATACAGTGCAGTCAGTGTTCAAAGGGCAGGGGGCTTCAAGGAAAGTCTGGTTTGAGCCAGGTTTGCTGGTGTTAAACTACCTAGTGGGAAAGATTGTCAGCTGTAAAGCTCAGTCTAGTCAGCTAAATGCATCTTATAGTTGATGCAACATTACATATTAAATATCTTGAAGGGTGAGTTTGTAGATTTTTATATGCAGTCAGATGTGTAGCCCAGTGCTTTTACTATTTGTCAAAACAGAATGAACTAAAGGCAGTTTTTGTTAAACCATAATTTAATGACTACAAAGTTCTAATTTGTTATGCTTCGCATATTCAGGCCATTATGTTTCTCAGCCCTTCACCCAGAGCAGGTTGTGCCATTCTTGACAACTTTTAAAAAATATAACAACTTAGCTATCAGCTCACCCAGCAAACATGATGGACTGAAAGGTCTCCTCTTGTCTGTTAAACCTTTTGTATCTCTTAAGCCATGACATCTGTACATTCAGGCCTTCTTCAATGCCTTGTTAATGCCTGCGCATTATAGAAGGAGCTGTGGATGTAGCGGACAGGGACAGTCTGCTAATTAAGTTCACAAGGCCTGCACTGTGCCTATAGTGTCAGCTGTTCACCATATGTAGCTGCCTGACCTAGTGCATATCATCTACAATAATAATTACATTCAGTATTATAAAAGAATTCTGAAGTGAACCTGTTCCAAGAGCAGTACACTGACATCACCATTCCACAATGAGGAAGCTTTGCTTGATAAACTGAAGTTCCTTTATGTTGTTTTTTCTCTAAGTGGGTTGGCTGAGAAGCATGCAGTTATATGGTAGAAATGCAGGTAGGTCTGTCCTGTACTGAGTACATTGTGATCCTTATATAGTTTTTTTACAGCTACTTACTGCCAATCCTAAAGAACAACTTTTATCATTTTGTTTAACTTTCGATTTGTCTAATCATCAGATCCTCACCATAAATGCATGTGAGTCATCTTGGACCATATACTTCATATAAACATCCCTGGTGTGACAAAAGGGAAAATGTGAACCTCTAGAAGGTATCTTGAGCCAATAGCTGATGGAAAAGTTACCCAATATGGGCCCAAATCCTACTTTTTGTATTTTTCTCACAATGTAGCCATTCAATCCATAGACATTGCACTACATGATTAATCACTGGATTCATGCAGCCAGTGCATCATGCAAAGACTACACCCATAAAGAACTCTGTAGTCTTCAACTTCAGAATGTGCTTTCTTCAGAAAGGCGGCTGTAAAAATGGTAGGACAGAGGAGAGACAAAGAAAGCACACATGACTCACATGGAAGAAACACAAGACTCACAAGTATGGGCATATAAAGCCCTATTGCACATCTGTAGGCTTAGTAACACTGTAGCCTTCTAACAAGATGCTGTACTGCATATGCATCACATCTTTTGCTGCCTTTTGGCCCCCTAAGATCTCAGTACCCAAGATGGTTACATTAGCTGCCCACTGACAAAAAGCAATTTGACTTTTGCTATTTGAAATCAGCTCTTGAAGGAACATTCTACCTAAAAAATGATTTTTTTAATATGTTACTTACCCAGTGAAGTTTGTAGTGATTGCCAAGAAAAAAAATTTAATGTCATGTTTCAATAGATAACAGACATAAGAGAGTTTCTGATAGAATGGGAGCCAATTGTGACCAACACTGGACAACAGCAAACAATATCAAAATGTTTATGAAAAAATTGCATGTAACTCATGTTGCATTATCCATACATCAAGTCATTCTCACAAAGTGTAAAACACATGTACTTTATTCTAAAATATTGTTAAATAAATACCCCATGAAAATTATAGTAGTGTATAAGCTGGAAGCCCCTTCACATGGGATTGCGCTTCTGAATTGACCAGCTTCTCACCCTCATTCATTGGTTAAGATTCCTGCCTTCAATTCAAATGTGCAACCCCCGTGTGAAGGGGCTTCCAGTTTGTGAACTACGTTCATTTAGTGGGGTTATTTATTTAACAATGTTTTAGCAAAATCTACATGTTTTGCACATTGTGAGTATACAACTGGATGATTTGAAATACGGATTACTCAACACGAGTATTGGGAGAGTTTCACATAAACATTTTTGTTTGCTTTTGTCCATCATTTGTCACTGTTGGCTCACATTCTTTAAGAAACATTGTTTTGTCCATTCTCCATGAAAACATAACATTAAATTTTTTTTCTCAGACATTACTACAAACTACATAGGGTAAGTAATATACAAAAAAAGGTGTATTTGTTAAAATTGAAATTGGTGTTTTTTATAAACGTATGAATGAGCGAATTTATTAATTCATGTTCACAAAATCCTAAGGAGATTAACTTTGTTCATGTAAAAAACATGTTTTTTATTGTCATTTAATGAATTAATTTCCAAGACATCTGATTAGGACTGACTTTTATATCTAAAACATATAATTTTACGTTACCGTATATACTCATGGATAAATTCTCCCACGGATAAGTCGGGATTTGATTTTACAGTGTAATTTCTGGTATTTTATAATGTCGGTCGTATAAGTTGAATGTGGAAAACTAACGCTAGGGATTATGATATGCTAACGCCCAACTGAGAGAGTAACCATGGAGCACACTGCCTTCTTTTTCTATGAGGGTGCGGCAATGCACTGTATCAGCGTGTGCTCCTAACCTCCCTCTCTCTCTCTCTCTTTCTCTCTCTCTTTCTCTCTCTCTCTCTGTTGTGCCTACATGACCACACGGTGATACCCAAACTATTCCGAAGCGAAGTTTGCACTGCTTTGTGTTTTTTGTATCTCACACCCTCATACACCTTTATCGTAGGAGCATCCCTTATCTACAATGGAGCATGCGATCAGAAGAAAATATGAAGCTGGTTTGAAATTCAACGTCTTTGAAGTAGCGAAAGAAATTGGTAACCCCGCTGCTGCAACAAAGTTCGATGCTTCTGAGAAACTGATGTGAGATTGGAGGAGGCAGGAAGATGTAAAAAAAAAATTAAGTGTCACATTTTTGAACAGGCGTATAAGTCAGGGTCTGATTTTATGATCAATTTTTCGGGTTTCAAGACGCGACTTATACGTGAGTATATATGGTAGTTTATTTAATGAATTAATGTTTGAGAAGTGTGAAGGGTGTTGATGTTTTCCCTATTAAAATGTAGCATTTTCTTTTGTTTACCTTTTCATGACTTTTTATTTTCCTGTTCTTTTCTCTCTCAAGCATACAGTACATCCATCCATCCATTCATCCGTCCGTTATCAAGCCAAGTATTTAATCCAGTTGAGGCTCTTGAAGCTGGTGCCTGTACTGGCAGCATCAGGTACATAAAGAAGGAACCAGTTGTGAATGGAATACCAGTATTTTCTCAACTATTTTTGTAACACTTTGTGGGTATTTATTAGAAAGTTATGTAGTTGTACATCAAATAAACAGTTGTCAAGCATAAACACTACCTTTCACACAGCAAATATGGCACATGTAGCATATGACTAAAAATTGCAGTTGCAAGCATACTAGTGTATGAAAAGCTGTGCCAGAGTGCAAAGGTGTAAATGTAAGCAGCAGACCAACTTCCTTTTAGCATTAAATAATTACTGACAGGAAATATTTCCTGCTGGGAAATCAAGAAAAGAAAACCAATCCAAAACCTCAGCATTTCAGAGTGTGAGGAAAGGAAAGCGCCCCGTTGCTGGAGTAAACACATGGTTACAACTCGACTCTCATCTGATAGCACAGAATTCAGGACAATGTATTCCAAACTCATATTATATGAAACCACCATGCCAAATGCACTGCCATGTTGTGGTGCTTCAGTGGGGCACGGGGTATGGGGGGGGGGAGTTGGCGATTTGGGGGTCAGGGTGGGATTCATCTGTAGCCTTGAGTTCTCTCATAACAGAACAGTTCAAGCAATAACGTTTGTTTTGTGCTAAACTAGACTGGATGAAAAATCATTCTATTCTTCTTATTTTGACAAAAGCAGTCATACTAGCTTCATATATTTGTCTAATTTGTGAATGCCACAAATCAATAGATGGTTTGATGAAAAGATGTAAAATGTATTCGGTTTTTTGAAAGAATTCTCATTTTGGGATTAGAAGATAAGCAAACTTGAAAGTGAACCAGTACAAAATTCCCTATTTAGTATTTACCACTGTGGAGTGGCATTCTGTCTCCTGTCACTGCAAATGAAAAACAGACAGATTATTCTAAAAGGAGCTTGCCCTTTTTCTGTTTGGTCTGTAATAAAAGGTAAACATTTTTGAATAGAAATTCATAATTATCAATCAGCTGGATATTATTTAATAGTGGATTTGGAAAGTGGTCAGATCCCTTTACTTTCTGCACACTTTATTGTGTTGTACATTTAATTTTAAACAGATACATTTATAATTTTTGCCCATCAATCTACACTCAATAATTCATAATAACAAAGTGAGAATATGTTTTCAGAAAGGTTTGCAGATTAACAAAACTGAAATCTCACATTTAAATAAGTATTTACACCTTTTGCTGTGGCACTTTGAACTGTGTGGTTACATGCATCCTATTTGTTTTAGTTATCTTTGAAATCTCTCTAGAACGCGATTGAAGTCCACCTACAGACAACTGAATATATTGAAAATTGTTTAGAATGGCACACATATACCTGTGTATAGAAGGTCCCGCAATTCACACTGCATGTCAGGACAAAAACCAAGTTAAAGGACCGCCCTATAAATATTTGCAATCAAATTTTGTTGAAGCTTAGATCAGGACAGAGGTATTATATCATTTCTAAAGCTAAGCATGTTCCCAAGAGCGCGGTAGCATCAATCATTATGAAATGGAAGAAGTCTGGAACCACCAGGAATCCTATAGTTGCCCATCTAGCCAAACTGAATAACCTGGCAAGAAGGGCCTTTTTCAGGGAGGTGACCACATACCCACTGGTCACTCTAACAGAGCTTCAGAGGTCCTTGGCTGAGATGGGAGAACCTCTTGGAAGGATGACCATCTAAGCAGCACTTCATCAATCAATTGTTTATGGTAGAGTGGCCAGATCAAAGATCTTGAGCAAAAGGCATATGACAGTCAGCATGGAGTTTAATAAATGGCCTGTGAGCTTGTTGATTTCTCTGGTAAGACAAATATTGAACTCTTTTGGCAGAGCTATAAGCACTATTTCTGGCGAAGACCAGGAACTGCTCATCACCTGCCTGATACAATCTCCTGGGTGAAGCATGGTGGTGGCAACATCATACTAATGGGGTGCTTTTTAATTGGATAGGGAGACTGGTCAGAATTGAGGGAAGGATGACTGGAGGCAAATACAGTGGGGTCCTTAAAGAAAACCTGCTCCAGAGTACACATAACCTCAAGACTGCAGTGAGGGCTCACCTTTCAGCATGACAATGGCCTGCAGCACAATGCAAAGACAACACAGGAGTGGCTTTAGGACAAGTCTCTGAGTGTCTTTCAGTGGCCCAGACAAAGCCAAGACTGAACCCCCATAAAACATCAGTGGAGAAACCTGATGATGGCTGTTTACAAACACTTTACATCAAATCTTACAGAGCGGATCTTCCAGGATGAATGGGATAAACTGCCCAACCGGAGGTATGCAAAGCTTGTACAGACGTATCCAAGAAGACTCAAAGCTGCCAAAGGGGCTTCTACAAAGTACTGAATTAAGGGTCTGAGTACTTCTATCAATTAAAGATTTCAGTTTTTGATTTTGAATAAATTTGTCAACATTTCTGAAGAATGAGTGGCCCTCTCAGATAAAGAGAGTAAACTGAGAACAGAGTATCATGGTAGCACTTTAAATGGTAAGGCAGAGCTTTAAATGTGCACAGTGCTTTGAAGTTGCCATACAGTATAAAAAACACTGCCTTATGGCTACTGGAATATTGGTGTGACACCCCGCTAGTCTAGCAATGTCACACTTGCATTAAACCTTTGAGTTAGCCTGAAGAAATTGTGATCAAAGAAGGAGATGATGAGGTAGAACTAAGTGGAACTGTGATACAGAAGAGAAAATGTGGTATATGAACAGGCCTGTGGGGTCTAGACAGGGGACTTTTGTGCACTCCTTCTGCTAATACTTGACTGTTAAGGCATCTTTGTATTCTGTGCGGATCAAAGGGGCAACTCAAACCATGACAATGTCTAACTTGTTATTTTTTTAAAACTCACTCACTATGCTTACATTCAATAAAATCATTGATCTGGAACTTTCATGTGATTTATCTGCATTGATTTCTTTATTTTTTGAAAATATGGGTAAAAGTTAAAAAATGAAAATAGTTTTCTAACTCAATTGTTTTAATGTATCACCCAGCACATGCCTTAGGAAGGCTCTCTCTTTGGGCCATTTGCTCTTCAGCACTTCACTTTCTTTAAAGAGACAGCGTGTAAAATTAAAGATTAACCAGCCCCCTCACAAAATAATAAAAAAAAAAGAAAAAGTTGGCTTTAGTACCTTTTCCAAACAAGCTCAGTTTCTCCTGCCGCCGAGTCTGGCAGACATACTGTGCTTGGGAACATCAGAGGGATTCCCAAGCCAAACCACTTCAAAGCAGCGTCCGCCATTGCTTCAACAAGCCTATTTCGTCTCCAGAAAGAAAATAAGAAAGGGAGCGAGTCCAAGAAAGCTGCTTGCTTATTCTTTTGGTTTTATTATTGTACAGAAAATCTTTTCTAGCTAGTTTCCATTCCAGCAGTCTGGCATTTTTCAGCATTGTTCCCAAGTCCACTGACTTTTGCTTTGTGAAATGTTTACTGTTACCCGGCCAACAGCTGAAAGTGGCCACCTAACCCAAACTAGTGTCATTTGAAGCCTCAGAAATGCTGATTAGCAGCAATAAAGTTGTCAGGCTGCAGCTAAGCTTCACCTCCACATTTACTAATTTTCTCAGTGGCCCCTGTATATACACTTTTCTCAGTCCAGTGTGACATGAGGAAAGACCTTTGACCTTAATGATAATGCCTCCAAATATGCCTGGCTGCTACTGCCACCTAATGGCTTTCTATAACTCTGTTTGGATATCAGAAATTCATTTGTTTATTACGGTAAATGAGTCTCTGTTGCTGGTATCCCAGAACATCCTCTTTGTCAATTGGCCTACAATGATGCAACAATTGCTTAATTGCTCAGATGACTTCACAACATGTTTATCGGACTGTCCACAAGTTGTACTACCACTTATCAAATCAAGACTTACTGAGCTGAACTGTAAAGTGCATGGTTGCTGATTCAATGTGTGACCCAAGATGAGTCAACTAGCTTGCCAGCATGCCAGTTATAAAAATTTGCAAACAACTAAACACTATAGAAAATGTTAAAGCTATGCCAACATCTTCTTTGACTGATTAGAAGAGTGTTTTTTTTCTTCCTACATGGGTTTTCTACCGGACCTGTACAAAAGATATGGATGATGTATTGGTTCTGCAAATTGCTCCTGAAGCAAACTACAAT
The DNA here is from genome assembly GCF_900747795.2 of Erpetoichthys calabaricus. NCBI lineage: Eukaryota > Metazoa > Chordata > Cladistia > Polypteriformes > Polypteridae > Erpetoichthys > Erpetoichthys calabaricus. The sequence continues at coordinate 146,918,156 of NC_041404.2, read as the reverse complement.
AATTCATAATTGATTTCATTAGTTTCCATCCATCACTCAAGTTTACAGTCAATGTTTATACCACAGCTCTATCATTTTTAGATATCAGTCATTCTATCGGATTTCCTGGACTTAAAACCTCTGTCTATTACAAGTCAGCTGACACACATAGTTACCTCCTCTATAGGTTCTTCTATTCCTAGCATGCTAAAAACTTTCGGCCACTTGCACGGTGGTGGTGCAGGACATCTGAGGCCACAGGTCCACCACGCCCTCGACCCTCTGCAGTTCGCATACCAGGAGAAGGTGGGAGCGGAGGATGCCATCATCTGTATGCTACACCGATCCCGCTCCCACTTGGACAGAGGCAGTGGTGCTGTAAGAATTATGTTTCTGGACTTCTCTGGTGCCTTTAGCACCATCCAACCTCGGCTCCTTAGTGACAAGCTGACAGAGATGGGAGTAGATTCATACCTGGTGGCATGGACTATCTTACAGAAAGACCTCAGTGTGTGCGTCTCGGAAACTGCAGGTATGACATTGTAGTCAGCAGCACAGGAGCGCCGCAGGGGACTGTGCTTTCTCCGGTCCTGTTCAGCTTATATACATCGGACTTCCAATATAACTCAGAGTCCTGCCACGTGAAAAAGTTCGTTGATGACTCTGCTATCATGGGCTGCATCAGGAGTGGGCAGGAGGAGGAGTATAGGAACCTAATCAAGGACTTTGTTAAATGGTGCGACTCAAACCACCTACAACTGAACACCAGCAAAACCAAGGAGCTGGTGGTGGATTTTAGGAGGCCCAGGCCCTGTGATTATCAGAGGTGACTGTGTGCAGAGGGTGCAGACCTATAAATACCTGGGAGTGCAGCTGCATGATAAACTGGACTGGACTGACAATACCGATGCTCTGTGCAAGAGAGAACACAGCCGACTATACTTCTTTAGAAGGCTGGCGTCTTTCAACATCTGCAATAAGATGCTGCAGATGTTCTATCAGACGGTTGTGGCGAGTGCCCTCTTCTGCATGGTGGTGTGCTGGAGAGGCAGCATAAAGAAGATGGAAACCTCATGCCTGGACAAACTAGTGAGGAAGGCAGGCTCTATTGTAGGCACAGAGCTGGACAGTTTGACATCTGTGGCGCAGTGACGGGCACTGAGCAGACTCCTGTCAATCATGGAGAATCCACTAAACAGGATCATCTCCAGACAGAAGAGCAGCTTCAGCGACAGACTGCTGTCACCGTCCTGCTCCACTGACAGACTGAGGAGATCGTTCCTCCCCCACACTATGCGACTCTTCAATTCCACCCCGGGGGGGGTTTGGGTAAATGTTAACATTATACAAGATTATTGTCTGTTATACCTGCCTCGCACTATCTATCTATCTATCTATCTATCTATCTATCTATCTATCTATCTATCTATCTATCTATCTATCTATCTATCTATCTGTCTGTCTGTCTGTCTGTCTGTCTGTCTGTCTGTCTGTCTGTCTGTCTGTCTGTCTGTCTGTCTGTCTGTCTGTCGAAGCACTCAGAACAAGGAGTTTCTTCATCCATAGAGGATACCCTACTCTTATTGTGGTTAGGACCCCCAATCAAGCCAAAAGTAGACTTTGTAACATCCACTGTAGAAGAAACCTAAATAATGAAACCCACATTCTGCTGGTGCTCCCATTTCACTGTAACACTCTGTCTCTCCTATGGGCATCAAGCAAATTTTCCACATTTTGCGGACTGATCCCTCCACAGGAGGCTTTGTTTCTAACCTTCCCTTGATCTCCTGTCACCCATCTAACCTAAGCAAACTTCTCATCCGCAGCTCACTTCACAGATGAGAGCCACATTCCTCAGCAGGTACTTTGAGCTGTAACAGGAGCTGTTATGTCACTTACAAAAAGGCTGCCAACAATATGGTTATATATGTTCTATCAATATTAAACAACGGGCCAGTTTCAAAATCATATTTATTGCATTTCTTTTAGGATGTGACTGTTTCATTAAGCATGTTTTGATCCCTTGAAGATCACTTCACATCCTTTAATCATAGCCCCACAGATCTCTCTCTTTGTGATCTTTTACAGGGCTTCAAAGACACTTTTCAAAGAAAAATGGAAAAGGCTGAGCTCATTCTCAGCCTGGGATCACATAGTTATTTCTCCAGGTGTTAGTGACCAACTAACATTTTAATCTCTCCCTTTACCTTCTTTAATGACAGATTTTTCTCACCTACCCTCACCTTTTCTTCTTTCATCTGCCCCGGCTTTGTTCCCTCCTGCTCTCCTATAACTGTCACCTACTCTTTCCTTTTCAGTAACACATCTGATGAAGGCTATACAGCCAAAACATTGTGTCTTAAACTTTCTCTTCTTTTCAGAGTGGAAATAACTTTTAACCTTTATTTTCACTAACTACAGAAAACATATGTTAAATAACCTGCAGTCCAGTTTTGAGCTACAACACAAAGGTTGCTGGTTCAGTCTTTAACACTTAATCAATATGTGACTCTGAGTAAGTCACTTAACATGGCCGTACTCCAGTTGTAGAAATCTGGAAACAACTGTGACTTATATGAGGCTTAAGGTAAAAGCATCATCTGAATAAAAACAAAAAGTAATGGGCTTTTCTTTCCAGAAAATATTTAGAACTCAATAATACTTCTTTCACAAGAGAATAGCTGGCACGGAGAAGACCTGGACATTATAGCAGGAAAACCCTATAAGCTTCAGAATGTTAAAAATCTGTGTCTGAATTCAGCATTTTGTTATGTAACCCAACCAAAATTCTCTTCCTTTTCATAAAGCAACATTCTGAGTCACAGTGTTGAAAGTCTCCATAGAGATCAATGAAAAATCTAACCAAACAGCTTATTGAGATCAGCATAAATTCTGTATAATACCATGCAACCTCAAGAGCTCACAAATAGAAAACTGTACAGGAAAATGTTAATAAAATAGAACTACATATAAACATAGATTAAACAAAGATCATGCTCATTAACCTGCAGTCTGACACACGTACTGTATACAGATCAGAGACAAAGTCTCAAAAGCACTCAGTAATTCATCTACCCGGGCAGTGTGGAGAAAGATGTGAACTATCGAACTGGCAATGCAGCATCAGTATTTCAGGGAATCATCAAAGAGTTCATCAAAGAACATCAGAACTAAAATAAAGCTGTACCTACTGTATATACAGCAAAAGTGGTCAGGCAACTAAATGTGTTTCATGAAAGATGCTTCCAATGAACTCTTGGTTTTAGCTATAAACAACACAAAATGAATGATGAAAGCCTGAGGCCTAGTGGACTCCAGAAGTTATAGGAAATAATTACACAGGGCAGAATCTGTCTGGTCAGGCATATCCTACACATGCGAGATCATAGACATGCCAAAATTACCATGCAATTGGCATCATTTGACAGATTTAAAAAGTGGAGAAAGCCTGGAAGCACAATGTGCAGAACACTCAAGGCACACCTAATCAGCTGAACGGAGACACCAGAGGACACTTGCTGTCCAATGTGAATTCTTGCATGGTTATCTTATGGTCTCTTGCAGAATGCACAACTATAGAAATATTTCATTACTATTTATTATAACAGGAAAGCCACCTTCCTAGTATCTTTCTGCACCCATTTAGCTAGGAGACTTTATGACCTAGATAGCCTCACTTTCTGTAATAACAATCTGAGATTCCCCCTTGTCCTATATTATCTTGAAGTCATTTAATTTTAACTATATTGAAGACATTGATTTCAATGAGTGATGCAGAAGTTGAAATGGCCCAGTCAGAGCATTAGGAGATAGTCTTTTTGATTACCGTCTCTTCACACATAGTCCATCCATCCATCCATCCATTTTCCAACCCGCTGAATCCGAACACAGGGTCATGGGGGTCTGCTGGAGCCAATCCCAGCCAACACAGGGCACAAGGCAGGAACCAATCCCGGGCAGGGTGCCAACCCACCGCAGGGCACACACAAACACACCCACACACCAAGCACACACTAGGGCCAATTTAGAATTGCCAATCCACCTAACCTGCATGTCTTTGGACTGTGGGAGGAAACCGGAGTGCCCGGAGGAAACCCACGCAGACACGGGGAGAACATGCAAACTCCACGCAGGGTGGACCCGGGAAGCAAACCCAGGTCCCCAGGTCTCCCAACTGTGAGGCAGCAGCGCTACCCACTGCGCCACCGTGCCGCCCACACATAGTCCAATAACGAGAAATTAGAATGTCCATGGGTTCAAGGGTAGGTCTTCTGGTGGATTGGCACCCTATATTGCGCCCAGTGCCAAGCCAAGACTCTGTACTGTATATGGGTGCCCCAAAAAATTGAAGATAATTCAAAATGTGATCAACTGATTTTTTACAATTAGTACAGCTTCCCTAGGGATCAACCTGGAGCCACCCCCAAAACACTCTGCCAAACCCCAAACCTCTCTAATGATGACACTAAAGTCAAACTTGCCTATCACTAGAAGAGCCCACATGCAAACATGAAGAAACACTTTCATCACAATCAGCTTAGTTTCTAACACATAAAACACTGAAGTCCTGACCACTGGTTTGCCCACACGTTATATGGCACATGCATTCACAATGTGTTTTACAATTCACATTTACTCATTCTTAAGAAATTCCATTCTTCCTCAGTCTTACCTTCTCTGTTGAGAATCCTTCCTATCAGCAGAACCCAGGCTCTGAAAAAGAAAAACATTGATCATACTTTGGCTTTTGCCAGCAACATGCTCATTAGAACAAAATAAGCAGTATGTAGAAGATACAGCAGAAAGCAATGAACTAACACAACAGTAGATTGATTTGCTATAAAGTGAGAAGGCCACTGACTGAAATGCCTTTCATTCTGGCTGTTTGCTTTGCTGGTTACTGTTATTTTTGTGTTGAGAAAGTGCAGTCAGATGTGGAAAAAAGGTCCACATTTACATTACCTCTGTGATTACATGTAAGCAGTGACACCTCAATTGATAACCAAAATGGGCAACAAGCAGAGGATGCTGCAAGGCTCCAGCCAGACTTTACTGTGAATAAAGTGACTGTGCAGTCCACAGATAGATAACACCCACCAAACGTGGAATTTTTTCAGTGTCAAAAATATCTCCAACTGTTTGCATTAACCTTCTTCTGCCTTATCTTCCAGTTGTGCTCTATATCTCCTTATATGAAACCTGACTTTAATCTCACTGTAGCCATCTACTGTAATTGTTCATCTTTTAATCTGAACACCTTTGCCACCTGTGTATTGGGTCCCATCTAAATCATTTTTATTTAGTGTGCACATGAAAAGGTCTAACAGATCCTGATCTAGCTACTGTATTCCATTTTTGGGATATGAAACCTCTGATCACACACACCGCATTTGTGATATAACTTCAAAAACATTACCTCCATTTTACATATATACACATTACATTGAGTAATTGACAACCCACTGAGACATATACGGTAGTACAAAATCCTATTAAAACTATCAGACACCCATTCTCTTTCCCTATCCCCCTAGAGATTAGAGAAAGAAAAAGTTTTAATATGAAATAATGAGTCAAATATACCTAAATATCCAGAAGCTAGTAATGGTTCAACATGCTTGTTAAGTTAGCATGGGATGTAACCAAATTTGAATAGAATGACCAGGAAAGGAGTTAAACAGGCAAGGGATTATAACCAGAAGTGTATAGAAATCCACTACATATGACATACCATTGGACTTGCTTGATGTCTAGTTATGCAAGATGTTGATCTTTTTGAGGGTCCCTTTCCTATTGCTGTCCCTATAGACTCAAAAATCCTTAATCTTAGAACATGTTTGCACCATATTTTCAACAGAAAATTACACCCTTATTGTAAAGAGTAAATGAATATGTCTCTTCAATAAAAATGATCAGAAGGACTCGAAACTGTGCATGCCCCTTCAACCGACCCCCTAATGTGATACCAGGAGTCAAAATTATTTCATTTTTTTTTTTTTGTTTTATTTTGGATTTTATTGATTTTATTAAAATAAAATAACATTCCATACAAATAAGTCAAGTTTCACAAGACTTGGTTCGAAACAAATGAACCCCAACCAAAGTTATTTCTTTTTACAAATCTTTGAAGAAATGGGGGTAGGTAACGGAAGCATGTCATTTGTCATTTTTCGCTGCTTCAAGGTTGCTGATCATAAATATGATAATATTTTGATATTTCATTCTTTACTGGTGGTCCTAGCTCTGTAAGAGCCACTCCCAAAAGGTTAAAAGTGATACATTTCAAGCATAAGCATACGGTGTATTGCTTTAGATTATTTCCAGGTGAGGGATTATGAGTATGATGTTATTTTTGATTCTTCAAGAGGATCTAGCCCACTATGGACCTATCAGATGGTGAAAAATGACAAATTTTTATTGCAGTTGAGTGCAATGAGAAGTGAAGCAAAATGACACTTTCTTATTACAATTGAGAATATCCATCCATCCATTGTCCAACCCGCTGAATCCGAACACAGGGTCACAGGAGCCAATCCCAGCCAACACAGGGCACAAGGCAGGAACCAATCCCGGGCAGGGTGCCAACCCACCACAGGACACACACAAACACACCAAGCACACACTAGGGCCAATTTACAATCACCAATCCACCTAACCTGCATGTCTTTGGACTGTGGGAGGAAACCGGAGCAAACCCATGCAGACACGGGGAGAACATGCAAACTCCACGCAGGGAGGACCCAGGAAGCGAACCCAGGTCCCCAGGTGTCCCAACTGCGAGGCAGCAGCGCTACCCACTGTGCCACCGTGCCGCCCAATTGAGAATATTCAGATTTTAAATATTTAAATTGAAGGATACATTTTAATATTTCATATATCTGGCACAACTACTGTATTCTTGTTTATTATGTATTTCTACCACATGTAGTAAATCATTACATTTCTTATTAACATCCTGAATTAGTGTGGCTTACGCTAATTCAGAATTTATCATATTTTACTCACTATGAAAGGTGCTATATTAAAAGATCTTTTCTGACAGACAGACGTTTTCACAAGATGAGATGTATGACTGAGATTTGTTTCCATAAGTGCTCTGCAGTGCCTGCCTTATGTCCTCATTTCTCCCTTCTGTGAGGTCTAAACAGATAGTGACTACTTAAAAGCTGCTCATCACTGAAAGGCAGCCGTCTGCCTCAGGCTGCATCAACAATGCTTTGTGTAGACCTTAGCAGTGGAAGTTATGCTGAACCCTGCACTTCCCACACAAACAAAAGAGGTGGTGATACAAGTTCTAGCCAGTAGACGAGCCTTCACAATCTTCATACACTGACAGCCAGAAGCAGGATCTGTCAACACATTTATGGACATGAAGTGGAGTGGGGAAAAAATAATATTCAGTCATTGTGTTTTCACCATTTTAATCAGATTTTTCTGGTGTGGTTCACAGTATTATGTGTAATATTGAATGCAGTAAAATGAAGGCAGTATAATAAACCTAAGGGGAAAGGCCAAGCAAAATGACACCTTTTTTTTTGGCTAACTAAAAAGATTACAATATGCAAGCTTTCGAGGCAACTCAGGCCCCTTCTTCAGGCATTGATTACATCTTGCCTGAAGAAGGGGCCTGAGTTGCCTCGAAAGCTTGCATATTGTAATCTTTTTAGTTAGCCAATAAAAGGTGTCATTTTGCTTTTCTCTACATTCATAATGGCTAACACGGTACAACACCCTAGTACTGATAAACCTAAGTAGTGTCTTACAGAGTAACAAGGTGGGACAATGATTATCCTTAGTGTCTTACAGCTGTAGAGGTTTAATTCTGGCCTGTTCCATTTCTATTTGGAGACTGAATGTTTTAGTGATGTCTGTGTGAGTAACAGTCCATCATCCCATGCATATAGTGGACTGGCAGCCCGTCCAGAGTTGGCTATATTGGGCATCATCCTGGCCTGATGCTGCTGGAAACCAGAACTGGAGAAAGCAGGTGTAGCTGATAGATTTTTGCAGATGGGCATATGTTATGGCCAAAAAGCACTTAATGAACTTCTACAGAAAACCTTATTTTTGTTTATCATTTGTTGACTATTACCCTCTCTCATCACCTCATCCCATGCAAACTATTCAGTGTGTAGCCTTTTAGAATTCCTCTCTATGTATTGTTCAGCACACTTAGTAAATGTGAACACCAATCTTGAAAAAGCCATCTTGTATTTTACCGGGCCCACTGGCAGAAAGTGTGCTAGGGTGACACTGCCAGGCTACAGCACAACAGTAGCATCTTGATTGTCAAAGGCATGTAAGCAGCCCATTTCACTCTTGTCTGAGGCCTGTGCTCAAAGAAGAACAAGTTTGTGCTCCTTTCCTAAGGTGCAAAAGAGCCCCAAAAGCTAGCAAGAGAGGGGAAGCTTTTGACTCTCAGGAGCCATATATTCCCACCGTCTGCCCAAACCCCTGCAGCCCCCCCCCCCAACACCACTTCCACCACCCTATTGTGACTGCGTGGGTCACAGTCCAACAGCTCCACCCTCCCCCTGCCACGCTCTCACATACCTTCAGCGCGTCCTGTAAGCTCACCTGCCACAGCCGCTGTCTCTTGGCCTGTTCATTGGTTGCCGTGATTTTTTTTTTAATTATATTTTTTTTTTGGAATTTTTCCCCTTAAGTCTCTTGCTTGCTGGCTTGCTTTCTGGCTTGCTTGCTGAGTCCCTCCAAGCTAGGGAGCGCGCTCACATGTCCCATGCAGAGTTGTTGTAGTTTGAATGTGGTTGCCAGGAGATAAGCTTGCCTGAGAGAGGAGGCAGTGCAGGACAGCCCTCGGACTAGCAGGCAAGGGAGTGAATACTAATGGGAAGGCACGGGAGAGACGCGGCTCACAACCTCCATTCATTTGTCTTTCTCATTCGTTTGCTGTCCTCTCTGTAGTGGCGTTAACTGTTTTTTTGAAAACTTCCCATAAATTTCCTGCAGACTACACAAAGAGTAACAAGAGTAATACCTGAGCCTTAAGGTTTCTAAGGCTTAAGTTGTATTAAGGACAACATTGTTCACATTGTGTGGCACACAAAGCACAATGCACTGGGCATAACAATGTCTTACTTATTTTGCCAGATTCATGTGTCTGTTCTGTCACAGCAGAAGCAGGCAGAGTGGATGTTGTTGCTAATATTTTTCATCTGCATCGTGTTTGATGCGAATCATGTAGTATTGTGTAGTCAATATATATTTTTATTCTCTATTTTTCAAACCCATTTATTCTAGTACAGAAGCAAAGGAGAACCAGAGTGTTTCCCAGGTGCATTGGACACTGGTGTATACTCTGGTCAAACACTCTCATACACACATAGACACACATCAAATCAAATTATTTTTTTTTTTGTTTGGAGATTTATTAAACTTAAAAGTAATATTACAGTAAGTACAAAAGTTCCTAAAGAAAAACAGTCAATAGATAGATAGATAGATAGAGTGGATTCAGAAAATATTCAGAACCCTTCAATCTCTGCACACTTCCTTGTGTTGTAGATTTAACTTTAAATGGGTAAATTTACCATTTTTGTCCATCAATCTACCCTCCACAACCAATACTGACAAAGTGAAAATATGTTTTCAGACAGTTTTGCAAATGTACTAACAACCTAGGGAACCCTCTAAGTTTTAGAAATGTTTTTATCACCTTGCCCAGATTTATGCCTCATCACAAGAGGTCTACAGAGAGTTTCTTAGACTTCATGGCTTGGTTTTTGTCCTGACATGCAGTGTGAATTGTGGCACCTTCAATAAACGGTATACACATGTGCCTTTCTAAACAATGTGCAAGCAGTTCAGGTTACCACAGGTGGATTCCAATCAAGTTCTAGACACATCTAAAGGAGAATTAAAGCAAACAGGATGAACCTGACGTACAATTTGCAGTGCTACGGCAAAGGGTCTGAACACTTATATAAATAGATTTCAGTTTTTGGTTTTTCAAAAATCTGCAAACCTTTCTGAAAGCATGTTTTCTACTTTCAATTATGCATTATTAAGTGCAGATGCATGAGCAAAAATGGGACATTTAGCCCTCTAAAATAAAATCTACAAAACAAAGTGAGCAGAAAGTGAACAGGTCTGAATACTTTCAGAATACACTCTTGATCAATCAATAGGTAGGCATGAAAGGAACTATTTCAGATAGATAGATAGACAGATAAATAGATAGACTCTCAAGTTGCATTTCTTGACATTCTGCTGAATAATTGGTTCACTGAAAGTCCTTCGTGTTAGTGTGTCAGAGAGAGGATGTGTAGCATTGTTCATAATGGCTGTCAGTTTTGTTTTTGTTCTCTTCTTTGCTACTACTTCTAACAGGTGGAGAGTGTGTCCTATAATTGAGCCTGCCCTTTTAATTAGCTTGTTGATTCAGTGGGCCTCCCCTGAAGTGATGTTGTTGGCCCAATACAAGTCAACGTAAAAAAACGTACTGGCCATCGCAGAGTTGTAGAAGATGTAAAGGCTGTCACTGTCCACACTTAAGGAGCTCATTTTCCTCAGTAAGAACAGTTTGCTCTGCCCTTTCTTCTTGATGTGGACTCCCAAGTACTGGTTGCAGTGCAAAACTTCCACAGCCTCTCCTTGAATAGTGATCAGTGTTCAAAGGTCAAGTATCAGTTCCTTGTTTTTGCTAATGCTAAGTTAAGCAGACAAGTCTCAAAGTCCGCCACCTGACTCCTCTCCTCTGTCTTAACCCCCTTGTCAATACTCACCATTAGCGCAGAATCATCAAAGAATTTCTGATAGTAACATGACCTGGTGTTATATTTGTAGTCAGAGGTGTACATGGGTACAGAAAAGGAGACAGGCCTGTTCCTAGTGGTGCTCCAGTGTTGCTCACACGGCCCTTGATCCACACCATCATCCACCTGCATATCTCTGAGTTTACCCCTTAACAGGGATGGTTGGATGGCATTAATGGCACTTGAGACATCCAAAAACACCCTTCTCACAGGGCTGCAAGCTTTGCCCTGATGGGGATAAGCCTTGATGACCAAACAGGTCATAGCATCTTCTACTCCAGTCATCGTCCAATAGACAAGCTGTAGTAGGTCCAAATAGCCTTTCAAATGACATGGCAACAGTTGTTAATTCAAGCAGAGACAATAGACTCTAAAAGGCATCTGCACTCTTTGATAAGAGTTTGTTACTCCTGGGCTTTGGGATTTCCTGTGACAAGTGTACAAAAAACACTGAGATGACCTTTATTTTTGTTTTCCTTTCAGGCTTCAAATAGACACTTAGAGTCTTGTGTCATTTTCAATTAATGGTTACAGCAATGATTCAATGGACTGCTGCCCCCACCAGAGTTTATTGTGGTTATTCCAAATGACTCTCAACTGGAAATTTGAGTTTGAAAATGGATAGATGGATTTCTTATCATTGTGTTGTTAGGATGACATTTGCCACTTTGGTTATGGTCGAAAATTCATTTTATTTATGTAGCAAATGTCCTGTTCTTCTTGTCAATGAAGTAATTTCAGCAGAAGCATGATCACCAGTGTATGAAGTGTTTGCAATGATAATATTCTCACCATCATGGATGGCACCACTAGAACCTATAGATGTTTATATGAAGAACACTCACTTTGACTGCTCTGCTGCATATACAGTAAATGGTTTCTCAGCTAGACTTACTTAATAAAAACATGAAATGAATATTAAAAATTATTTGTAGAGGCTGTGAGTCACATTTTGCCAGGGTATGCAAACACTGGAAAGCTCTTAAAAAAACATGGAAGAAACTGCTTATTGACTTAAATGAATAAAAACTACAGTATAGGAACATTCCAAGAAGTGAAAAGCGGAATAATTTGATATCCATAACTTCAGAAACATATCATTAAGTGGCATTAACTAGAAAATTTGCGGTGTCTATCTCCAGAAGCCTAAATGGACACATAGATTAAAATACTGAAACCTTAAATGCAAATTGTGAACAAAGCAGTGGGACCTCATTGTACTATGCATGTGGACTCTAACGATGTGAGCAAAACTAAGTCTCAAGTGGCTCATATGAGGTTATCCATCCATTTTCCAACCCATTATATCCTAACACTGAGTCACAGGGGTCTATGGGAGCCAATCCCAGCCCACCGCAGGACACACACACACACCAAGCACAATTTAGGATCACCAATGCACCTAACCTGCATGTCTTTGGACTGTGGAAGGAAACCCACACAGACACAGGGAGGACCCGGGAAGCGAACCCAGGTCTCCTTACTGCGAGGCAGCAGTGCTACCACTGCGCCACCCATCATATGAGGTTATGGTAATGCTAAATAAATGTACTGTTGACAGAAATCCCAGATATGTGTTGTGGGAGATTTAATATAAAACATGATAGAATACAAAGTAAATTTATGAAAAAGGTAAGACAATATAAGGGAAATTAAACAGTACATCAAAACAATGAATCAAAAAGAACATTTTGGGATAAAGCCTGCAACAACACATTGGATAGATTATTATTGATAATATTAAAATCTTTAGCCAGGCCAGGTGTTTTCTTTATTTTATATAATTTTGGTGCATATTTGAGTTGGGATTGTTCTTGTTTATTATACTATTTATTAATTGGACATTTATAAACAGGTAAAATTTCCCCCTTAGGATATCTATCTATCTATCTATCTATCTATCTATCTATCTATCTATCTATCTATCTATCTATCTATCTATCATGATTATTTCCTGCTATGATTGCCGCAGGTTGCTTTGTCCAGGAATCACACTCATGCCTGTTTGATTCCTGGCCTTCCAAACTTGGGGCTCTGATAACATTTTTTCCTTCACCACAGAATGATAATGGTGCAGAGCCCTACTAACTGTATTTTGTTGTATTGACTCAAGCATTAAATTGTGACTAGAGTTAGAAAATGTTTTTTTCTCTTTTTTTTATTATGTTGGTTATCAACATTTTTCAGTTTATTCCATTAAAATAAGTAGTGATGAAATTCTCACAGAGTTTCGGTAAAAACTATACAGTGCAGTGGGCATTTATTTTTTTGCATCTATCCTTTGTCTTCATACTCCAGTCCCAGATTACTGGTACTGTTCTGTGTCCATTTAATCTAGTTCAGGGCCATGGAAGTTAGAGCCTATACAGAAGTGCTGGAGCTAAGGTATGAACCATGGATAGGGAGTATACTCACATACACATTCTCATGGGATTGTGGTACCCGGATAGGGGTGGTACCCAGCCGGGACGCCCAAGAAGACCACGAGGGTGCAACCGTCCTGGGGGCCACAGGTACAGAGCTGGGAAGCTTGACCCTGTAGGTGCCCGTGGTCACCGCCAGGGGGAACCCCAATACCTGTAGGACCCTGGACCTCAGCACTTCTGCCACACCCAGAAGTGCTGGGGGGAAGACGAGCAGGGACACCCGGAGTGCTTCCAGGGATACAGCTGGCACTTCTGCCACACTGGGGCGTGTCGGTGGGAGATTGCCGGGAACACACCTGGAACACATCCGGGTGCTTATATAAAGGGGCCGCCTCCCTTCAGAGGATGACTTGAGTCGGGAGAGAAGAGTGGACAAGGTCTCGGAGGAATGAAGTAGGTGGCCTGAAGGTATCGTGTATTGGTCAGAACTTTGGAGTATTGGGGTTTGTGAGAGTACTTATTGTATGATGGAAGAACACAATAAACGTGTGTGGGGTACATCAAACGTGTCTGCCTGTCTGTGTCCAGGTCATATTCCACAGGATCAATTTGAAGTTTTCAATTCACTTAAAGCCAATGTCAAGGTTTGTGACTACTAGACATAGAGTATGTCAGACTTACTGAGTGACTGAGTGCAGCTGCTTATCTCATCACCAGACAATGTCAATTTACACAACTGAAAATTGCTGGGCATGCCAGATTACATAACTGCATATTGACCTTCCAGCACAACCAATAATGTGCCGCCTGACAGAGCTGGCTGTAAAAAGGTTTAACAAGTACACAGAGCTCAGCTGCAATCTCTACCCTTGTTTCTTTTTTTCATTCTTTCTTGATACATAAAACACGAAACATCAGACAGACAAGTTTTTCTTGTGTTTGTGAGGTCCAAACACTCCCATGTTCCTTATTCCTTCTCGCTGCGTTATATGCATTGTACTTCCTGATGAGCATACATTAGTTCTCAAGTCTCGTACACACAGAGCCCGCCCATTCAGATTATGTAAATGAAGCTTATGACTGAAAATCACTGGAGAAGTCTTGTATTGTGACATGGCCTTAACACACTCATCTTTGGGGTATGTGAGGAAAATGGCAGTACTTGGAGGAAAACATGGAGAGAACTTTATGCAAACAGTGCCAGGCCCAGTATTTAACCCAGAACTCTAGACGTGCGTGTCAATACACTATAATGTTACCCATGATACTGATGTGTCTCTTTTTAAGAGGCTCATATCACAGTCTTGTGACATTCTCACCTGAAATAATGGCCGTAGTAATACTGGTGTCCAAAGATCTTTATTTCATTGCACGTTACTTTGCCCACCCTCTTTCCAGCTATAGCCATAAAATATATTTCTCATACTTAATAAATTAAAAATGCTTCACAGTGTATCAGGAAAGAGTTAGTCGCACTTTACTATGCATTAAATATGATTGGGAACAAATTTTTGGACTTCTTCAGTCGAGTGGAATTATTTGGACTAACCTACTTATTAGTTAATTAGAGCCAGTGGTATAGACTTAAAATGATGGAAACAGTGTTAGAATGGGAGTTCCATTTTTCTTGTAGGGACAAATTTTTCATGTTTTATTGGCCTGGATCAAAGTGCCTGCAACTTTCTAATTTGGCCTGGAATCATAGAGTATTGTGGCTCCTGCTTCCTTATGATTTTACTGCCTCTCTCATTAAAGAATTTTCATACAGACCTGTCTTAACATTGGGAGACGCTGTAAGTAGCTAAGCCACTGGGAAGCCCTGCAACAACCCTAATAGATGGTTTCTCTCCCCTCTTCCTGAGAGGTAAATTCAGGTTCTTTCAAGTCACTTGTGTCTGATAGGCCAATATCTGCTGTAGTTTCATTTTCAGTAATGCTTTACTGTAAGAAAGTTTAACTCAGACAAATGTTACTGTATTTTTCCATCTATCAGCCTGCACTCTGTAACTGAAATTTGAAGGTTATAAGTGATGGCTGAAGCGTAAAGCATGGGTTGTACAGAATTGTCTGCCAGCAATTGTCCAAAAGCATTTCATAACTTTTGGTCAGAATTGCCTTGAAAATGACTCAAAGCCACAGTGTTTTTTTTACATAGCTCTCATTCTCTCTGGAGGTGTCACAGCACTTTAAGTATTGTAAGAATGTACTGAAAGGAGCAATGGGACGCATTTCTTGTGGGCCTTCATACCATAAGAATTTACGTAATAGCAGTGTCTATCTGTTTGAACAGTTTATCAATTCTTTCAGAAAGCATAACTGAAGAGTCATATCTGTGAGGTCTGCATTAGGTAGCTCCCACCAAGAAAGCTGGATGCCTAGGGACCACCACACAGCCACTGCAAGGTCGCATTCCAAGGCACAGAGTCTATTCTGTTCATTTTTGTTCTAAAGGAATGCAGTTTCAGATTAGGGTTCTTTCATTTGCATGAAATCCTGTCACCTCCCTCTTCATTATTCTTTCTTTTCTAATTCTGCGGCAGCAGTGAAATAGGGGTGGGTGTGTTGCCTACAATGTCATCTGTTGGATGGCAGCCCACATCTTAGAGCCAGTGGTTTTGGAGAAGGCAACTAAAACGTTATCCATAAATTACTGCAGCGGAGCCACCAAGAATCACACTAATAGAGCTGGAAGACGTGGTGTCATTTTTTTGCATGATGTCAGCCCTGCATAGTCATGCCAAGGTACAGAGGAGCCGGAGGGGAGCTGTGGTGGAGGAATGGTTGGGGACGACACGCATGCAACACTTTGTCACGAATTTGTGGAAGTTGAGTGAGCAGTGACACGTGCAGGGAGTTAGACAAGTGGTTGCTGTCCCTTTTAAATAGACTGTCTCTAACTTGGGACCCTCCAAATACCTGAACATTACATGTGTGCACTGCATACTACAGTTAAATGTTTTGTGTTTTTGAAAAGTATACCCTGTAAGGGCACAGCAGAGTCCCAGGTGGCATTCAACTTTTCCAGAATATATGAAAATTCAGACTCTTTGTCTAATAATTTTTGCCTCCTATCATGGTGTTATAACCTTAGGTAGAATATCCGTTTCAGCATGAATGAAATATATTCTACATAGTTGTGGTGTAACCTCTCCAGTGAAGACAATGGAACCACACATACTGTAGAAGCTAATTAAGTGTTAACTTTATACAAACTATAGAGTTCATTTTAAACTGTAGATACATGTAAACATTGCAAAGAGGTTTTAATCTTAACCCAACATAATTTTGAAAATTAGGAAAATAGGAATTGACATGTAGCATTGGGCCAAATGATGTGACCCTGTCTGGGAAATTATTACACAGTGCTTCACTTGCAGAAATTAGCGAACTTAGATATACTAATGTAGAAAATTAAATTTAATGTAAGGTATTACACATAAGAAAGAGAAATGTTAAATTTAAATACACAGTACCAGGACTCATAGTGGACTTATCACTATCTACATTAGGGTGGTCAAGAAAGCTAATGGAATGTTAGGTTATATATCACGATGTGTGGAGTACAGGTCAAAGGAGGTTACCAATAAGTTATATAACACAATAGTGAGGTCTCACATAGCGTACAGTGTACAGTTTTTTTTATGGTATTTGATATACTTTTTTAATTCCAGAGGGGAAACTGTCTTTTCACAAAAGTGCAGGGCCAGTCAATGTACAGTTGGTCTCTGGACTACAAAAAAAGGACATAGCCATGCTTGAAAAAGCCCATAGAAGAGCAACTAGGCTGATTCCAGGGCCGCAGTTGATGAATTATGGGGCCTTTCCAGTATAAGCAAAAGGAATTAAGAAGAGACATGATTGAAGTGTTTCAGCTTATGAAAGGAATTAGTATAGTGGATCCAGGCTGTTACTTTAAAATGAGTTCAACAAGAACACAGGGACACCGCTGGAAACTTGCTAAGGGTGAATTTCTTAATAACGTTCTGAAGGTTTTTTTCACACAGAGAAACAAAGACATGTGAAATAAAGTATTGAGTAGTGTGGCAGACAAGTCTCTGGTGACTATCCCTATGAGGTTAGTAGACGGATTGGGAAACATATTGGGTCATGCGGTCGCTGGAAAGGGTTTTGTGGTGCTCCTGATATCTAAGCAAAAGGACGAAGGTCCAGGTCTTTAGAGTCCTGGTGCTTCCTTTCTTGCTCTATGGTGCAAGACATGGACGCTATCCTTTGACCTGAGATGAAAACTGGACTCCTTCGATACTGTGTCTCTTCTGAGAATCCTTGGGTACCGCTGATTTGACTTTGTGTTGTGAGGGAGTGTGAGTTACCAGACTACGGACATGTGGCGCAGTTACCCAAAAGTGATCCGGCTTGCAGGATCCTCATTGTTGAGGACCCGAGCAACTGGACCAGGCCAAGGGGACAACCACATCACACCTGGCTGTGGCAGATAGATGGTTATTTGCAGAGGGTGGGGTGGCAACATGCTGCACGCTCCCCAACCTGAATGTGTTTTGAAGCTCTGCAGAAGCTGTACCCATCTGTGTGGGTGAAGTGGGAGCTGAATCTAAAGATAAAACTGTCTGTCCTTACCAGATGTCATTAGGTGTGAATAATGTTCAAAAGAATGAAATTTCAAGCATAAGTGGCATAAATGTGGTTTCTTGCAAGGGTTGCTGGGATGACACTGTGTGATCAGGTGAGATGCTGAGTAATTCAAGATAGTTTTAGAGTAGAATCGCTGATCCTCCAGATTGAGAGGAGCCATTTAAGGTGGTCTGGGCATGTCATAAGGATGCCCTCTGAGGGGCTCTCTGGCTCTGGAGCAAGAGGCATCCAACTATAGCAGGTCAGCACCAGCAGTTTCACGGCGGAAGTGAGATCATCATACGTCTAAGAAAACAAGCTAACAACGCTAACCCCCCCCATCTTAAGTTACCCCTAATCTTAACTATTTACACTACACACTAACCATAACAATCCCTAACCTTAACTTTCATCATGAAAATGCTGGTGTAAAATTGCAGACCTGTAGTGATGTATGGTGCTGTGGCTCTGCAGCTGGATGTTATTGCCTGGAGCTGCTCCTGGCACATCCCACTGGGCAGACTCCCTGTGGCAGGGATTATGGTGAATGCCTGTGAATTTCCCAGGAAGTATTTGAATTTGTAGTTGGGGGACAGGGAAGTCTGGGCTGACCTTCTTGGCCTGCTGCCATTGTGGCCTTCACAAGGAAATGCATTTTCAAAAGATGAAATGAAATGAGGATTAGCGAGCTTTGTTGGGCTGAATGGCCTGTTCTCGTCACAATTTTTCTAATGTTCTAATGATCATCAGTGTATGCAGAAAGAGAAAAGAAAGCAGCCACTGCGAATGTCTTTTTGTACAAGGACAGTATACAGTATGGGAACATCGAGACCATTATAACAAACTAGGAAATAACAGGGGAACCAGAAACCCATTTTTGTACTTTCCTGTGAGTATTAAGTGATAGCACTTGAATTTATACTAATAAATGGTACATTTGGAACGAAGGTGAGGGCAGAAATTCTGATTTTAACTCTGCTTAATAACCAACAGTATAGGTACACCAGTGTTTCTAGTCATAAGCTGAAACTGATCAAGAGTGTAAATAGGCCCTTGACATGAAAATGTCAAGAAGACAGAGGGGATTCTCAGGGATTCAATGTATATTTCATTTTTTGTGTTTAATTTTGTTAAAGATTGGCAGAACAGTTTTACAATGTTCAGCACTGCTGTCCCAGCCTGACCACTACTCATTGTCTATTTTCAGTAATTCTAGAGACATGGCAAGTCTAAATCTGAGTAAGCATGCTCTGTAATGAACTAGTCCCATGTCCATTTGCTAGCCACGGCTTTAATCTGGCAGCAGAGAGTTTTTTAGTATTACTTTATTCTGTCTGTCTCTATCTCTCTCTCTCTCTGACTAGTTTTTCAGTAAGTTATCCTCATATTTTTATTGGTTAATTAAGGGGCTCGGAAACTTAATCTTTCAGTCCCCCTGTGGCTGCTGATTTTGTTCCAGATAATTCCTGAATAAGAGGCCAAATCCTGCCTTTAATTAGACTCCCAGCCATTTCCATGTTTCTGTGTTTAGTTTGTCAGTTCAGACATACTTGACAGACAGAATTCTGCAGAGATTTTTGAGCTTTATACTTTAGGATGTATGTGAATTTCCCCTTGGGATTAATAAAGTATCTATCTATCTATCTATCTATCTATCTATCTATCTATCTATCTATCTATCTATCTATCTATCTATCTATCTATCTATCTATCTATCTATCTATCTATCTATCTATCTAGGACAATGTACAGGAGGGCATAAAATATGACAGCTGCTAGGTAACAGTTTGCAGATAGCTTTTCAATAAGTGATCAATTTTAAGTAATCTTCAAGGAATTTCCTTCTACGTTCTAAGGACGTGCATGTTAGTGTAATTAGCAATGTAAGTAGCCATGTGTAGAAATGCATGAGAGGGCTCTGTGATGGGCTACTGTCACGTCCAGAGTTGGTTCATTCCTTGCAATTGATCAGATTTGCCCCCTGCAATCCTGAAATGAATTAAAGTGTATAAGAATATGAATAGATGGACCTTGTAAAGTGATACATTTTTCAAAGCACTTGCCACATAAAATGATTTTTCTCATTCACAAAACTGTTGCAAGTACCTTCCCAAAGTAGTGGAGCCTCAGCTCTTGACCTGGTGGTTTTTATCATCTTCCACACTAGCTGGGATTTAACTCCAAAATCCTTCTTAACAAGGAGTTTTATTTACATGCATATTGTCATAACGTATCACCTTAAGCTGCAAGCTAAAAATGGCACCCAGTAGAGCTTTGCACTTAAACCTTGAAGACTTTAAGCCAAACTGCCAGGATCTGTGCTTCAGTATATTACTTTGTAGTTAGTTTCATAATTTCCATCACACTATGAGTGAAGAAGTGTTTCCTGGTTTCCATCCTAAATGCAGCTTCACAAACTCTACATGGAGGATTCTGAAGACCTACATCACATAAGCACATAGCCTTGTCTATTAAAGATGTAGACATTTCGGTTCCTTCAGGCTAGTTTTTCTAGAGGGTAGCAGTTGCAGAAGATGTTTCTGACCATCAATATATGTTCTAGCCCACTTATCCAGTGTAGGCTCATTGGGAGTCGGTGTCTATTGCAGCAGCACTTGGTGCTTGGCAGGATCCAACCCTAAACAGAATGCTAATCCATCACAGGGCTTACTTATCCACACCTCACATTCTCAAAGCTGTCTGTTGAAATGTAAAGCCTCTGGGGTTTAGAGCCTATCCAGTCAGCACTGGGCCACTGTCTGTGTTTTTCTCACCCAGTTGAACTATTTTTGATCATTATGTGAAGGAAAAACTCAGCTTTTGTGGGTTGCTGTTTTTTCGGCTACATTTTTAAAAACAATGCTGTATTTTGGGCTATTTTTCAACCCCCTCCCCTCCAAAGTATGTTTTTTATCCATCTGGCACCCCTTCCCCTTCTATTCGCACTTCTATATGATCTTTACTAATGTAAAATCTCCAGGGCAATCCAAGGTGTGTGATGGTAGTTATCCATTCTTTCTCTCTGAAATATCTCTGAAGAGTACAGCTTTGATGGTATGTACCTAACCCTGTCGCCTTGACTCTGTGCCCTGTTTTCCAGTGTATCATTTTGTCTACCTCTGGCATTGGACTATTTTTAGGGGCAAATTTGCTATTTTTAAGCTGCTATTGGGCTATACATTTTTTAGGGACCTGCCAACCCTGTACTTGTCAAAATGCAAGATACAACCACTGAAAGAGTACTATAGTCTATAATAGAAGCCACTTAACACACGTACCCACACTGCCATTTAAGAGTATTGTATAAGCAGCAACATATAGCTCCAAATTCAGGAACTGGTTGCAATGAAAACCTGCAGTCACTGTCGGTCCCCAGTATGCCTGCCTTAGCCTATTGGAGCAGGGCGTGCACTTTTGTCCCAGTATGCACTTGGTTACTTTAGTTTCTAATGTCGTTATTCAGGGCAATATTGTGGCCTGAAGGAGCTTCTTACCCACACATAGCAGACAGTGTTTCAGCACTTCAGCCCAAAAATAATTAAAGTTGTTTAAGGTTCCACAAAGGCTAGAAACAACTCTGTACTTAGGTTTTTACAGTAGCACACTCTAGTACTCCAGATGTGGTCATGCCATTGCAGCAAACAGTCTGAGCATAACTTTCCTTCATTTATATGTATATTAACCAAGGCTATATTCAACTTTTTAATTGCTTCTGCCCATTTTTTACAACAGGAACAGTGTTTGGGAGTGTTACTTTTAAAATTAACTTATTTACATTTACTCATTTCAAAAAAGTAGCTAAATATGGTATATAGAAACTTATTATAAAATGGAATGTGTTACAAGCAGTGCATTACTCTTACTTTGCTATTTTTTCTTTTTCATAAAAAACTTCACATTTCACTGGCCAGCTTCTTAAGTTCCAAGCCCATATATGAACCTTCATGAAATTAACCAGGAAGTTGGCCAAATTCATTCCTTATTTTCTTCTTTTTCCTTAACCAGCTAACAATTTACAATTGGGCACATATAACAAAAAAAAACTAAATACTAACCAGGGTGGCCACGAGGGGGCATCAGGGAGCCCCAAATCCCCTGACACAACTAGATATAGACAGTCCAGGTTCAAGTGAAGGTATTTTTATTGAACAAATTACCTTTCCATAGGTCTTGTTTATTCAATCCCAACAATACAATCTTTCTTCCTCCCTTGTCTACTCCTTCTTTTTCTTCTCCTTCCTCCCAACTCCAAACACCTGAGTGAATGGTCGTGACGCTTTTTATGCCAGACCCAGGAGAACTTCCAGTGTCATGACACTACAAGCAGGAAGCACTCGCATGTCAGTCAGGAGCCTCGAAAAGTAGGGACAACCTTTCCTTGTAGATGTCCCCGGTGGTAGCTACAGAAGCCAGCAGTTCTGACCCCCGGGACTGCAACTCCCAGTATACCCTGTGGGCTCAGAAATTGACCTACTGCCCTTGAATGCCTCCACCCAGTATGTTGTGGGAGCATGCAGTCTTGGGAAGCTGTCTCCCTCCAACCTTCTGCTATCCCATTGTGCCAGTTGGGTCAGGAAATGGGGTTCATCATGACTGGGACGCCAGTGTGTCCCTGCCATCCATCACACCAGCTAATTGTTTACTTGTGCATGGTCATCATTTCAACAAATGATTTAGAAATTTAAAAAAGTGAGAAACTGAGAAATATGGGCCTACTCCATTCCACAAAATATTTTTATTGACACTTTCAGAAAATGTCAGAAATGTCCAACATAAAAGAATGTGACATTCAAGCAAGACATAGAGTGAAATTAACAGCTAGAATTCACTTCAAACCAAAGGAAACAGTGCTACCACTTAGGAAGTCTGATACACCAGTTAAGAGGAATAGAATTTTTTCTTAATACAAACCCCAAAATCCTTTCAGTGGCTCAGGGTATTCCATGCTGTATTCATAAATCATGTTTTTTGCCAATATATCTCACTTCACACTTGTCTATATTAAAATGCACTGTATGTTCCAACATTTGACCACCCCCCACCCAGGTTTTTACTGCCTCCCCAGTATTTGTTCTCATTTCAGTGTTGGCTTTTTTAATATTTTTATTTAAAACATCTGAGTCCTTTGCATAAAGAAAAATGTTCACCTTTGCACTAAATTCACATACAGCTTGTCTGTATCCCCTATGTTGCTGGCTTGTCTTTCATATGATATATAGACCAAAGCTGTACATTCCACCTGTAGCATCAAGAGACATTTTATAACTCAGCATTTCTGGCTGTAGATAGTGAAGAGTGCACTATGACTTCCAGTTCAATATTTTATAAATATTAGTAACCTGTAAATAATATACTTGCCCTTGTGTTTTGTTCTTCCTTCTCATCATATCTTCAGAACAGCACTTGCAGGAAACAGCTGCTACACCAGATGGAACTCATGTCTGCTGATAAAGCCTTGCTGCACAGGTCTGTACTGCAGTGTTGCTTAGGATGATGCTGGTACACCATTCGGCAACTTTATGTTTTAGAGGTGGTAGCCTGGCTTGTGGAAGAGAATGAAAGTCCTGAGATTGGCAAAGAATATGCCTAGGACTTCATTTTCCAAGACTCGTTCTGCTAACCATGAAGTCACTACATCCTAAATGCCCAGATATCCATCACAAAGTAAAAGTAGTCATTTCTTTCTGTACATCTTTTGCCATGGAAGAGGCTTGTTTAAACCAGTTTTTCTTATTTTTTTTTTATTATTATTGTCTTCAAGATGCAGTCCATGACAACCGTCAGATCGGGGAGAATCACCTACAACAGTAACTCCCCTCCTTAGGGAATTACCACCAACAGTCATAGTGGAGGAATGTCGATTGCTTAAACTGGCCGCTGCAATCTTGTCCAACATACACCTCACAAAACATTTGCACCCCTTTCTCATTGAATACAATGCTGAGTCATGACTCTGTGTAACCCAAAAGCCAGCCACTCATGTGACTGGTTTAAGCAACTAAAGTATACACCATTAATTGTTTTCTTTTGAATATCAAGTTCAATAAAATTCTCTTAGCTTCATGTATTTTTGAGCACCAGCTATCTCAAAGCTACATCACTCTATGTATCTTTTATATTAGTTGTCAAAATAATTAAAACTTTTTCTACTTTTATGTGGTCTGTTCTATTTAACGATCTAACCTGAAGGAGACCAGTCCATCATAGGAAAAACAGAAAAATGGCAAATCATACACTCTGGAGACACCAATTTATCTAAGCTAATGACGTATATTAGAAACTCTTGCAGACATGGAAAAAGCATACAAACACAAGGTATGGATTTTATTTTATTAATGGATAAACAGAAATACTCCGATACTTTTGGTTTGCATGTGGTCTCCTTGTGTCTGAATGGGGTTTTTCTGGGTACACCCATTTCTTCTCATATCCAATACATATGAACGGCAGGTTGATTGACAGCTTTAGATTGGTCTGGTGTGAGTGAGCCAAGGTGTGTCTTGCAGTGGTATGTGATCTAAAGCTGACCCCTGTCTCACGCCTAGTGTTCTATTCGACCGGCTGTTGTTCTCCAATAATTGTAATTAATTAACTGGTTTCAGAAAATTGATAGATGTACAGAAATATTTTGCTTGTGTTATACTAGAGTGACTGTCAAAAATATTTTGTGAGTAACTGAGAGCTAAGATGTAATCAAAAATCCAAAAAAGAGTAGAGGCTTTTAATTCTACTGAGCTGCTGAAACCAAAACGAGAGCCAAAAATGAAAGTCAAAAGTATGTGCACAAATCTAAACCAGAAAACAATCTTTTTTAAAAGAAATTTGAAAAGCAAAAGGACATTTCACAAAAATGAATTTGTATTTGCAAACTCAAAAAGGAAGTTTTCCTTTTCACTACTTTTTAAACCTGTCACATTGTTAACCAAAGGTCACAACCACTGAGAACATGCTGCTAACAAAGCATGATGTTGTCCTAATGACAGAAAGCCAAAATGGTGGTGACTGTCAATAAACAAAATGACAGTGAAAAATGGACCAAATAAATTAATAAAAGCAAAAAAATTAGGAATCAGTCACTACCAAAACCACCAAAACGAGTGTAAGAACTCATAGGACACAAAGAAACCTACAAATAATTTTAATAACAGCCTAACTCCTTCA
Organism: Erpetoichthys calabaricus; assembly: GCF_900747795.2. Classification (NCBI taxonomy): domain Eukaryota; kingdom Metazoa; phylum Chordata; class Cladistia; order Polypteriformes; family Polypteridae; genus Erpetoichthys; species Erpetoichthys calabaricus. The sequence continues at coordinate 146,893,285 of NC_041404.2, read as the reverse complement.
TAACAGCTTAAAAGCAAGCAAGCAACAGAGAAATAGACAATCTGCTTTAACTGCAAGAATCTACCCATCATTCCTTATTGTAAAGCTGCCTAGTCCAGTTTTAACATCATGTGGAGCCTGAACCGGTCCTGGCAGCCATGGGTGTATTATGATTCCTATGGCATATGATGTCATCTAGCCTCAACTATATAAGACAGTGGCACAGTATGTCTTGTAGCCTATCTTTAGCATATCAATAAACAAACCTCTTGTGTGCCCGCGTTCATTTCTAACTAAAGGGTCTGAAGACGTGTGTTCATGTAATATTTCAGTTTATTTTTAATAAATTTGCAAAAATTCTGAAAATCTTGTTTTTGCTTTGTCATTATGTGGTATTTAGTGTTGTTTGATGAGGGAAAGTAGGAATTTAAACAATTTCAGCACAATGCTGCAGTATAGCGAAATGTATATGAAGTGAAGGGGTCTGAAGAATTTCTGAAAGTGCTGTATGTGAGGAGCTTCAAAGGGAAAGGTGCTGCCTAAAATCTCTATATATAATTCACTAAGCCGCCAGCGAGCAAGACACCCATGGAGCACGAAGGACGGAGTCATGCCCACCAACTCTAAGACCATTGGATACAACGACAACTCGCTGAGCCACACCCATCAACTCGGACGCAACGGCTCACAAAACACGGCGTCATTCATGTTCGTCTGTGCTATAGTCCACATGCACCTCTGAGCCACGCTGACTTTTCGTGTATGACGCACGACCGCGTCCACCATCGCAAACTATTTTTCATGCTACATACAGCGATTCCAACTCTAAGACCATAGGACAAGAACGCCCGTCTCCCTGCCTGACTGGTACCAGCGTGTAAAACCATCGCAGCTTTCAACTCACAAACGGCAACAACTCACCAAACAAGGACACCCTGTCTCTCGATACATTTACACTGCCGGAAGACAACCATGGGATACGCAAAAAATAGCCATGTCAGTCAACTCACAAAGCCCAGCCCACCAACTCACGCCCACCAACTCGAGCACGCGTCTACCCACGCTGTCAAGGCATTCACAGTGCCTGCTCATGTGCCCGGACGCAACAACTCACCAACTCGCTTTCGTCTCTGCTACAGTACACATGCACCACTGAGCCACGTTGACAGCAGCCGGAACCGCAAAGAACAATGAAAAGACAACGTGGCTCAGAAGTGCATGTGGACTGTAGCAGAGACAAAAGCGTGGGGGGCGGGCACATGAGCAGGCAGTGCGTACTGAACGATGATTGTATGTTGCTTCGTAGCGTGCATTGTTGCAATGTTACTTTTCTTGGTGGTTTATTAAATTACGGATTTTTCAAATGTTCATTTTTTCCCCTGTGCTTAAAAATCATTAAAAAGCAGCGTGATTATGCGGCATATGCTATGCCGCGGGTTGGCTAGTTAAGTTTAATTTCCTATGAAACCTTTATGATCAGGACCTTGCTTTTCCTTTTCCTACCTACCAGGAGGGTCTGGCTGAAATTTTAAATTTGGCATAGCTCAGGCTTGAGGGCAGTCCTAAAGTTTGGTGCTGCCGTCTTGTTTGATTCTGTCATCATGTAGGTTGTTTCAGGTGCTTCACTTTCAATGGCCTTGCAGTGCAAGCATGACTTTTTATGGTAGCACTAAAAGGCCTTTTCCATCAAAAAGACACAATCACATGTGTGCAGTTTAAGTGTAATAAAGGAATCTAAGTAACCAAGTAACGCCAATTGCTGTTTAAACAGCTTTCTTTTTTGAGACTATTTTACTAATATCAAACTCAGACCCAATGCCACAAGAAAATCGTTACAGACAGGCAATCATAAAAGTAAATTGAGCCAATTCAGACACATTCCACATTTTTTAAATTGTACCACTGTTTAGATAATGTTCTGGAACAGATGATTGTAAAAAGCCTTCCCCACATCTCTAGGGTTGCTGCTGTCATCTGAGCTTGTTACTGATCTTCAGTTTTCTGCTGGGCGTGTGTGCGGCTGGATGCAAAATTTGAAAACAGGATGTGGTGGCCTGTTTCCACTAAATGTTCTTTAGCTGTATTATATCTTCCAATATTTTGTAAAAAGACTAATAGGGTTGAGGGTGGGAGGGGGTCAGACGCAAAAGAGACAGACACCAGGAAGAGTCGAGACATGCAACAACCAGCACTAGGTGACATCATCTGACTAATCCAAGTGGTTTCCAGATCTGCTCCTAATTTCACATTTTAAAAAAGGCAAGGCCATTGGAGTTAGGGGTGGGACTACAAACACATTTGTTGTCCCGTAGTGGACTGACTGGGTACAATGTCAAGAGATAACAGTCTCAGAGCTTTCTGCAGAACTAAAGTTTATATCACTTTATTTCTTTCAATAACTCTTTTTTAAAAGATCAGACATCTATCTATCTATCTATCTATCTATCTATCTATCTATCTATCTATCTATCTATCTATCTATCTATCTATCTATCTATCTATCTATCTATCTATCTATCTATCTAGTCTTTGGTGCCCATTGCTCCAAAAATACAACAGGAAAGTGTGAAAAAGACCTAAACAACATGGCAAATCAACAGTATAGGTTCCTCCCGAGCCATTACAGCTGAAGGCCCTGCCAGAAGGATTGACCAACTCAGCACAAGAAGACCTTCCACCTGAGCACTAGGCACATTGGGTATCTAGCCTTCAATGAGAAGCACTGCTATCTGTCCAGGTTGTGTGGGGGGGGGATAAAAGGCACAACCATATTAAATCGCCTTTCTTTAGCTCTAGGCATATTTTTGGAATTAAGGACATTTATGGATAAGATTTATAATCAGTGTGTAAAATATTGTCCCGCTCCTCTTCTTGATTGTTATACACTCTGTTTACTGTGCTCTGAGTAAGTTCATGATAAATGACAAGCGCAGTCAATCCTGGTTTGCTCTGTCTGTGATCAACATGAATGAAAGATAACGTAGCCTGACACCTTAATAATAGGTAATAGGGTTGAAGTTAAATTGTGGATATTATAGGTGAATTGGGGTCCCTTTGAAACACCCTCATGACAAAACAGTTAGAAGAGATGTTTTCCTTGAGGAATGCAGAGCCCTGCACTGGTGGGATTGGCTGTTCAGCACAGTTCAGGGGACCAAATGTCACTGTGAACTGCCAGCTGCCTTATTGGCCCATACTGTCTTTTATGCTCCATTGCGCTCTGAAAGAAATAAAAGTCCGTCAAGCTTGAGAGGTGATGAACACTATAATAAACAATCACTCTTGACCTTATGTTTTTAAAAGAAGTACATATTTTTCAGTTACTTTTTTCAAACGTGACCATTTCAAATGTGAAATGGTTAAGTGCAGGATGGCTAATGAAATGGCCATGCAGGGTGTCCATAGGAAGAGATTCAACAAGTGTTGCAAGCTAAAAACCCTTTGAAAAGACAAATAAGAGTTGTGAATGAAGCTCACCGGCCACCGGCAGCCCTGCACTCAGGAGAATCGCAGTCTCATTCTTGTGGTGAGAGGAAATTTCTCCTGATTGCATCCCGGCGTCTCTCAAGGAAACAGCCTCGGCTTTCTTTACAAGTCATTTCGAAGCCAAAACAGCCAGAGAAAAAACATTGAAATGGTGCGGTTTTGAATGAGACTGCAAGGCAGTGGGCCAGAAAGTGTCGAGCAACAGCACAAACCACAATTCTTACTATTAGCCCACCACAGACATACCAGCATCTGAACTCCTCAGTTCTCATGTTAACTGTTTCTGCCCTCAGTGGAACCCTTAATTTTGGGGACTAAATATCAAGAGACCTGACTAATCTGTCACATTGTGACCCGTGAATCTAAAGGCACAACTGAAGGAAGGGTGCCTAATTTTAATAGTTGAAATTAAATCACTTTGTAAAAACTATAAAAGCAACACAGATAAGTTAAAGGTTTTAATAATTTTTGTGAAGTGAAGAAGAAATGAAGAATATTATCTTTATAATGAATGACTATTAAAGAATAAAATGGCAACAAAAGTCTAGTATGATTTAAAGCTGCCACTTCTGGCCTTCTCTTTTGGGGACACAGGTGTCTTCTGTTAGTGCTTATAATCTCAATCTTTTATCTTGTGTTCTTTGACTCTGTAAACCACTATGTAAAAGAAAGACTGATTGATTGTCATAGACCCATCTAGGTGGAACACCATTGCTTCATTAATAAAAAGCTATTTCTACCAGGGTGGTTCTTCTTTTTGCGCATTTGCCTGTTTGTTTGACTTTTGCCATCAGTATAATAAAGGGTCTCAACAGTCATAAATCCCAGCACGTGTTGTACTCCATCCTTTCTATCTTTGTCATTTGACAGCATGCTGCTCTGGATATTTGCAAAGAGGATGCAATGCTGTGCATCTGGAACATTGCAAAAATGTTGGCTAAAATTCCCTGCGGCTATATTATTTCCTCTATTTAAACTTTGTGTCCTGTCACTAGGCAATTATGTCTCTTTCCGATTTCAGGCTCCACTCAAGAAATGCAGAGTTTGTTCCTGGATGGGTCAGAGAAAGCACAGTTTGCCACGAAACCCACAGAGGGCCCTCAGACCTGTCTGACCTCAGGAGCCACGGTACTGCCGCACAGCATGCTGTGTAAATGGAGGCTTCCCAAATATTTCTCTCCTAACTGGGACATGTGTTGTACAAGTCGAGCCGAAGAGCTTGCAATTCCCCTAACACTCATTCATATCACAGCATTTAAAAAATACCACTGTCTCCACAGCTCCGCAGCTCTCATAAATAACCACCGTCTGGGCGCCACCTAAGAATCCCAAGCTGCTGCATGGGATCTCGCTGGGGCCGCCCTTTCTAGCCAGGACGGCAGAAATCTGATCCCCCCTTCTCATCAGCAACACATGATCACATTCTGCTGGAAAAGAGATGGGGCATCAGGGAATGGGTACCTCCCCCGAACTCACATACACAAAGACACAAAACAGAGACAGACAGACTGACAATTGCTGGCAGATGAATGGGCACAGGGGAACGGACACTGGCTCTGAACCCACAGGTTCAGAGACACACAGCTAAGAAAAACTGACAAACTGATGTGCTGCAGTAGAAACGGACATCACACCTGAACTCACAGTAAAAGAATCACACAATTGACACAGATAGATGGACATACAGTGGTGTGAAAACCTATTTGCCCCCTTCCTGATTTCTTATTCTTTTGCATGTTTGTCACACAAAATGTTTCTGATCATCAAGCACATTTAACCATTAGTCAAATATAACACAAGTAAACACAAAATGCAGTTTGTAAATGGTGGTTTTTATTATTTAGGGAGAAAAAAAAATCCAAACCTACATGGCCCTGTGTGAAAAAATAATTGCCCCCTGAACCTAATAACTGGTTGGGCCACCCTTAGCAGCAATAACTGCAATCAAGCGTTTGCGATAACTTACAATGAGTCTTTTACAGCGCTCTGGAGGAATTTTGGCCCACTCATCTTTGCAAAATTGTTGTAATTCAGCTTTATTTGAGGGTTTTCTAGCATGAACCGCCTTTTTAAGGTCATGCCATAGCATCTCAATTGGATTCAGGTCAGGACTTTGACTAGGCCACTCCAAAGTCTTCATTTTGTTTTTCTTCAGCCATTCAGAGGTGGATTTGCTGGTGTGTTTTGGGTCATTGTCCTGTTGCAGCACCCAAGATCGCTTCAGCTTGAGTTGACGAACAGATGGCCGGACATTCTCCTTCAGGATTTTTTTGGTAGACAGTAGAATTCATGGTTCCATCTATCACAGCAAGCCTTCCAGGTCCTGAAGCAGCAAAACAACCCCAGACCATCACACTACCACCACCATATTTTACTGTTGGTATGATGTTCTTTTTCTGAAATGCTGTGTTCCTTTTACGCCAGATGTAACGGGACATTTGCCTTCCAAAAAGTTCAACTTTTGTCTCATCAGTCCACAAGGTATTTTCCCAAAAGTCTTGGCAATCATTGAGATGTTTCTTAGCAAAACTGAGACGAGCCCTAATGTTCTTTTTGCTTAACAGTGGTTTGCGTCTTGGAAATCTGCCATGCAGGCCGTTTTTGCCCAGTCTCTTTCTTATGGTGGAGTCGTGAACACTGACCTTAATTGAGGCAAGTGAGGCCTGCAGTTCTTTAGACGTTGTCCTGGGGTCTTTTGTGACCTCTCGGATGAGTCGTCTCTGCGCTCTTGGGGTAATTTTGGTCGGCCGGCCACTCCTGGGAAGGTTCACCACTGTTCCATGTTTTTGCCATTTGTGGATAATGGCTCTCACTGTGGTTCGCTGGAGTCCCAAAGCTTTAGAAATGGCTTTATAACCTTTACCAGACTGATAGATCTCAATTACTTCTGTTCTCATTTGTTCCTGAATTTCTTTGGATCTTGGCATGATGTCTAGCTTTTGAGGTGCTTTTGGTCTACTTCTCTGTGTCAGGCAGCTCCTATTTAATTGATTTCTTGATTGAAACAGGTGTGGCAGTAATCAGGCCTGGGGGTGGCTACGGAAATTGAACTCAGGTGTGATACACCACAGTTAGGTTATTTTTTAACAAGGAGGCAATTACTTTTTCACACAGGGCCATGTAGGTTTGGATTTTTTTTTCTCCCTAAATAATAAAAAACATCATTTAAAAACTGCATTTTGTGTTTACTTGTGTTATATTTGACTAATGGTTAAATGTGTTTGATGATCAGAAACATTTTGTGTGACAAACATGCAAAAGAATAAGAAATCAGGAAGGGGGCAAATAGTTTGTCACACCACTGTATGCTGGCACTAGAGAGCAGGTACCAACCCTGAAGTCACTGAGGCAAGTAGGTACAACTGAGAAAAACTGATAAATAGAAGGACTGTGACAGGGATGACCACAGCCCCTGGACTCCCAGAAACAGAGGAGATGGACACAGACACTTACTCCTGAATTCATATACATGTTGTCAAATAAACAGAGGTGCGGGTAGACAGAATGGCACTGGGCACCAGCCCTGAACATGAGAACATAGAGACTCACAATAGTATCAGATAATCATGTGTTTGGGCATCAACTCCACTCTTGCATACAATGAGACAAACACAACAAATTTGACATTTAGTGCTGTTTAAATGGGCAATGACTTGCTGGAAATTACACTGGGACCTGCTTAGCTCGAAGATGGAAATGCATTCTGCAATTTAGATTGGTCCAGGCATCTTCACTGAACGTGAGACAGAAAGACTCCAAAACAGAGACATGCAGTTGATTCAGAACGCATTCAGACTTGTTCACCTTCTGCACTCTGTATTGTGTTGTAGATTTAATTTTTAAATTGATAAATTTGCCATTTTTGCCCATCAGTCTACACTCAATAATCCATATTGACAAAGTGAAAACAAGTTTTCAGAAAGGTTAGCAAATTTATTAAAAATCAACTTTGTACTTTGTTGAAGCCCCTTTTGGCAACAATTCCAATATCAAATCTTCTTTGATAAGTCTGTACAAACTTGGCACATCTGGTACAAGTTGTTCCTCACTTGAGCTGTCATGCACACGGTCATGCTTAATTATAGGTGGGTGACCAACCATTGCAAACACAGTCACAACCACCCTGACATGTGTTTGCCCCATATGAAATACATGTTCTCTGGAAAAACAGAAACTGCCCATTAGATGAATACAAGTAGACATCAATCCATTTTCAGTTGTCCCTGCTAATTTCATGAAACATACAGGACCATACTAAATTTGTTTCTACTGCATTGAGTACTAAACTAAGATCAGTGCTGACCTAGCAAGCGACTATATCCCAAGATAGCTTGTTTGCCACAAAGAAGTGCATGCTGCACACACATGAGCACAACTGGACAACACTGCATTAGCACTATTAAGTAAGAGAAGAATGGCTCTTTTATCTCAATGACTTACCTCAGAGGTCTTACTACTGTTTTGTTTTGTGGGACACCATGTGTGATGTAACTATAATTTCACTGTATATATTAAACATTAAATTAAGATAAGCCATAAATTAAGAGAAAGAAACAACAACTTTGAAGTGCCTCTTCTAAACTGTGGTGTGCAGCAAAAATTTTGTAAAGCATGTCCCCCGATATAATACATCCATCATGAGTTCAGAGCACAGCATTAATGCTTCTCTGAATGTTGCTAATCTTGTGACATGCATGCCACTGCAAGGAAGCTTATCATCAGGTCACCATAATAGTTCCTACCCAGCAGCACAACGTTCAAGAGCCCAAAAACACAATGGAAACAAAATTGAATTTTACTGAAAAAATATGAAATGGAAAGGCTTGATAATACAGTAGAAAGTCTACTGTGATCGCAGTGTCCCATGGTACACCACGAAGGCCTTTTGCTCCTCAATTTCTAACAGGCTCTGGAGAGAAGCTACATATGTGTCAGTTTGCTTTGCTTTTCTCATTAACAGTGTTTTTTCTTTATATCATTTTCGAAAGTGATTGGGATACTTGTAAATTACCATTACTTTTCTGATGCTTTCTCCTAACATGACTGAAAAATAAGGTGTCAAATTCAATAAAGCTTCTGTCATATAGATCTAATACACTAAGTTGAAATCCCAGCCTGCCCACTTTTTGTGCGGTATGCTTCCCATTCTGTTCAATATTGCCAATGTTTAATCTGGACATGCTTGGTATGTAAGTTTGCATATTAGGTTGATTGGTCACTTTAAACTGGTCAGTCAAGTGTATGGATATGTGTGAGTGTGTCCTACAAGCCTTGGGCAACCTGTATTGGCTTAATGACTGCCTTGTAGCTTTTTCTGCCTGAGTAGACTTTGTCCCCATGGTCATATGGTGCAGTGGTATCCAACTCCAATCCTGCCAGGTCACAGTGGCTGTTGGTTTTCCTTCCTATCACTTTCTTCATCAGTGACCAGTTTCTGCTGTTAATTGACTTCTTTTCTCTTCATTTTATTTGACTTGTTTTTTAAGACTCTGCCATCTGAACTGATTCATTTTTCTTTAAATGGCAGCCAAACAAAAATAAAATGTGAAGTGAGCCGACAGATGACCAGATAACTCGGGGCCTCAAACTCCAGCCAGTTTCACTCCAACCATTTTCTTAGTTAGAGGACTGTTCTCTTATTCTGTCACAGCAGACATTTCCAAAATGTTGATTTTCTGAGACCACCGTCAAAATGGTTTGTGGAACTGATCTACATTACTCCGACCTTCATCTTTCTTTAATTTCAGATATTGCATGATGGACACAGGTTGCTGGCCATGTGTTGGCTCATTTTGTATCTCCTTATTGTTTGGCTGCTAATTAAGCAAAAAAGAATCAGTTATGGGGTCTGACTTTTGATTTGTTTGTCAGTTAAAATTAAGGCAAAATCAGTTAATCAGCAATTAGGGGAAAAAATGGTTAGAATGAAAACCTGCATCCACTTTGACCCTCCAGGACTAGTTTTGGACACCACTGGTAGGGTGGAAAAAGTTAATCAGAAAATAGATTGACAGTTGGATTTACAAATCACATTGATCTCATGATATCCTCTTTTGTATTGCTGGATGGCAGTTTACCTATTCAAGTAAACAAAGGGAGTCAGCCAGAGACAGATAAAGCTATCTTGTAACTTTTATGATTATGGTGAACACCATCTCAATATGCTTTACAAAAAACATCCAGGTGCCATCTCTATTTTCTGAGATTTGACATGTTAAGGAGAAATGCTGGGGGTCATACATTAAAAGTCGAGAGGTGGGGGTAAAGTGGATTACAGTTTGCTTTCCAGTCCGACATCATACGTCACAAGGGGGACACACTGCCTTAACATTACTGTGATAACGCAAATATACAGTCTGTAAAATCAAACTGACAAAATCAAATACCAAAGCCATCTTCAGAAAGAGGCACTAGCTGACAGATTTAGGATGGCCACAGTGACAGTGAACGGAATGTATATTTTATATGACATTTCTTTTTAGTTCCTAACATTATGACAATTTAAAATGATGCAAGGCACTGAACACCAGAGGCTGGACAAACAAGCTGTTTTTTATAGCACGTTCCAAAGCAAGTTGTTAGGATTTGGCAATTAAACCCACAAATTGCCCTTGGTCCCTCTACCAGTGCCCATTGTCATGTAATATTAATCAAGCGGTAGGGAGGGAGCAACAAGGGTGCTGGGCAGAGGCACTTCAGTCTAGCATTTAGCATCCTGCCATTGGGAAATTGTCAAGTCTGGTTCCTTCTGTGTTTTTGAAGATATTTTTATGTTCTTAGATTCTGCAAAGATTCTGTTTTGCGCTTTTTGCTTGTTCCTATTTTGCCACTTAATGTTGTTTCTTCACTGAGTGAAGGATCAAGAAGCAATTTCACAAGTAAATGCAATTACAAGCTTTACAAAATACTAGTTACATAATGAGTACACATAAAGATACAGATTTGTTTCAACTCCCTGGAAGGAAAAACAGTTCTAAACTGATTAACATAAATGCGCCCAACAATATCAGTCCATTGACATTATCATTGAAATATTGCCCGTTGACGTCTGAGGAAAGGAAAACAAAATCTCAAGTCAGGAGCAGCTCTGATGAAAAGATCACCCAAAGAGATTCTTGTCAATATTTCAGTAGTAAAAGAACAGTTAAGGAGGAGGTGAAGAATTTTAGAAATGGTAAAGCTGAGCTAGAGTACACAGATAGTGAAATGGAAAATGCTTTGAACTTGTACTTTATTGAAGTTTATACTTGTGAAGAAGTCAGTAACATCCCAAACGTATCAAGGACTACTAAGGGAGTACTCAGTGACTTGGAAACTGTAGAGGGAGAAAGGCTGCGTAGATTAAATATGCTGAAATCAAACAAATCACCAGGACCAGATAACATTTATCACGGAGTTCTTAAGGACAATAGTGGGTACCTGTATAAACCCTTGGCATATATTTATCATAAATCTCTGCACTCAGGAAATTCCCTAAAGACTGGAGGCTAGCAAATATTGTTCTTGTGTATGAAGTGTTGATTGGGCTGATCAAGTAACTATAGGCCCATAAGCTTAATGTTCATCGCAAGTAAATTGATTAAAGGAATTATTAAAGAAAAGATCCAGTAACACATGTCTAGAACAGATGTATTTGTAAGTAGTTGACATGGGTTCAGTTGGGGATGGTCTTTTTCGCAAATATGCTTAAATTCTATGAGGAAGCAACAAAAGCATACAATAAGAGAGGATATAATTTCAGAAGGCTTTTCATAAGGAACCACATGGAAGGTTAGGGGTCAGACTAAAAGAATTGGGAAATCAGGGCACAACGTGTGGGTGGGTACAAAATTGGCTCAAACACAGGAAGCAAAGGGTAATGGTGAGAGGAACATTTTTGGAATTAGATGATGGTGAAGGTGGTGACCATAAGGGATCAGTGCTTAGGGCTGCTCCTCTTTTTAATGTACATATCCAATCTACCAAGTAATATAATAAATAATCTGGTTACATATTCAGATGAAATCAAACTAGGTGGAAAGGGTGGATAATGTAGAACTGTTACAGAAGGTCTTAGATAGCATATAGCATTGGGCAAATTTGTGGCAGATGAATGTTAATGTATGTAAATGTAAATTATGACACATAGGAAGTAGAAATGTTACATCTGAATACACAATGGGAGGTCTAAAAGTGCACTTTATGCGAAAGCCCTGGGAGTCATAGTGGACACATCACTATCAATATCCAGTTAGCGCACAGACGTGATATAAAAGACTAATAGGATGTTAGGTTACTTTATATATCAAGAAGATTTGTGGAGTATAAGTCAAGAGACATTATGCTTAAGTTTTATAGCGCACTGCCCATGGTTCATGTGCAATACTGTGGACAGTTTTGGTCTCCATATTATAAAAATACATAGCAACACTAGAGAAAGTCCGGAGAAGAGCAGCTAGGACTAACAGATATGAGCTATGAGGAGAGATTGAAGAAGTTGGAACCTTTTCCGTTTAAGCAAACAGAGACTTAAAAGGAACATGAGTCAAGAGGTTAAAATTATGAAAGGAATTAGTACAGTAAATTCCAGCTGTTACTTTAAAATAAACTCTGCAACAAGAACAAGGACACACGGAAACTTGTTAAGGATTTCACACAAACAACCATTATTAAACTCAAAGTTAGCCACACTACTATAAACATTTGATTGATGGAGGGCTACTGAGATGGTATTCTTCCCGACAGGTTGTCCCATCTCAGCAGAGGACTTCTGAAGCTCTGTTAGAGTGATCTCTGGGTTCTTGGTCACCTCCCTGTCCAGAGCCCTTCTTATCCGGTGTGACAGATAGGGGCTCTCTCGCTCCCTTTGAACCCTCAGACCACTCGTCAGACACCAGATAAAAGTCCAAAATATTGGATTTATTATAATAATAGTGCACAAAGCACCCTCCTCTCCACAATACTCCAATAAACAATAACACAATCAACAATCCACCACTCCCAGACGCTTAGCCACCTTGCCTCCCAACCCAGCTCGACGTCTGGGATTTCCCACAGTCCTTTTATAGTCCATGACCCGGAAGTGTTTATCCCTCAGTCCATGTGATTTTCTATCACTTCTGGGTCAGGTAAAAACTTCTCCTTTTCTTCATCCCGGAAGCACGTCATTTCTTCTGTCCATGTGACTGGGACATACTTCTGGGGTGTAGGGAAAATAGTCCCTGGGCCTCCCTGCAGCAACTCCTGGCGGCCACCATGGTATCCAGCAGGGCTTTGCATTAAAAGTCCACTGTCCATAATTCCCTGCTGGCATTCGGGGCATCTCCACGCTGCAAGGAGGGCTCCATCTGGCGGCTTGGGGGTGTTGGCCGGAATGAATGGCCGGCCATATCTTACACCAGTTACTCAGTTTATCTGGTCACTAACTCTAAGAAGAGTCCTGGTGGTTCCAAATTTCTTCCATTTCACAATTATTGAGGTCACCGTGCTCCTAGAAATGCTCAAAAGTTTTGTGGTAATTGTATGCCCTTGCCCTGATCTATGCCTCACCACAACTTTATTTGTGGTGGTCTACACAGGGTTTCTTTGACTTAATGGCTTAGCTTTTGTCCTAACATGTGGTGTGAATTCTGGGACCGTCTATACAAAGGTACACATGTGCCTTTCTAAATGATCCCAAATCAAATTCAGTTTGCCACAGGTCGACTCTAGAGTCAAGTTCTAGACACATTTAGAGGAGAATTAAAGCAAATAGGAGACACTTGAGCACAATCTGGAGTGTCACAGCAAAGGGTCTGAATACTTATAAGGATGAAAGATTGCAGTTTTTGATTTTTAATACATTTGCAAAATATTTTGGAAACATGTTTTCATTTCTTCATTATGGAATATTGAGTAAAGATAGATTGATGGGCAAAAATAGCAAATTTATCCATTTAAAATTAAATCTACAACACAATAAAGTGTGCAGAAGATGAAGGGGTTTGACTACTTCCTGGACCTAATGTATTTATTAAAAGGTTATTTCTCATCAGATTGTGGTTGGTAGATAAGCTTTAGCAGATGTTCAATTTGTCTGAATTTTCAGGTAAGGTGAAGTGAGTAAAAGTTTCTTAGCAGTGTCCCCTTCTGTGTGCCTTGCCTGTTGTGCTGTAAATGTCTTTGAATGCTTTCCTTACAGATAATAGAACAAATTGAACAATCGTCCATATTTGTCAGTGTCAACATTCTGAACCTGTCTAGATACCTATAAAAATAATAACATTCTGCCTTTCAAATAGGAAAAAAAATACTGCTTGCACGTACTTTGTGCTTTCTGTTGTTGAGGAACATCTGTTCACTCCTGTTCATTGTCTTGTTTAGTGTTGGTTGTTGGATTTAAAGAACTTCCTACAATTCCAGCAACTGTATGAGGTTCACCATCATAGACTGGTAAGAAGGGCCCTTACGCCCCTGACTCATGCAACCATTTGAAGGCCCGTAGACAATGACCAGTACACCAATTTCAAACTTTTTCTTCTCCAGTGTCTGTCAGAGGAGAATGATGGACCCCCAAATGGCAATCCCCAATTGTTTCCACTAGCTCATTGTTTCAGCAGTTTGACCCTTATACACTGGATTGCCCCATTGAATTTCACTGGCTAAAAGGCTAAATGTGCTACATAGCTATGTGGCTAACCCAGCATTAGAACGGGAAAAGGCCTATTCCCTTCAAGGTTAAGATGCTGTGCGTCACGTCTCTGTAGACGTCCTCTTATGGCACCACACTTTATTTATTTCTATTTGCTTGTGGTTTGGCTGCATGCAAAAATCTGCCACGCTGAGTAAACCCTTACACACTTTTCTTTTTCTTCCAAACCAGCCTCTGTAACCCTGCTCTTTCAGCAAGGCTCTCTTCCTGTTTTTTTGGTCAACTCTGTCCCCAATAATTTGCAGCTTTCCTGCAAAACATTTTAACCACAGAGGAGATGTAGTTTATCCGCACATATTCTCATTACTGTGTCACCAGGGACAGCGACAGGGTTGTTAAAATGGTTATGGAAAACTGCATTTGAATTCCTCATTGATTGCATGACATCCTTTTTGGGGGCCTTCTTTACTCCCTTGGGTTAACAGTAGTGGTGGTTTCTGTCAAGGAGGTGACGCCAAAATGCCTGACATAAGGAAAAGCCTTTTTAAAATACTGCATTCAGGAGTCTGAAAATATTACAGATAATTACAAGCGGAATTATTTTCATGCCCAAACCATAGTGCAAACAAGGGGAGCAAAATTAGACTAAACGTTCACATGATGCCAGTGTGAAAATTTGCTGAGCAGCATCTACTGCTGTTACACCAAGTCAGCCTCGTTCTGTTACATTCTTTTGAAGGCAGCAGAATTAAACCAAGTAAAAATCACCATATTCTAATTTCCAACACTAATGTTGCACCAAGGACAAAATCTAAAATTGTCATTTCAATAAAATTCTACCGGGTGATATGCACTGTATGGCCAAAAGTACAAGGACACCCCACCAAATTATGGAGATAAGGTGTTAACAGGTGCACCAAATCAAGCACATAGCCTTGCATTCTCCATTGAGGGTGACACCTTCGCCACAAGTCAGTATTACTGTCAAATTTCTGCTCTGTTAGGTCTGCCATGGTCAGCTGTAAGTACTATTATTATGAATTGAAGCGTCGAGGAACAACAATAGCTGGGTCACCGAGCACTAAAACACAAAAATTGCCTATTGTCTGTTGCATCTTTCACAACAGAGTTACAAACTGCCTCTGGAAACAACATCAGCACAAAAACTGCATTTTGGAGCCTCGTGGAATGAGATTCCATGGCCAGATTCCATGGCCAAGCAGCTGTACACAAGCATAAGGTCACTAATGCCAAGCATCGGCTAGAGTGGTGTAAAGCTCACCAGCCGTCATCAGACTCTGGAACAGTAGAAATGTGTTCCTGTGGAGTGACGAATCACACTTCACTATCTGACAGTTTGATGTACCAGTCTGAGTTTGGTGGATGCCAGGAGAACACTACATTCTGGACTGCATAGTGTCTGCAGTAAAGTTTGGTTGAGGAAGGATAATAGCAGGATTTGGGCTTTAGGCCCTTTGGTTCCAGTGAAGGGTACTGTTAATGCTACAGCATACAAAGACATTTTAGACAATTGTGTGCTTCCAACTTTGAGGCAGCAGTTTTAGGAAGGGTCTTTTCTGTTCCATCATGACCGTGTCCCTGTGCACAAAACCAAGTCCATAAAGACATGGAAGAACTCAAGTGGCCTGCACAAATCCCGGACCGTAACCCTTTTGAACACCTTTGGGATGAATTGAAACATCTATTGTGAGTTAGGTCTTCTGTCCAACATCAGGACTTGACCTCACAGATGTCGTTTTGGCTGAACAGATACAAATAGCCACAGATACACTCCCAGTATCTTGTGTAAGGAAGACTGGGAGCTGTGAAAGCCACAAAGGGGGTGGGGGGGTCAATTCCATATTAATACACAATTTCATATAGGTGTGATGTTCAGGTTTCCACACATTTTTGTCCATATAGTGTAACTCCAAATGGACCGAAGCCTTTATGTTTGGGATACATGGCTGCACAAAGAGAAAACATTTCCACCATGACCCAAACAAGACGTCTGTATTCTCACTGAAGTTAGCAAGATGAAAGACTGCGGCAGTCTGCTGAACAAACTCCAAAAACTTGTGGAAAGCCTTCCCTAAATAATCAAGGCTGTTATACATGCAGAATGGATGGGCAACTTCATATTAATGCCCATGGTTTTGGAATGGGATGTCCAACAATTTTATATTGGTGTGGTGGTTAATTGTTCATAAACTCTTGGCCATATAGTATACATAGGCTCACTGAGACTACGCTAGTGGAGAAATACCAGGAGACCAATATATATACATACATACAATAGTCTGCAATATTTACATGTCAATGTCTGTATTGAATAAAAAAGAGCAGTTAATTCATTGTGCCTTCTATTTACATTTATTTCTTTTTCCATTTCATACCAAACTGTTTGCAAATAGTAACTTAAAGTGTATTGCTCTAAGCCCTTATTTAACTAGGGTCTCTGATGTTTACAGTCTTCTTAGATTTCATACTAAATGTTTCTTTTAGTAAAATCTTACGTGCTATAAAAGAATCGTTTTCACCTTCTTGAAGATTTCCTGTGAAGCATGACTTGCGTCAAGGTTCAAATACATGGCTGCTTGGCCATGTTTCAGGAGAGGTGTCAGCACTCAGTATGACAGGTAGGATGATTTCACTTGACATTACATGATTTCAGCTTTGTGTTAGCAATACTTTTGTTTTCTTTTTCACATTTTTATTTATTATAATGACAAATACTGGAATGCAAAATGCAATGAAACATTTTTTTCCTCCTGTAATGTTAATATTGTGTAATTAAAGCATGAGCTCCTACTGTGTTGCCCTGGCATGTTTGACAGTAGAAGGCAGCACTATCAATGATGCTAAGGATTTTGGGCTTTCAGCCTCATGAAGCCCACATGTCTGCTGCCAGATCAATCCTCAGTAGGTTTTGGAATAATTCATTGAGACTGGTTTTAAAGCTGAGTGCTGCTATGTTACTAGTTCTGACAGTTGGGATCAAGGCCAAACAGCTGCTCCCTGCTTGATCTTTTCTTATCTGACATCCTGCTCATGGTGACAGGCATGCTGGTGCCAGATTTCTTGCCGTTGGCACTTTAATTAGCACAGGTTGGCACTAGGTGACACAGGATGCTAAGAACATAATGATCCTGTTAGTTAGGAATCACATATGATCTGGAGGAATTAAACAAATCAAGTCAGCATCTTTAGGGTACATCTGTGTCACAGTACTACTACCTCTGCTATTAGTATTACTACTTTCAAATCCTGTGCTATTAGTAGAATCCCATGTTGGAAATGTCGATGTGAAAGTCACCTACAGAGGTTATTATTGTGATTTCTTAATACTTGTGTGTTAGATCATTTAATACACTGGAGAAGGAATGTAAATTGCAACCTTGAAATTAGCAGCTCTAAGCAATGTTTAGCTGCCTCCTTAATTTTGAGAAGAAATACTGGGCAGGGTCAACCAGAAAAGGCACTCTGTAATTGAGATAAGAAATATAAACAATTTTTATTGTTTTCTTTCGCAAAAACAGCTGCCTTATGTTGCACATTTGTAAAATGTTTGGCATAAAAAGTGCTATATAAAATACAGTGGATTTGATTGATTCAGTTTTATCAAAGTACAATATAACAACTTTATTGAATGAGCCCTAGCATAAATAGAACAAATTAAATGGATTCACAATGTGCTTATGATGACAGGAGAAAATAGTACAAAGTACAGCAAGTTAGAAGTTAGTTTACATAAAGATTAATTTAAAATAATAATAATAATACAATTTATTTATATATTGTCTTTCCCATGCTCATGTTCTGGCATTGCATCTGGCTAATTAGAGTGGCAATAAATCTTTTTTCCTCATGCTAATCTTCAAAAATCCATAAATGGAAGTATACTTAAGGCTGAAATTCTAGACAGCAGCCACCAGTGGAAGATTTTGTGATGTTCACCTGTTTAGTATGGTGCAAACAGAGGACCGGTGTAAATTTTGGGTGCTTGTATATGGTCATCTAGAATATAGTAGACATCAGTTGAGTGAAATTAGAGCCATAAGACTAAATGTTCCATTGTGCACTGGAAAAGTTGAGAAATTATAAATACTTAAAATGTAAATAATTAGATAAATTGAAATTTTAGAATCAGAATCATGAGCTTCTGATTCTAGCACCATGTGATAGCAAAAATACCCACAAAAAACAAGCCAGAAAGGTAACTGGCCTGTCTAAAAATAGTTCTCACCCCAGGGAGAGCTTGACCCTAGGAAACTTGGATGCTTCGACCTACAAGGACTCAAACAAGGAGAACTGGCCAAAAATTTTTAAAGTAACAAAATACAAATGTGGACAAATTATGTTGGTACCTATATAGGTCAATGAAAAACTGCTGCATGTCTCCTGAAAAGTAATTCAATTGTTCCATGCATACCTGCATGCTTTTGATATGTCATCAAGTAAATAGATATTGTAAAATGGCTTGGACAGATATGTTGGTACGCCTCCACAAAAAAAGAAGATCCTGCAATTGTCATTGAACTAACTTGAAGCTGACAAAAGTAATTGGCACCCATCATTGTTTATTCCATATTTAACAAAAGAAAGACTTTACTTTAGGATTTGGTTCAATAAAATATTTAAAGTAATAACAAATGAAAACAGCATCAACAGAAATATTGGGACCTTTAACCTAATATTTTGTGAGGCTTTGTTAGGTTTTTGTCTATCAAAAAATATCAGTAAATATGCCTTACAAGAGGGAGAAATGTAAAACTCTGGCTTGAAAAGAGAAGGCCTACAAGGAATCTTTATAAATAAAAATATTTATTGACAGCAAAAAGAAATAGCAAAAGGCACGAGAAAGGAGCAAAAAGAAGTTTCTTAAAAGGCAATCCAGAGCAATCAAGTCCCCAAACAAAATCTAAAAGAATAATCCAGTTAACAGAAACAAAAGATCAGCAACCCAGCAAAAAACAAAGTAATAGCAAGTCTCATACAACCCTTTCATTGAGTGAACCACAAGAAACTCACTTACCAAACCTGTTTTAAAGGCTAGGGGTGCGGTCCCTTAGTTGTGCGGTAATGGTGGTCTCAAATCCTGGGAATCCACCAACAAAGTACACACATAGAAAGTAAATAGCCAAATAAATAACAAATAATTGAATAACAAATATAACAAACATATTTGCTAAATAATAAATTGACATAACAATATTAACAGGCTCAACTGTAAAAATGAACAATACTGAAAACTGTAGCTTGGAGAGGAACCATAGTGGTAAACTCACTTTGGAGGCATGCACACATAACAGACCCCTAACTCTTTAAATAAATAATTCTATCAAGATGGTCTGATAGAATTATTTATTTAAAGAGTTAGGGGTCTGTTATGTGTGCATGCCTCCAAAGTGAGTTTACCACTATGGTAACCAGACATTAATATCACTGAGATAGTATGATACACTGGTAATGTGTGAGATCATCTCAACAACAGCACTGATGATGAACTGAAAAGCCAATAATTAAATCCAAAAATGGCAAGGCCTTCCTCAGTGCCCCCCCTAGTTTGGAAGAAATGCTCTCCAGCTACTGTTGAAGTCCATCAATCTGGGTTATAAGCCGGAGAAGGCAAGGCTTGTGTTTGAGTCTTAAAAGACTCATTTGACCCATCCATGTGGATGGCTAAAGTCTGTATTCACACAAGCTGCGAGTGGAGAGTCAAGAAAGCAGTTGACCAGGCCATCAGGAGGTAGTTGACTGGCTGCAGTCAGACTTGGTTTTGGAACAGTGCTGAACATATGGTCTAAACTCACAAAGAAAAAAGGGAAAGAGCTGGAGATCCCTGAAGTAACCAGTATGGAAGAAGAGAAATAAAAGATCAAGGCAGTGAGTCAGCATAAACAAGATAGCCGTGGAATAACATGTGAAAGATCCCATAGTCAAGACTAAACTTCCTCATCAGGTCCACACAGGACACTCTCTCAAGTCCCAGAAATATACATCTCTGATATGGAAGAAAACATACTGCAAACTATGCTATGTACAGAATCTGAGTTTACAAACACTTTCACTCTGGTTACAAGGTTGCACTAATCAAACAGTACAAGAAATAATAGTGTTGCTTTTTGAGCCTGGGATTTTAATAGTTCCTTTCATCCTTCAAATGTAGACTTCATGCCTGCCTTGTGTTTTAGGACAAGGCCTACCTACTTAATATACGGAGGTGTTTTTAAGGTTTAAGACATGTCATCACACCAGTTATTGGGCTGAGGTACAATGTATCCAATGCAATTGATTTTTCAAATTAATAAAATGTTTAGTAGACAAAATTTAGAAAAATATTTATTGTCTGCCTTGCTCTTGTGCACATTGGAATCTTCATTTTTATTCTGCTATACTTAGAATGGCTAGCTTAGAAACAAACATTCTAACTTTCTGTTGCTCACCAGTATGTGGTGCTGTGAAGATCTTTACACTGACAAGCACTGATCCACTCCTGCCCTACACTTCTTGTCATCTACATTTGAAACTTTGGACAGTCTTAGGTCAACTCGAAAATAGTGGAAATAAACTAAAAACCAGTAGATAGATTCCTAGAGCAGTTTCAGATATTTGGCTGCAAGCAATATCAAGTTCTACTTTTGCTCTTGATTTATTTATTGTCTCTCAGTTTCCTGTCTATACCCAATGTTGTTTAATGGAAGGGGAAGAGATATATTCTTTTTATTGCTCCGGTTTCCTCCCACAGTCCAAAGACATGCAGGTTAGGTGGATTGGTGATTCTAAATTGGCCCTAGTGTGTGCTTGGTGTGTGGGTGTGTTTGTGTGTGTCCTGCAGTGGGTTGGCACCCTGCCCGGGATTGGTTCCCTGCCTTGTGCCCTGTGTTGGCTGGGATTGGCTCCAGCAGACCCCCGTGACCCTGTGTTCGGATTCAGCGGGTTGGAAAATGGATGGATGGATGGATGATTTTGTGTATGTTTGGTATGCAAAGGATTTTTTATTAACAAGCAAATAAAGAAACCTGCTCACTGAGTTCAGAAATGGTCCATCACTATTCTCTTGTTATTTGTCATGATTAATTTTATGGAGGACACTTTCATGATCCCAATAAGGAAGTTACGATACACAACAGAATCTGACAAGACCCATAATGACAACCATAACCATATAACAATTTCAGGTGAAATTGCTTCAAATGTTTTTTTAGTTACCTAAAGGCATGCCTGCTTGTCACATCAGAATCAGAGTACCATTTAGTGGCCAAGTATGCACACATACAAGGAATCTGACTTTGTGTTTTTTAAGGACTCTGTAAGTGTAGTTACATGACAGACATACACACAATTGATAAGTTCACACCTGAGGTTATGACATCACTTCCAGCTCCGTCACCTCTGATGAGGTCACTTCCGGTTGCAACGCGATGACGTCATTTGCTATACTGGCTAATAAAGACTCCATCTTTGATACCATGCGGGCAGTTCTGTTTTGGACTCAGATCTGTGATCATCTCTGTTCAATTTAACCCAATTTTGCAGCCTTGGAACAAAAGGTGGCTACTCCAAACCTTCATGATGTCTTTGACTCATTCTTGTGACAACATATAATGTAAATATGTGCGTACAAAGTGAAAGGCAGTGCAGGAAATACTGAAGTATATACACATTAACTATACGTAAGAATATTGTGACATATGGTGGGGGGGGGGGGTGCCCATACTGAGCAAGCACAGCCAAATTAACCATTTGTGAGCATGATGGCCTGCGGAAGCAAACTGTTCTTGTATCTGCTTGTTTCAGCGTAGTTTAGTCTGTAACACCTTTCAGATGGGAGAAGTTCAAAAAGGTTGTAGCCTGGATGTGAGGGGTCAGTGATGATTTTACCTGCAAACTTCATGACGTTAAAATAGTACAATTCCTGTAAGGTGGGATGACTGATGCCAATGATCTTTTCAGCAATCCTGACTATTCATTGTAGCCTGTTCTTGTCTTGTTTAGTTGCAGATCCAAACCGCTCTGTGATGGCTGAGCTGAGAACAGACTCAATGATTTTTGTGTAGAACTGAATCAGCAATTCCTGTGGTATACTGAACTTCCCCAGCTGTTGCAGGAAATACATCCACTGCTGTGCCTTTTTTATTATGGAGTCTATGTTGGTCTTACATGTCAAGTCCCAGGTCATTATATAGTCCAGAACCATGACGGATTTCACAACAGGCACCTTATTGTTGATTATGAAGAGAAGAGATAATATGGGGGGTTCCTGAAGTCTGCTGTCATTTTCAAAGTTTTCAGTATGTTAAGCTCCAGATTTGTTCTCCGCTCACCAAAGAGCCAGCTGCTCGACCTCTCTTTTATATACAGATTTGTCCCCATTCCCGATGAGTCCTAAAATGGTGGTGTCATCCACATATTTGAGAAGGTTGACAGAGTGGTCCTTAGAGGTGCTGTCATTAGTATAGAAGGAGAAGTGCATTGAGGAGGGCACACGTCCATGGAGGGTTCCATTGCTGAATGTACAGGAGCTAGATGTGAGTTTGAGCCCTTTCCTTGCTGACTCGAAGGGTTTCCTATTGGCCAAGAATTTGTGGCACAGACAGTATTTTGTCACTCAGAGGTGACCAAGTAATGTTAAAAAAGTGTGCCGGAGATGGTGTATCTGGTCCTGCACACCACACATTTTGCTTGCGCTTGTCGACTGTTAGTGTTTCTAAACTTTTTTTCAGTGTTTAAAATTTTTCTGAGAGGTGTAAAATTTTTTAATTATGGTTTTAAATCATGAGGAATTCAAATATATTTTAGTGTTTTGATAATATTTTTATTTGAACTTTACAATTATAGTTTATTATAATTATATTTTAAATTTTACCATATTGTTTTCTACCATGATACAGTAACAGGCTGCTAGGGGATGTGGTCTTTGAAGTGATGCGTGATGATGTCAGTAGCTTGTTCACGTAAAGTCACATTAAGTACTTTATCCAAGATTCTTGATAATTAAATTCTAGCACGTGCTCTCTTTTTGTTTTGTCCTTAATTGATTTTGCATCATTTCGTCTGCGTGGAGTTTGGTCTGGCATTTAGGATTTTAGTGCACAGAATATTTGACTAAAAGGCATAAAGGTTGACTATATGCAATGGATTCAGTAACCATACAGACTCCACTATCTTCTGTACACTTTATTATGTTATAAATTTAATTTTAAATAGGCAAATTTGCCATTTTTGCTCATCAATCTAAACTCATCATCTTCCTAGTATGATCTCAATCGCTAGCTAAATGCTGTGGAAAATTTCATCCAAATCTAAAAACCTAAAGACGAGGAAAACGTGTCGGAAAATGTAAATAGTGTCACATGTCATAACTTCTGGTTTGTCACATGATAGCAACAGGGCACCGTCACCATCGACAAGATGCCTATCACATGACATGCGGCAAAATCCTGAGTTACACAAACATTATGCTAAGTGCAAAAGTGGTGGAGCACAAATGGTAATTCCAGTAGAACATTAAATGGCCATCATGATTAAAAGCAAACTGATAAACATTGTCTGTTTAGAAAAATAAGAGCGTTAACCTCAGGTGTCTAGAACATATTTTGCCTTGTGAACACCATCTAGCAAATTTGACAGCATCTGACAAGCTCTCTCCCTCGGCACTGTGCAATCTGCAATATGTGCCTTGCAGGATATGATACCATATGTCACTATTTCAAAATTTCATACCTCTAAGCCAGGGATGAGCTGGCAGTCGATTAAGAACCCGTTTGGTATGTTGGGGCAGGATTGGGGTTGAACAAATTTAAATAAACTGAGAACTGAATGGCATGAGCTATAACAGGCCCACATGCTGCTTAAAAGGTTTGTCCAGAAACATATGAGGGGATTGGAGTGGATTACCGTGCATGCTGTGCAGCATTCAGTGAAGAAAAAGTGTAGATGCTGACTGCAAGCAAATCTGAAAAACTTTTTTTTCTCTATGTGGCCATCCCTGCATGTCTGAAAGCTTAGGAGACATAAAATATTTATAATTTCATTGCACTGTAAAAAATACTGGCTTCAATTCAAGTTGGTTTCTAGTCTACCGCGACTTGGCAATGAAAACAGTCACATTTTCATTCATGTTGTAAAAGGTTGTAAGGTAAATAGTCTGTTTAAAATGATTTTTTGCCAAATGATTAATTACTTAAAAACGTGAAAATAAACAGAATCTGGTAAAGGTATGCACATTGCTTTGGACAGTGTTAGGTAAGTAAATAAGTAATGGGTACAAGTCAATCTGGCTGCAGCTTTCAGTTTTCCAGTCAGTCTCTGGCCCTGGATCACGTTTACCTAATCGAGATTAGGTATCTGTTTATTTTTTTTAACATTGAACTAACACAGAAGTGTGGACAGCCAGTATAATGCTTGAGAAAAACTGTCAAGCCCACAATTAACTTGTCTTATCTTCAGCACGGAGTTATAGCTAAGAACCCAGGACCTCTAAATAACATACTATGTGCAAACATTATTTTATGTAATGCAGTAGCGAGTGGGAAAAATAATAATAAATATGTTACTAAGAGTTGTGCTTTACATTTCTTTAAATGCATACTGCATATGCTCAACGTTTGCACTATACACCCCTTTTCCTTCTGTACACTTTATTGTATTGTAGATTTAATTTTAAATGGATAATTATGCAATTTTTTCCCATCAATCTACACTCAATAACCCATAATGGCAAGATGAAAATATGTTTGCAGAAAGTATTAAAAATCAAAAGCTGAAATCTCTCATTTATAGAAGTATTCAGACCCTTAATTCAGTACATTGGCAGCAATTCCAGCTTTGAGTCTTCTTGGGTAAGTCTCTATAAGCCTTGCACACATGGATTTGGGCAGTTTATCCTATTCTTCTTGGTAGATCCTCTCAAGCTCTGCAAGATTGGATGAAAAGCAGTTGTGACGTTCCATCTCCAGGTTTCTCCACAGATGTGTTACAGGGTTTAAGTCCAGGTTTTCTCTGGACCAGTCAAGAACACTCAAGAGATTTGTCCTGAACCCACTCCAGTGTTGTCTTCACTGTATGCTTCAGGTGTTTTTTTCTCTAAAAGATGAATCTTCACACATGGTGCTAGGATTTTTGCACAAAGAGTTTAGTTTTTGTGTCATCAGACCAGAGAATCATTTTCCTCAGTTTTCAGAGTCCTTTTGGCAAATTCCTGATGGTAGGTAGCCACTCCACCATAAACGTCTGATTGATGGAGTGCTGCTGAGATGGTTGTCCTTCCAACAGGATCTCCTATTCTAAACTTCTAACCTCCCTGACCAAAGCCCTTCTTGCCTGATAACTCAGTTTAGCCAGACGGCTAATTCTAGAAAGAGTATTGGTGGTTCCAAACTTCTTCCATTTTTCAATTATTAAGGCCACTGTCTTCAAGGGAATACTCAAATCTTTAGAAATGGTTTTATCCCATTGCCCCGACCTGTGCCTTTCCACAATTTGATCACGGAGATGTACAGAGAGTTCTTTAGACTTCATGGCTTAGTTTGTGTCATGACATGCCATGTGAATTACAGGACCGTATATATACAGGTGTGTATTTTTCTAATCAAGTTCTAGACACATCTCAAGGAGAAATAAAGCAAACAGGATGCACTTGTCTACAATTTGGAGTGCTGAAAGGGTCTGAACACTTACATAAATGAGAGATTTCAGTTTTTGATTGTTAATACATTTGCAAAATATTTTGGAAATATGTTTTCACTTTGTCATTATGGGTTATTGATTATAGACTATTGGGCAAAAATTGCAAACTTACCATACAACTGAACACCAGCAAATCCAAGGAGCTGGTGGTGGAATTTAGGAAGACAAGTCCCCTCATGGACCTCGTGATCATCAGAGGTGACTGTGTGCAGAGGGTACAGACCTATAAATACCTGGGAGTGCAGCTGGATGATACATTGGACTGGACCGCCAATTCTGATGCTCTGTACAAGAGAGGACAGAGCCGACTATACTTCCTTAGAAGGCTGGCGTCCTTCAACATCTGCAATAAGATGCTGCAGATGTTCTATCAGACAGTTGTGGCAAGCGCCCTCTTCTACGCTGTGGTGTGCTGGGGAGGCAGCAAAAAGAAGAGGGACGCCTCACGCCTGGACAAACTGGTGAGGAAGGCAGGCGTTATTGTAGGCACAGAGCTGGGCACTTTGACATCTGTGGCGAAAAGACGGGAGCTGAGCAGGCTCCTGTCAATCATGGAGAATCCACTGAACAGTGTTATCTCCAGACAGAGGAGCAGCTTCAGCGACAGACTGCTGTCACCGTCCTGTTCCACTGACAGACTGAGGACATCGTTCTCTCCCCCACACTATGCGGCAAAGTTATTGTCTGTTATACCTGCATTTTTATCACTCTTTAATGTAATTTTGTTTTTTATCAGTATGCTGCTGGAGTATGTGAATTTCCCCTTGGGATTAATAAAGTATCTATCTATCTATCCATCCATTTTCCAACCTGCTGAATCTGAACACAGGGTCACGGGGGTCTGCTGGAGCCAATCCCAGCCAACACAGGGCACAAGGCAGGAACCAATCCCGGGCAGGGTGCCAACCCACCGCAGGACACACACAAACACTAGGGCCAATTTAGAATCATCAATCCACCTAACCTGCATATCTTTGGACTGTGGGAGGAAACCGGAGCGCTCGGAGGAAACCTATGCAGACACGGGGAGAACATGCCAACTCCACGCAGGGAGGACCCGGGAAGCGAATCCAGGTCTCCTAACTGCGAGGCAGCTATCTATCTATCTATCTATCTATCTATCTATCTATCTATCTATCTATCTATCTATCTATCTATCTATCTATCTATCTATCTATCTATCTATCTATCTATCTATCTATCTATCTATCTATCTATCTATCTATCTATCTCATTTAAAATTAGGTCCACAACACAATAAAGTGTGCAGAAAGTGAAGGGGTCTGAATACATTCTAAATCCACGCATGGCGTTATTGCTCAGAAACCAGGACTGCCAAATATCAGACTACAAACAACCCTTTATTTTGTATAATACTTTAGTAAATGGAAAAATAATCAATATGTTATTGAGTTGTGCTTTAAATTGCTTAACATACATACCGCATGCTCACCAGTTGCTCTGTATTTACTTACATATATGTCACCAATTACAGTAATATTCATGTCTTTGAGATGTGAAAGGCAATCAGGACTACACAGATGAAACTCCTTGCAAAGATGGTGTTGAGGGTCTCTTGCAATGGTTCCTGTCTTGCTGAAGGAATAAGCACTGGTGCCCCTCAACATCTAGACACTTCTTACAGTAAGAGATAAAGCTAAAACGTAAAAAGATAGAAAGAAGCTAGAAATGGCAATTAAATTGCATGACAAGTCTTTATCTGTTTGTAGCCAATAAAAATACTAAATGGGTAATTTGGACATTTTTAATTGAATTGACTGTTTGCAAACAAAGAATTAAACAAAGTTCTAAAACAGACATCACATCCTGGCTTGCTGGCTGGTTGCACTCCATGCTCACTATTCCTTCAGTCCTGCCAGGAATTCCATTAGACATTTTGAAAAACAACACATGGAGGTAGAGACAAGGCCATGTGGGATTCAGAATGAGCAACTGAGTAGACTGTCTTTCCGGTTTCTCTATTGTGAGCCATAAACTCTCATTCTGATGATGACTGCTTTTCTTGACTTCTTTACCTGGTTCTAAAACAGTTTCAACAGTCAAGCTATGTTCATTCTACTTTTCTTGTGCTTGAGTATCTTTTCTTGCCAGTTTGAAGGGTGGATGAGGAAGTATCGTTAATTAGCTAATACGTTATGAGTAAAAGAACCATTTTTCAATGTCCTTACTTCAAATTGGTGAATATATAGAAACTTCCATTATGAAAACCACCCAAAGGCATTCAACATGTATGGTGCAGTATTGTCATGTGGAGTCAGATTTGATTTTCGAACAAGAATGCACGCCTCGGGTGAACTTGCTAAAAAGTTTGTAGTGAATGACAGTGAATTTGCAACTGAGAAGGCTCCACCTACAGGGTTTATTCCTAAAATCCTTTAAACTTTTGGGGATGCAGTGTCCCAGTTCTACTGATGTATTAGACAAATGCTGTATATAAAATAATTACATAGAGATGGAGGGAGAAAAAGAAATTCTACAAAAAACATAACACTGGGATAAAATAGAAAGGTAACTGAAAGATGAATTGATTAATTTTTATATCTTACTGTCATTTTGACTATTGTATCAGTATATGGACTAACAGCAGGAAATAAATAGTGTTTACAGAAGTTTTGTGGTCTTTATATATATAATTCTTAAAACGCTGCAACCATATTCTGGTATAACATGTTTGGCATTTCCAATCAGACAGTTATTCATTTAGACATGCAGTGCAGCCTTGTCTGTGTCAATGTTGTTAAGCACATTTACTGTTTCGGGGATACTAAGGAATGAATATAACATCTCCTGTGGCTCTTCCTTAACAATTTTCTTAATGGCAGTTCTTTTTACCTCTTTTTAACTGAGTTGTATGGCACACCATTTAGTTTGAATGCTTATTTTACGGTTCATCATTTCGTGGATGTAGCTGCTATTTTTTCAATCTCACATTGACTGTGGCAGCTTTGACATAACTGTGAGTGACAGACACCATTGAGAGCTGGTGGCAGTGCATCATTCACGTTCAACATTAGTCCAGTGATGCCTTCAAATGTACATGTACTGTATAATATGTTTTTACAGAAAGGCTTTTTTCTTTGCAACAAATTATGTTTATTTTTAACATAAGCAAAGTGTTCTCTGACTACACAATACACATTTATATGTTTAACAGGGCTTTTTAGGAGACCTTTCAGCCATAGAAGCTTTACCCATCGTGACCACAGTCTTGTTGTCTGTTGGACCAGGTTAACAAGTGCATTGTTACTCCTTGCTGCTTAAATCCCCACCCCTACTCTAAGCTCCTCCTTTATGAAGCATTGGATTGGTTTAGAAATTTCAAACTGAGTGAAATGTTTCATTCTTCCCACCCATTTAAATTCACTCATGTTTGTCTCCAGGCATATGTTTTATATGTCAGGCTCGGCAAGACTACATGTAGTGTAACTATTGCCATATTTGTACAGGTGTGGCATAATTAGGGTCACTCATTCACTTTTAACAATTGGAGGGCAGTTGACTTTTTCACACAATGAGCTGCATGTGGAGAATCAACTGGCAACTTTCTAATGAGGGATACAATTCCATCCTTCTCACTTTGTAACCAATACTAGCTGATCTTTTATCACTTTTCTTCTAAAATATTAGATTATTTCAAACAAGTGCATACATATGGCTTTTCCCCGAAATTCATGTTTTTTTTGGCTTGAAAAGGCAACTCTCAACTAACAGTACATTTTTTCCTGATATGAAGTTTTAAGAACTCCCATGAGATAAGTGCTTTCCTATATGACACTGTGTTTGTAAGAGTGACAGAAGCCCTGATGTCTGGTGTAAAACTCCAGAGTTGTAATGCAGTAATATGAATAGTATTTGCTCAAGGAAAACAAATTATTTATAGATAAATCTTCAACATATGCACATGATGCTAAATGTCTTGTTAATTTAAGCCGACACATACACACACACGCACACACATATATATATATATATATATATATATATAACTCTATTATATAAAAAATCCTGCGATGCAACAAGACTTCTTGGAAGATTTTTTCAAGTCTGCGTGAGATGAGACTTTGGCCATGAGTTTTTTCAAATCATGCCCTCCTCTCAACCATTTTTCAACCATGCACACGATCCTCTCACCTCTCATTTGTATGAATGTTTTGACAGACACAGTTTCTGCTTGTTCAGCTCTTATACTGTAAGTTTTTAAGTTTTCCTCACTTTAAGTTCCCAATTAAAGAAGATGTATAATGTCCAAATCTTATTGAAGAAGTTCATCACGAAGGGTTATCAACATAAAAAATGAGTACACGGGCAATCCTAGCACCAAGAAGCGAAGAAGTCAAACAAATTAACGCCAAAAATGACAGTCGGCTACACGGCAAATTGGTTAAATGTGGATCAATAGACTAAGCTGAAACAGTTGGTGGTAATCATGTGGAAGATGAAAACATCAACTTACAATATCCCGAAGAATATCTACAACCATCTGGTCTTCCACCGCACAAATTATTGTAGGAAGAAGGATGTTTCCAAGAAAGGTAATGTAGTACATCTTCAGGGGATAACATTACACAAGAAAGGAGATCTTGATATGCCATTCGTATTAAAACGTTAACAGTCTTTTGCAAAGACAATTACCAAGTCTCAGAGCCAAACATTCAAAAAAGTTGTTTTATTTAATAGAGGGAAAGAAATGAAATTCAATCACGGGCATTTATACATTGCGTTGTCACGATGAAAGTCCAAACACAGAATCAAAATTCAATGCGATATTGATGAAAATTTAATTCAGAAAATTGTTTTTACTGAAGTTTTACAATAAAAGTGTAAGTTGAAAAAGTATTTGCATGTTTCAAAGCCAAATAGAACAAAATCGAATTACGCAACAAATAACTCTAATGCAACATGAAACATAATTTACTTTCAAATTATTACGTTTAACTCTTTTTTAATATGGTTAATTACTCACTGTAATGTAAAATAGTTCTATTATACATATGTAACAATTCCCATTAAAATAAAATAAATAAAATTGATAAAACTGCAATGGTGTTTAACATTTACCAGTTAGAAACAGCCATCTTACTTCCGGTCTACACCAGATGCATAAGGGATGCAGATGGTAGTATGCAGCAGGATCATGGTTGGAGTGTATCCTTTTTTTAATATGATCTTATTTTTATGCTTCATATACAAAAACACAGTCATCCGTTGCTCTTCACAGATAAGACTGAAATAAATAAGTGATACCATTACTCTTTCCATTTACTACAGAAAGCATATGCAGTCATGGGACATGCAGTACACAGAGATTGATGCAGGATTCCCTACCAGAGGAGACAGTACCAAAAGCTTGTAGTGGATGTTTGGTGATGGTAAAGATGATTGAAAACTATGGCTGAAACCTGTTATGAATCACAACTCTTTGTTGACATAAAAGCCTAAAAGTGGAATTACCTCATCATGTTATGGACTGGAATACATTTCTGCAGACAAAAAAAAACCGAAAATGTTACTAATTAGTTTTACTCACTCAAACAAGCTGCCTTTAATCATACTGTTTCTTTCTACAACATTCTCAACAGGGTGGCTTAGCTGTATTGCTTAATCTGCATTTTTTGAGAAGGGGCCAGCTGTAGCCCTCCACAGCTCTTCCACAGTACTTTTCTTCTGGAGTGTGCATACCCCACATAAAGCACATATTGCTCAGTGTTGTTTGGTATTGCGCACTTAGTAACCACATGCAGGTTTTTAGGACTGAGAGTTTCAAAGCACTAAACAATTCCAAGAACACTTCCAAAAATGGCCACTGGAGAGGTGAATCCCATAAAAAACCTGGCTAGATACAAAAAGGGCTACATAGCACTTTTATACAATAAAATATTTATTATTACAAATATTCTCTGTAAGTACATGAAGCTCCATAGAGCACACAAAACAAAAAGGAGTTGCCAGAAATTGGTCAAAAATCTAAATATCAAAAGCACAGCACAAACAAAAGTAACACGCATTAAGAACTGTCAAGAACTGTAGAAGACCATCCGGATATATAGGGTGGAGAGTAGTTCCTGGTAGTTTTTGGCAGATGGACCCGCCTCTTGGGGGACCACCCATTAAACACATAGAACATAGCACAGGCATAGAAAACAAAGCAGACAATAAATAAAAGTAACATTAACATAGCTCAACAACTCAAAACTGAACAAAAAAGACATAAAACAATATTTTGAATAACCCTGGTAATGAGTGGTGTTGGGCTGTTTCAAAAATGAAAGGTTTTGATTTGACAACTAATGTAATCACTGCTGGTCAAATGTATTGTGGCTTGTGCAGAGGACAATGCAGTTCTTACAGGAGTCCTTGAATAGCACGGCCCTATTCTCATGCAGCACTCTAAAGGTAATGTAAAAAAGGCCAAAATGTTCCACCGTCAATGCTCTTTTCCACTATTCTTTGCATTCTATTTCCACTCTGGCTGCATGTATTCCTGCATTCAGTAGTGCTCAGCATTTTGCAGTGTTGGTTTTTTTTGAGATTCAGTTACCTGTGACTTATAGGATGTTTAAATATGTTCCTAGTTCAAATGCAAGTGAGCCTACAACTGAAAAGGCCATGACTTTGATGATGACTTTGGCAGTGAAAGTGTCATTCCTGGATGTGACAATTTGCATCTGGGGACAGTTAATATGATCTAAACAAGTCCCAGTTTGCTACATTTATAAGAAAGAAAAAGAAATCAACAACATTTTTGCTGCTGGTGCACCAGAAGCTGTAAAGTCAAGCTCTTGAGAGCATGATATGACTTAAGTAAAACCTTTAACATTTTGAGTGAAGATTAAGGAAGTAAATTAATGAGTCACAAAATAATATGAATCCAGTATCCTTTGCTAAACCTATTAAATCCTGAACACTGCAACCAGAACCTATACCAATGCAAACAAAAAGCAACCCTGCAAAAGTCATCAGTCCATCAAAGGTCAGACACGCTCACCCAGAGCCAATTGAGAATTGCAGGTTTACCTAATGCGCACTGAGGAAACCCCTCACAGCCACATCACTCCCGTTTTGCAGCAGCTTCATTGGCTTCCAGTTAAATTCTGCATTCAATTCAAAATTCTTCTGTTAACTTTTAAGGCTATCCACAACCTTGCCCCTCCATATCTGTCTGACCTCCTCCATGTTGCCATTCCCTCCCATACCCTTAGATCCTCTTCCTCCATCCACTTGACTGTCCCCTTCGTCTGTCTTACCAACTCTGGAACTCACTGCCATCTGAGCTTAGAAATATTGAATCATTTTCACTTTTCAAATCTAAACTTAAAACTCATTTGTTTAAGACTGCTTTTTCTCTTTGGTTACAATTGCTCTGTCTGATTTTAATTTTTGTATTTTAGTTTTGTTTATAACCTGTGTTTTATCTATTGTTCGGTGTCCTTGAGTGTTTAGAAAGGTGCCTACAAATAAATAAAATGTATTATTATTAACCACAGTGCATATTTACAGATAAGATGTTAGTTGATCTTTAAGAAGAGTTCATATGAGATTTTAGTAAATAGACTTTTACGTTTACTTTTAGGCTGAAATCAAACAAATCACCAGGACCAGATAATATTTACCCCCGAGTTCTTAAGGAAGCTAGTGAGTACAGATATAAACCCTTGACGCGCATTTTTAGGAAGTCACTGTGCACTGGAGAGATTCCAAAGGACTGGAAAATGGCAAATATCATCCCATTATACAGTATAAAAAGGGTGACAGGGCAGAGCCAAGCAACTATAGGCCAGTAAGCTTAACGGGCATCACAGGAAAATTAATGGACGGAATTATTAAGGATAAGATGGAGCAACACCTGGCAAGGACAGTAGTTTAACTCTGTAGTCAGCATGGGATCAGAAGAGGGAGGTCATGTTTTACTAACATGCTGGAATTCTATGAGGAGGCAACAAAAGGATACGAACAAAGTGGAGCAGATGAGATTAGTTATCTGGACTTTCAGAAAGCATTTGATAAGGTGCCACATGAGAGGTTGGGCATCAAACTAAAAGAAGTGGGAGTTCAGGGTGATGTTTTTAAATGGGTGCAGAATTGGCTCAGACACAGGAAGCAGAGGGTGATGGTGCGGGGAACCTCATCAGAATTGGCCGATGTTAAGAGTGGTGTTCCACAGGGGTCAGTGCTAGGGCCACTGCTATTTTTAATATATATATAAATGATTTAGATATACAGTAAGTAACAAGCTGATTACGTTTGCAGATGATACCAAGATAGGTGGATTAGCAGATAATCTGGAATCCATTATATCATTACAGAAGGACTTGGATAGCATACAGGCTTGAGCAGATTTGTGGCAGATGAAATTTAATGTCAGTAAATGTAAAGAATTACACATTGGAAGTAGAAATGTGAGGTTTGAATACACAATGGGCAGTCGGAAAATCGAGAGTACACCTTATGAGAAGGATTTAGGAGTCATAGTGGACTCTAAGCTATTGACTTCCAACAGTGTTCAGAAGCCATTAAGAGGGCTAACTGAATGTTAGGTTATATAGTGCCTTGATGTGTGGAGTACAAGTCACAGGAGGTTCTGCTCAACCTTTATAATGCACTGTTGAGGCCTCATCTGGAGTACTGAGTGGAGTTTTGGTCTCCAGGCTATAAAAAGGACATAGCAGCACTAGAGAAGGTCCAGAGAAGAGCGACAAGGCTGATTCAGGGCTACAGGGGATGAGTTATGAGGAAAGATTAAAAGAGCTGAGCCTATACAGTTTAAGCAAAAGAAGATTAAGATGAGACATGGGCTAAGTGTTTAAAATTATGAGGTGAATTAGTCCAGTGGATCAAGACTGTTATTTTAAAATGAGTTCATCAAAAACACGGGGACACAGTTGGAAACTTGTTAAGCATAAATTTCGCACAAACATTAGGAAGTTCTTCTTTACACAAAGAATGATAGACATTTGGAATAAGACCGAGTAGTGTGGTAGACAGTAAGACTTTAGGGACTTTCAAAACTCGACTTATTGGAAGAAATAAGTGGATAAGACTGGTGAGCTTTGTTGGGCTGAGTGGCCTGTTCTCGTCTAGAGTGTTCTAATGTTCTAATGTACTTACTTTTTTTTTTCAACTAGATTCAGCACATCAGTTAATGTTATATGCTATAATATGTAAGTATGTCTTACAAATGACAGAGCAGAAGCAATGAAGGGGGCTTGCTTAGCAACCTGAGACCACATAAATGGCATACAAGTTATTTTCCACTTGAAATGAGTGTATTTATTAACCTTATTAATGAAATAACATAGGCTACGTCAGAAGTATGAATGATCAGTGTTTCCTGGGAACGGGATTAGCATGCAGCAGAAACAAATAATTTCTTTTATGACATTTTAATTGTAAAACTCTGTAAATTGTCTATGAACCTACCACACTGAAGAACATCTTGCTTTCTGTAATAATCTTCTCTTTTTGTAAAGCAATAAAAAAAATCCTGATCTGATTTCCCAGGTGTTACATTCTTCCCCTGTCACACTCAGGGATTCATAGCACTTGAACTCCATTCCAGCTGTTTCAGCATGTGTTTAAGTCTGCAGGATTGTGTACATTATAATCATTTTCCAATATCAGGCTGTACTCCTCTACTTAGGTGTGGGTCAGCAGTATTTTCACAGTCATGAACACAGGAAATGAGTTACACAAAGTAAGCTCCATAAATCTGATTGATAGTCACATGTTACACAAATGTATAGTATATATATTGTAGCTTCTCCAGCACTAAATTAAAAAAACAAGTATATGCTGGGGTACTCTGGGAGAACCATCTCTAGATATTGGTTTTTTTTGCCGGCATCTGCATGTCAAAACCATCAAAAAGAGCTCTAGCATGGTATTAAAATTTGTTATAATGTTGATAGCCAAAGATTAATGACTGAAAGGACAAATGAGATTCAGAAAGGCAGTACTTAGTATACTTAAGAAGCAAAGGCAAAAAAAGAAAAAGTATTAAAAAGCTCCAGCAAGGGTTCGTAGCATTTAAGTCATACGAAATGCACAGTCATTGTTGAAAAACTGTGAAATGCAGCTCAAACTACAATTTAAAATTGAACCATTGATACAGTGGATTCAGAAAGTTT
The DNA here is from genome assembly GCF_900747795.2 of Erpetoichthys calabaricus. NCBI lineage: Eukaryota > Metazoa > Chordata > Cladistia > Polypteriformes > Polypteridae > Erpetoichthys > Erpetoichthys calabaricus. Next base: position 146,857,375 of record NC_041404.2, on the reverse strand, counting down.
ACAGACCCCTTCATTTTCATGCATGCCTCCTCAATAAATGTGTCAGGTCACTAGAATAATTCCTATCCAGCAACATTACCGTCACAATGTGAGAACATGGTGGATCAAAACCAAATTGAAAATGAAGAAATGTGCAATGGAAAGACAGAGCAGTGCAAGGGAAAGTCCATGGTGATTACAGAGGCCCATAGTACCCCACCAAAGCCTTTTGCTCCTCAGTTTCTAAGTCAGCGCAACAAGCTTTGGAGTAGCTGTAGTGGATTTAAAGAAAAGTCTGCAGACCCCTTCATATTTTGCACACTTTGTTTAGTTGTAGATAACCCAGGCCAACATAAAAACATGTTTTCATAAAGCTTTGCAAATTTAGCGCAAATCAAAAACTGAAATCTCTCATCCATGTAAGTATTCACACCCTTTGCTGTGGTATTCCAAACTATGTTCAACTATGTGCCAAATCAAATTGACTAAACATTGTTTAGACAGGCACATGCCTGTGTATCACATACATGTCAGGACAAAAACCAACTCATGATCTCCAAGACCTCCATGATAAAATTGTAATGAGACATAGATCATTGCAAGGGGATAAAAAAGAAACATTTCTAAAGCTTTGAGTGTTCCCAGGAGCACAGTGGTCTGTATAATTGTAAAAAAGTAGATGTTTGGACACTCCAGGACTCTTTCTAAAGTTGGCCGTTAGACCAAACTGATTAACCAGGCAAGAAGGACCTTGCTAAGGGAGGTGACCAAGAACCCAATGGTCGCTCTAACAGAGCTTCTGAAGTTCTTTGCTGAGATGGGTGAACCTGTCGGAAGTAGAACCCTCCCAGCAGCACTTCATCATTCAGGCGTTTATGGTGAAGTGGCTAGATAGAAACCATTGTGGTCTAAAAGGCATATGAGAGTTTAAAGGGTTGCTTCTCAATAGCAGAGACAGGGAGACTGGTCAGAATTGAGGGAAGGATGAATGCAGCCAAATACAGGGTCCTAGAAGAAAACATGCACCAGAGTGAACACAACCTCAGACTTGGGTGAAGGTTCCCCCTTTAAGCACGGCAATGACCTGAAGCACAAAGCAAAGACAACACAGGAGTGGCTCTGCGGCAAGTTTCAGATTGTCCTTGTGTGGCCCAGCAATAGCCCAGAATTAAACCTAATTGAACATGTGCGGAGAGACCTGAAGATAGCAGTTTACAGACACTTCCCATCCAATTTAACAGAGCCTGAGAAGGTATCCTGTCCTGGGTATGATGTTAAATTGCATCCAGCCTTACATGTAGGACCTCCAACCTGCAGGGAAAACCTAGGGGATGGTGGCAGAATTGGCACTCCAGCCACCATAAAAAACCTCACACTGTTCCATTCCATCTGAACTAGTGTGGTGCTGAGGTGTCACCTGTTGCATAGCTGCACTCAGGTCTTAATCTGGGATCCTGAGTTGGTTTGTCATGCGGTGGTTGCGGCAATGTATCAGTGTGTACTCCTAACCTCTCTCTCTCTGTCTGAGAGAAGATCCACCAGGAAGAATGGGATAAACTGCCCAACTCCAGGTGTGCAACACTTGTAGAGACTTACCCAAGAAGCTGTAATTGCTGCCAAAGGGGCCTCTACAAAGTACTTGATTAAGGATCAGAATACTTACATGAGTGAGAGATTTCAGTTTCTGATTATTAATTAATTTGCAAACATTTCTTCAAACATATTTTCACTTTGTCATTATGGGTTATTGAACTGAGACTGATGGCAAATGAATCCATTAAAAATTAAATCTACAACACTATCAAGAACATAGAAAGTGAAGGGGACTGAATTCTTTCTCATTCCATGATAAGTGGAGTTAATAAGCTTCTATGCCAATTAGCTATGGCTAATTAATAATGGACAGGCTGTCCCACAGAACTACTGATTTAGCAACACGAGACACTAGACGCAAAAGAGCCACTGACTTTTACTCACAAACCTCAACTATTGTGTGTTACATTATGTGTTTCTATATTCTTGTGTGTATGCCTCCAAGAGGTTTAAAACCTCCATCATGATGGCCATCTGTTTCTCGGCCATAATTATGCAGCACCTGAAGACTGAGAGGCTCCTATTCTAGGATGTCAGGAATGGCTCATCTAGTTAGTGGTCACCATGTAGCTATTGCTTGTAAGGGTCTGGTCAAATACAAACTGGACATGCTGTGCTGTTCATCTCACCCTTGTTGGATTACAAAAGAGACACTTCATAGCATGATACTGACACTTTTCTGGATTAGCCTTCACTAATTTCTGAATGTTGAGTTTTTGTTTCTTCTAACTGCTGTATGCTGGCCCTGATTCTTCATTAGTTTTCCATGTCTTGTTGTTTGTTGCTGTTTTACGAAGCTCGTTCTGCCCAACTGTTTGACTGATGAATGCAGTCATTCTAGTCTGAGCCCCATTTTCATTCAAATCCAATGTACAGCCAGAATGACGGCAAGATTTCAGCTTCTGCTACCCCCTTTGTACTCTGTACCTGTCTTCTTGTCAGACAGAACTTTCCAGCCAAATCTCTTTGCGTAGGCACTAAAGCCAGCATCAAAAGGACATCCCCCACTAGCCTGCATATATTAGAATGTGAAAATATATTTATATATTTATAAAGTGCTGGGATTAAGGTAGCAGTAAGAAATGAAACCATGGCCTGTCCCTGTGGAAGCTGAGAGATCAAAAAGTATTTAAATTTAACTCAATAAAGCGGAGCCTTCTTAATCCCTCTTGCCAGTCGCCTTTATCTTTTTATAAATGCACCGGGTTTGGGTGTCAGAGGCCTGTGCTGGACAAGGCCGCCGAGTAAGTATTCAGGTGAACGGGCCCATGCCGATGAAGGCCAGTCAGGTAATCCTGCTGCAGACAGCTCTGCTTTAAGGCCTGGAGACAGTCAAAGAGGCCGACAGCTGACACATGACGGGTGAACAGAGCACGCCAGCGAAGGATAAACAGATATAAGCGCCAGGGCCTTTCATCTTGAGCCCTGCACTAAAGCAAACTTTCCACTTTGGCTCCCAAGAGGGGGGGGTTGCATTGTCCTATGTGCTCATTTGCCCAGAATGGAAACGCTGTCCTGAGACACAGCTGAGCTTTACTGCCGTCTGGGGCTCCGCAGGTCCTGTTGAGGTCAGACATGCGAGTCCACTCAACCATTACAGTGCCCATTGACACACTTGGGTTCACTGATGAGTAGAAGTTAAGTAAAGTACTCAACTAACTTGGCAATGGATGGACAAAGTATGTGTCCCATGCTCATATTCTTTAGAGAGGGATCTGCCACCATCTAAAGCAGCAAGGAGTAACAGACAACCTGAAAGTTAGGAAATGGCAAAAAGCATATCTTCTGCATCGTTCTCATATAAAGTAACACTTTTAATATGTCTTTTGCATGCTCAGGTGCAGACTTGTACATCTGAACCTACTTGTGAAAGATTTACTTCAGTCTTAGAAGTGTAAAGGACAGCCATAGTCTAGATCAGTGTTTCCCAGCCTCAGTCCTGGGCGCACACTGTGGCTGCAGGTTTTTGTTCCAACCAGCTTCTGTTTTTAATTGGACTCCTGGGTTAATTAAGTGATGTGTTATTTCTCAAGTTCTGTGTTTTGGGAACAATATAGAAATTAGAAAACTATGTTTGGTTAAAAAAACTATATATATATATATATATATATATATATATATATATATATATATATATATATTCATTGCATTCGTAGTCTGTGTCACAATCTGATTGTATGGGTGGTTACCTACCAGGTAACACTTGAGGTTGGTCAGCAAGTCAGCTAACATCCGCCACGGTGCCCTCATTTCAGTTGCGAGAAGCAGATCATAGAATGGTTGAAATAGTTTACTGTCAAATAATGCAAAGAGTACACGACACGTGTTTTGCCCTAATTCTGGGCTCATCAGGCGTACACACTAACTGCACCCCCCTCTCGGGGAATTGAACCTCGGACGTCAGCGGCGAAGCCTCTAACATTGCGCCACAGCGTGTGGTTCATTCATTTGACAGCATGTAGATCGGGGTAATTACATTCATTGCATTCGTAGTCTGTGTCACAATCTGATTGTATGGGTGGTTACCTACCAGGTAACGCTTATGGTTGGCCAGCAAGTCAGCTGACATCAGCCACGATGCCTTCAGGTGTGAGAAGCAGATCATAGAATGGTTGAAAATAGTTTACTGTCAAATAACGTGTTTCGCCCTAATTCTTGGCTCATCAGGCGTACACACTCACTGTAGTCCCTGACGGGAATCGAACCTCGGACGTCAGCGCTAGAGGGGCTTCGCAGCGGCGAAGTATTGCTTTTAAACCACCCATACAATCAGATTGTGACACAGACTACGAATGCAATGAATGTAATTACCCCGATCTACATGCTGTCAAACGAATGAACCACATGCCGTGGCGCAACATTAGAGGCAGCGCCTCTGGCGCTGACGTCTGAGGTTCAATTCCCCGAGAGGGGGGTGCAGTGAGTGTGTACGCCTGATGAGCCCAGAATTAGGGCGAAACATGTGTTGCGTACTCTTTGCATTATTTGATAGTAAACTATTTCAACCATATATATATATATATATATATATATATACGTATATATATATATATATATATATATATATATAAATAACTATGGAAGAGAAGGTCTGCGATACAGTTTGCACATTTGCAGCTGGAGATCCACAAAGGGAGAAAAAATTAATCACGTATCATAAAGTAGTTTTTATTCCTGAGCTTTCAACCCCTGCCAGGGGTCTTCATCAAAGGATAATACTTAGACTTACAAGAATCAAAGGCAATATATAGCAAAAAATTACATGTGGGGGTGGGGGAGATGGCTAAGTCAGTGTGATCGGGGGGGGGGGGGGGTATTGGGTGTACAGTTTATTTATTATGAACATGTTCTTCTTAAGTTTGCATATGCTGGATTTATGTCCATGTGTCTGTTGATGGCGTTCTCATTTGATAGCCAAGATTCGGCCAGCTCTCTGGCACTTTTAGTACTGGCCTTAAATTTTACTTGTACATTGTCCCAGTTAAATGTATGTCCTGTTGATTTAGTATACGTATAGATCAATGAAAGTGAGTCTTTTCTTCTGACGGCGTTGCGATGTTCCTGTATACGTGTTGCGATTTGTCCTATATATACCGCTGAGCAAGAACTGCGTGGAATACTATAAACTGTGTTTCGTGTTTCTGTTGTCAATTTCTTGTTTTTAGCATTAAAGAGGACCATGCACAAATTGTTTGTGGATTTGTGTGCTATTCTGACGCCTGACTTGGCCAGGATGCGCGCTGTACCTTCAGACACCAAGTGGTGATAAGGGAGTGAGTGCCAGGTGGGGTGGGAGTTCTGATTCAGGTCGATTGTTTGCTGAGTTTTTTGGCGTCTTCTGTGTAAGCTCCGATTAATGAATGTGTTTGAGTATCAGTTAAGCATTTAAATCTATAGCAAAAGCAGAAATATTTCTAAATGTCTTATAAATGTAAAGCTCATGTTGCTATGCAATTCTGAATGCAGAATAAGAGAAAAGAAATGCCAGCTAATTAAATGAGATCAGTGCTATCAGGTGTTGTCACTGATTACGAATCTGGTTGGAACAAAAACCTGCAGCCACAGTGTGTCCCCAGGATCGAGGTTGGGAAACACTTGTGTAGATCAAGAACCATTGCAAGTGAAATCTTTGAAAGCACAAACTGCCTTCTAGACCTGCCCACCTTGTAGAATGGTTGAATACTGTCAGTCTTATAATTGCCCTAGCTGTGGAATTCTACTGATAGATGGCATCCCTTTATCACAGGCACCTGCGTCCTTTAGTTTAGAAGTAATAGTAGTAACCAAAATTTCAACTTGAAGTCTGAAAGTCTGGAAGACACTTCAGGAGGCTTATTGGGCATCAGGTAAAATATGTTAAATTATGTTAAACAGTTGGTGAGGGAAGTGGCACACTCCCTTCAATTGGAAGTCAGGGCATCATAGCTTTCTCCATAGACTTTGATCGCATCTTGTGGCAAAAATAAGCGAGCTGGACCCTGACAATCTTGAATCCAAGTAATATGTTTAGCTCAATGCCTTCCAAAACTTCTTTATTGGTGACCTTCACTGTCCATAGGTATATGTTATTTACTCCATGTAGGATGGCCAAGAAAAATGTTTAATCTCATGCTTTTTCGGAGAAAGGATTTAACAATGTTTTTGACTGAATGGGTCCCAATGGTGCCCAACACTGGATAATAACAAACAATATAAAAAATGTCCATGGAAAAATCTCACATTACTCATATCACATAATCCACACTTCAAGTAATCCCGTCGTATGCTCACACCATGCAAGATACATGCATTTTTGCTTAAATATTCCTTAATAAATACCTCTGTAAATGGAAGGTAGTCTACAAACAGGACACCTGTTCATACAGGTTTGAACTTTTGAATTGAAGACAGGACCCTTGATCAATGAATGAGGGGGAGAGGTGGGTAAGCATACATGAGATCCAAAGCTAATGAAAGTACACCTGAAACTGCTTATCTTACACATAAATATTATTATTTAACAACAAAGAGTGAATAGTCAATGTTTCAGGGTAGTTTTTAAAAAAGGCTACAATATATACAGTATACAGCTTGTTCACTTTGAAGTTTGCTAACTAGAACAAGACAAGAACAGGCTTTTCAGCCCAATAACCTCATCCATCCTTTTCACCTTGATTGTCCAAAATAACATCAAGTTGAAATCTGAAGGTCCATAAGATCCTACTTTCCACCATACCACTTAGTCATTTATTCCATGTATCTACGGTTTTTTGTGTGAAGAAAAACTTTTTAACATTTGAGTGAAATCTATCCTTAGCAAAGTTTCCAGTCCCTGTGTTCTTGCTTTTAAAGCAAAAGCTGGGGTCCACTGTGCTAATTCCTTTAAGAATTCCTAACACTTCAGTCATGTCCCCTTCTTAATCTCCATTTGACTAAACTGAAAAAGTTCAGCTCCTTCAGTCTCTCCTCATATCTTAGACATCTCAGTTCTCTAATCAGTCTAGTGGCTCGTCTCTGGATTTTGTCTAGTGCTGCTATGTCTTTCTTGTAATGTGGAAACCAAAACTGTCCATAGTACCTCAGGGGGAGGCCTCACCAGTATGATATATAACTTAAACGTAACCTCTCTTGACTTGTTCTCCACACATTGTAATATATAGCCTAACAACCAAATAGCATTCTTGATCGCTTTTGCCCACTATCTAAATGTAGATTGAGTAGTGAGACCACTACATTCAGACCCCCCCCCCCCATTGTGTATTCATATCTAACATTGTTCCTACATGAAATACTTTATATTTACTTACATTAGCTTTCATCTGCCCAAGCACGCATTCTGTTCAGGTCTGTCCATAACAGTTTACCTAATTCTCCATTTTCTGCCTTTCCACCTAGTCTGGTATCATCTGCAGACTTATCTAACCTATTGATTATTTTCTTATCCAGATCCATCCATCCATCCATTTTCCAACCCGCTGAACCTGAACACAGGGTCACGGGGGTCTGCTGGAGCCAATCCCAGCCAACACAGGGCACAAGGCAGGAACCAATCCTGGGCAGGGTGCCAACCCACCGCAGGACACACACAAACACACCCACACACCAAGCACACACTAGGGCCAATTTAGAATCGCCAATCCACCTAACCTGCATGTCTTTGGACTGTGGGAGGAAACCGGAGCGCCCGGAGGAAACCCACGCAGACACGGGGAGAACATGCAAACTCCACGCAGGGAGGACCCGGGAAGCGAACCCAGGTCCCCAGGACTCCTAACTGCAAGGCAGCAGCGCTACCCACTGCGCCACCGTGCCGCCTTATCCAGATCATTTATGTGTATTAAAAAAGAGAAGTGGCCCCAGTACTGACCCCTGAGGAACAACACTTTTAACATCACCTAATTCTTAAAAACGTTCCCCTCACCATAACTTTCCTACCTGTGTTTGAGCCAGTTTTCTACCCACCTACAGACTGTCCCCTGAATTCCCACTTGTATTAGTTTGATCACTAACCTTTCATGTGGTACCTTATCAAAAACCTTCTGAACATCAAGATAAATAGCAACATTTGCACATCTGTGATTGTTGGCTTTTTTTGCTTTCCTAATAGAATTCCAGTATATTAGTGAAACATGGTCTTCCTTGTTAGAGCCCATGCTATTTGCGAATACCCCTATTCTACACATGTGCTGTTTGATTTTTTTCCTTAATAATTCTTTCCATTAATTTATCCGTGATGCATGTTAATCTTACTGGTCTATAGTTCCTTGGATCAGCCTGATTGATCACCCTTTTTAAGTAGGGATTATATTTGCCACGTTCCAGTCTTTAGAAATTTCTACAGAAAATCTAGATAGGAAGAAACTAATGCCTCAGTGTACCCATACTTCTGTCTTTCTTTATTGTCCTTTTCCTCCTCATCTTCTCATCTAATTTTCATAAAACACTCTCCAGCAATTATGTTTTATTACAGAAGAAGTACACACTTTGTCATCATGCAACTCCCAATTGCAACGTTGTACCACTCACACCATCCCCTTTACCTGCTGCTTCCAATTCTGTCACATAATTTCAACTGACATTACAAATAGGCTATGTGACATGTTTAAGGAATAAGACTTGACAATTCTGTTCAAGATCCAACCATTTAGGTGCTATACAAATCAGCTCAAGGCCAGTCATTCCATTAGGTGACATAGGCGGCCATTCAGGACTCACTCATCTTAAGCATACCATTTATGAAACGTAAGGCATATGCACTCCAGACACTGAGGGGGGTAATGACCCCCCCCCCATTAATATTGACTACCCACTATGGACAACAAGAAGTGATGTCCATTCACCACATCTAGCAATCCAAATAGGCTTTGATTAGCACTGAATCTACTGATTCACTCACTGGTTTCTGGGAAGCCAGAGCCTGACTTTTCAGGAAGAAACCAATCCTAGATGGCATAGTAATTCATAATTCTACTTATTTATACTCTGAAATTTAGAGTTAATAATTAAGTCAGCACACATATCTTTTTGACAGTAAACTAGAGTTTCAGGAGAGAAAAAATAGCACGGGTGCAGACTCCACACGGTGTAGGGTGTATGGCAGCATCACTAATCACTGCACTGCTCAAAAATTTTAAGTTGATCTAAAAATATCTTCTTTATTTGCATTAATTTACTTGTTTCAGAGTTTTAAAGATCATTATATTACACAGGCTGCTGTCACTCAGTAAGGAGACCAAGGTTCACATCCTGGGTGCTTCCTATATGGAGTTTGTGTGTTCTCCCCGTATCCACATGGATGGATGGGTCCATATGCAATTTCTTACCTAAAAAAATATTTCATTTTGTAGTATGAATTTTTCTTTATGCCTGGTGCTACTAGCCTGTTTACGGGTTGCTTCGGCAGGCCCTTGGACAATGCAGTGTTCTTCCATACCTTTGTTCAGGTGTGTGCATGTTCAACCTGAATCTTTTGAAGGCTGAGCCCTTTGATGTGGCTCATTGCTTGTTTTTTTTTTTGTGACACAAGTTAAAGTGTGTACAGACATGTAAATCTCATTATCATGAATCATGTTGGTTATTAATCTACAGTACGATTTAGCACTTTGCACAGATATTGAAAATTTATGAATATTCATTTGTGTTTCAGCTTTGATGTTTATTATTGTGCTTTGGTGGAGACACAATGAGGTTTCCTTGGCTGCCCCCCAATGCCACTATCACCCCTTCAATCTTCCATTGCTGTCCCCATGAAGCGCTGATGATCTTTTTCTGCATCTTTTTCACATCCCCAACTCCATCAGTCAATTCAAGCCAGGATCCCCCTGTCCACATACACAGGACAATGGATTTTAGCAGAGGTTCAGGTCTTGTGAGTTCTGCTCTTTAACTGCTTGATCATCTCTCTTACACTCTCTCGCTTTCACATACACACCCTCAGGGAGGTGTGTATCTGTATTACAAATTAAAGCATAATGACAGTCACGTTAGGGTTACTGATACTGTATGACTCCAGTCAGTGTTTATTAGACTGGAAGTAACAGTGTGAATAGTCTGAAGTGAAATGGAGAAGTGACTGATTGAACAGCAGCAGTAGTTGGCATCCTCTTGACCTGATGCCTACCAGAATGGTTTTTCATCAGGAGAGCCCATTCTGTATCTGTGTAACTGCTGTCTCAGAGTATTCACAGACTCATGAGGTGTTTATTAAAAGGTCCAGTTGTACTGTATAGAACCTACCATTTTTTTCAACAGGAGTGTAACCATTACAAAGACGACATCCATTCTGCACAATCATCTATATATATAATTCACTAAGCCGCCAACAAGTAAGACACCCATGATGCACGCAGGACGGAGCCACGCCCACCAACTGTAAGACCATTGGATACGACGACAACTCGCAGAGCCACGCCCACCAACTCGGACTCAACGACTTGGAAAACATGGTGTCATTTATGTTTGTCTGTGCTAGAGTCCACATGCACCTCTGAGCCACGTTGACTGTTCATAGAGGTATGTTTCTCGCGGATGTGAATCGCTGTATGCAGCGTCTAAAACAGTTTGCGAGGGGTATCCCATGGGATCCTTAAAACAATCCTTTAAAACTGAGGTTAAAACAAAATGAAGGAAGCAGTCGTTAAAAACCAATAAGCCCTGTGCCTCTTTTTCATTAGCGTCTCACCTGCTTCACAGATGCAGGTCCTGCAACAGTCGAGACGCTCTCTCAGCAGCTGACCTTCTCTGTGCCTGACTCCACTACTGTCAGTCGCCTGATTACAAATGGCCTTTTGAAGGAGAGCTGTGGACCCGCTATACCACAGGAACACATTGCCTTCGAGCCTGCTTTTTCTCTCTCCTCACTTGCTCGCACACTGTACAGGGGAGAAACGCCCACAGCACGACTCCACCCGGAAACCGTTTCATCCACACTTCCACGCCCCTCGCTACGTTGTGAGTGCGATGATTATTTATTTAAAAATGGCCTTTTGAAGGGTAGCTGTGGACCCGCTATACCACAGGATCACCTGTGACATTGCCTTCACATTGTTTTCTTTTTATTTCTGATCCCGTCGAGCAGATCAGACACCCAGGCAAACAACACTGAATAATCAATAGCTGCAACTACTTTGCCCGCCCAAACTCCTCACCTGAGTCGGTTTCGTCTGTTTTCAGCAGTGTTTCCCAAACTCTGTCCTGGTGAACCCCTGTGGCTGCAGGGTTTTGAATTCCAACCAGATTCCTAATCATTAATGCCGGTGAAACTCATCCGGGATAAGTCGGTTTTTCAAACGCAGCCGTGTAGCAGATTAGTCTAGCAGACTAGCTGGATGTAATAATCCGAGATGAATGCGCGCCCCCGCGCTGAGTGAAAAGCCAATGTATATTGAGTCTAGAAAACATGATCAGCAAGTCTTTGATAGGCTGCAACAAAATTCTGAAAGTACGGGTGCATTTTTTTCACATAAGCTGTGTGTGTGGGTGGGTGGGTGTTAGTTAGTTAGTTAGTTAGTTAATTAGTTACTCGAAGGATTTCAAGATTTAATATGCACAAGCGGTAACACTGCAAAAGCAGCCCAAACCAGAAAAGACGGCTGGCAAAAAGTGGCCGACAAATTAAACGCGTGTGCATTGTACTTACTGAAAGCAGCGTTACGGATTTTGCAAATGCTCATTTTTTTCCCTCTGCTTAAAAAACATTTAAAAAGCGGCGTGATTATGCGGCGTATACTACGCCGTGGGTTGGTATGCAGCGTGTAAAACAGTTTGTTTGTCGCGGATAATTTGCCTTTTATTTTTACACGAAGACAATTTCCTATTAGATTGCCCTTTGCGATGACAATTAATATGGCACATGGCCAAACTTTCAAAAAGATGTGCATGTATGTGCCAAAACCAGTTTTCAGTCACGGACATTTGTATGTTGCTCTCTCCATAGAGTTCCATCTTTTCATTCACTTACTGTTGTATCCTCAAAACCACCCCTTTTAGACAACTGTGTCTTTCCGGAACTGTTCAGCCATCAATAAATGATTATGCGGCGTATGCCTGCAGGAACACGTGCGAGCGACACACACACACATACAGGCGCGCGCGAGAGAGACAGAGCGCTGGACACATAAGAATAATAATACTTCATTGCATTGATATACCGGTGTTTTCAGTATTCAAAGCGCTATCCACACAGGGAGGAACCGGGAAGCGAACCCAAAATCTTCCACACTCTCCTTACTGCAAAGCAGCAACACTACCGCTGCGCTACAAGGCAGTTAAAGAATGCACCGGGCTCGATTTTTGTTTTCACTTCTGTTTACAGCGATCGGGTAGTAGCATGCATTATTGCAATGTTACTTTTCTTGGTGCCTTATTACATTATGGATGTTTCACATGTTCATTTTTTTCCCTGTGCTTAAAAGACATTAAAAAAGTGTTTCTCAACTGTGACTCCGGAACAACTCAGTACGCAAGCTATATTAAGCGTCAACAATGAAGACTCGCTACACCTTAATGAAGAAGTGGCTGAAACTTATCCCTACCGACGAAGTAACTTTCACCAGCATGGCCTCTATCGTCACAGACGATCTCGCTTTCAGTCACAGACAATTGTATGTTGCTCTCTCCAGAGGTCCATCTTTTCATTCACTCACAGTGGTATCCACAAACCCACCCCATTTGGACAACTGTGTCGTTCAGGAAGTGTTCACCCATCAATACATAATTATGCGGCGTATGCTACGCCACGGGTTGACTAGTTTTCTTTATTCTCTACTCTAATAAGTCAAGCAAAATTACACTTTTTATTGGCTAACTAAACAGATTACAACATGCAAGCTTTCGAGGCAACTCATGCCCCTTCCTCACTACATTCATAATGGCTAACATGGTACAACACCCTAGTACTTCTCTACTCTAACAAAACGTAGATGACCATTAGGACAAGCAGCACAAGATTCTGGGGCAGCTTTTTACCTTCCATCCATCATAATCATAGCCACAACTCCATTTAACTGAGGCTAGGTCTCACTTCTACACATTCATTTAAAAACACAGATATTATTCTCCGTTTTCATCTTTCATCCACTCTACCCCAGGGTTTTTAACTTCCAAAAATAGAGACTTCTGAAAAAACTCCACAGAGCCATAGATTTCTGAAAATGTGGACTCAACATTGCAATGTGGATGGGGGAAAACATGGAGCTTTGAAAATTCTAATCACACTCTGATTGGTTCATGCTTATTACACAGCCTTTCCCTGATTGGATCCTGCTCATTACTGTTATGATTTGTTTTTACTATTTCTTTTTTGCTCAATTTGATAGTTAAGTGGTACAATGTGGTACTGGGATTGGGGGTTCCTTTTCTGTCATTATTTATTCAATTTTCCTAATACTTTAGAAGTTGTGTCATTTTTTATAACATCTTTGACTCCATTTTAGGTCTCACATTTGGCACCACTCTGCAGACCCATTACTAGGTCTGTGTTTCTAGGAATGTGGTCTCAGTGGTCGTGAATTAGTAATCGATGCAATGGAATAAAACATTGACTGTGGGGTTTCTTCCTTATCCACTCTGCAAATACCAAAAGACTTTCAAAAACCTTTGCTGCTTTTCTTCTCACTAGTGTCATTTGGTTTGGTCATTTTGCTTGCACCTTTTGACCTCGATTTTTATCTAGCTATTTTTTGATCTCCCTGTTTTGACATTTTTTATCAAAAAAATGCACCTGGTCTTTTTTCTAAAATTTTAATGCTAGTTCACTGTAAGGACTATTACATTTTCTCAATCACAATGCTCACATTATACATGTGCATTACTCTCAATAACAATTCCACCATATTGTCTGTCCAAAGTGTTTTTTTGATTTTGTATTCATAATTGCTGTTCTATGAGAGTAAACACAAGCTACAAATGAATGTCTTGCATGGAGGACACAATGTGCATATGCCCAGTGTAGGTAAACGGCAACGTTTTCAATTTTTTATTGTGGGCAGAGAGGCAGAGAGCACTGTGGATGTTGCCTGAATCTGCTGCTCACTTTTTCCAGTCTATTGATTCAGTATCCAGTATTTGTTGCTGCAATTATTGTGTGCTGTTGTAAAACGTTTGGTTTTTCTGTCACACATCTATGGGAGATATGCACATAAGAATGCCACTGTACTGTGCACATGACGATAAATGTGAACTCAAACATGTACACTACCGGTCAAAAGTTTTAAAACACCTCAGTCAATTGTAATGCACTGAATAACTTAAAATGGTGAAAAGGTAAGCAGCAAACTACCAGAGGTTTAAATTTATAGTTTAAGTTAGTAAAAACTGAAAAAAGGAAATATCATAATATTACAAATGGGCCTTCTTCAGGGAACAACTAATAGGTTACAACCTACAGATGTTCTGCAGCAATTAAAGTAAATTAAGTCTTCCAATTTGAAGCAAACAATTTTCACAGGTGTCCCAGTTTTGGTTGATTACTTAAAATCCCTCTGTTTGTGTTAAAGCAGAGTTTTGACTGTGAAGAGGAGACTTTGTTCAGTCTGCAGTAGTCCACAGCCAGTATTTCAAAGACTTATTTTGTCCTTTAAGGAATGGTTTTCTTACTGACACTTGCCCTGTCCAACCTGCAGTACAAAGTCTCCTCTTCACAATAGAAAGTAACAGTTGCTTTTTTTCGATTAATGTTAAGCTGTGCTTGAAGCCATTGTGATATGAGGTATCACGCAATCAGGTGACCCTCAGGAACTTGTCTTCTGATTGGATTGTGACTTTATGTCTGCCAGAAGTCTTCTTATCAGAGTTTCTTCCAGTTTCCAATTGCCTTTGGATTGTGTAAGACACCACTGGACTCACTGACACTTTGATTTTTTTTTGCAATTTCTGTAAATGAAAGGCCTACACTTCTAAGGGTAATTTCATTTGTTTATTGCCATTTTTTCACCATTATCACTGGAATATTGCCCTAATGGTACTTCAGAGGCATAGTAACACAGTCTGTTCCAACTCTGCTTTAAGGCCATCAGAGGGTTTTTAAGTGATCAACGGAAGTTGGAACACCTATGCAAATTGTTATGCTTCAACTTGTAAGGCTCAATATTTCTTTAATTGCTGCAGAATATCTGTAGGTTGTAACCTATCCATTGTTACCTGAAGAAGGCCCATTTGTAATATTCTGAAATTTCCTTTTTTAAGTTTTTCCTAACCTAAACTTTAAATTTAAACCTCTGGCAGTTTGCTGCTTACCTTTTCAAAATTTTAGGTCATTCATTGCATTTCAGCTGATTAAATTTGAAGAAAAACTGAGGTGTTCTAAATCTTTTGGCCTTTAGTATACAGTATGAAGGAAGTATCGGTGTGAATATGGGTATTCCTGTTTACCACCACATTTCTAAGACATGTAGATCAGGAGAAGACCAGTCCATGTCTATATTATGAATGAGTGTGACCTATGGTGGACTGTTAGCCCATCACCTTTTGGCTTTACTTGCTGCCTTGGCTTTTTATCACTGTGTTATAATAAGCAGGATCAAAAACTGATTGGATATCCATAAGGGTGAAACTCAAGTGTGTGGCTGTGTTGGTTCTCTATACTGATTACTTTATTATTCGCTGCCCCTACTAAGCCAGGTGGGTAAGGTGACTGAAGCAACCCCTCAAAGGTAGCCAGCCTATTGAAATTTTGCTCAAATGATGGGATGATAGAGGAGTATGCCAGCCGTTCATAGAGTTAGGCAGTAATTCCTACACAGATCACCCAGTGAGGGAAGGCAGAAAAATGTGGAGAGACGTGAGAAAAAGAGGCTGAATACCTTCCATCTTTACTGGAAAGAGAAGGGGGAGTCTAGTCTCCAGCTGTTGCTGTTCATTATGAGCAAGTTATAAATACTGCAGTCTGCAAGGGAAACAGGCAGCATATCTGCTTATCTCTTTAACACAAGGGCATGGAAATTGGGTGTACTTGTGGGGGGGTTGCTCAAATTAGACTTTTTGGGAATTTTATTTATATACCAGTATAAAAACATGGCCGTAAAAATTAATGAGCAGGAAATTCAAAGAAGTGTCAGTTGGCACCACTTAGCATGCTGCTCAGTAAGATCTGACAGGGACCAATGGGAGGGAAATAGTGAGGGAAGGAGAGATGCTGGTAGCCAGCTGATGGCATTTTGCTGAGAACTTTGGATTAATGCTGCATACAGGAACTGCACACAGTAGGTTTGCTGAATTAAGAAGCTCAGATAAAGGTGCACAGTCTCCACAGACTTTCTGAACTTGCCTTTTATAGCTCAGGGTGTTTGGGTGTTGATGCCTATAATGGCAGCATCAGATGCAAGGCAGGAACAAAATCTTGAAGAGTCACCAGTACAGTACAGGTCACACTCACAGACACATACACATACAATCACTTACACCAGCTCACTTTGTAGTTTCTTGTGAACATAGACATCTTCATGCTGTGGAGAGAAAATCTAAAGGCTGCAAATCAGTAGATTACAGACATGGTCTATCATTTATATGCCCACTTTTACAATGTGGTCTATTTTATGGCTCTTTTAAAGGAAATTTTAGTGAAATTACCTAACATGAAAATGGCCACTTATATCAGCCTGTCTGTTTTTTTTCTGTTCTAATCTGCTGTAACATTCTCATGTTTTATTCTAGACTAAACCAAATTAAAGAGTATCATTGACAATACTCTCAATTCAATTCAGATCGGTTTATTTTTGTATAGCGCTCTTCACTGAGTGCAGTGCACTGAGACGGCTGTGACACGCTCTCAGGTAAAATACAAGTATAGATTTTACAAAGTTCTGAATACGAAATTAGTACACATAAAGACACAGGAAAACAAAGTAGTTTGAAACAAATGAACATTAAAGGAACCCAATATTATTTGTCCATTAATTAATTGTTAAGCGATGGACAGTTGAAAGTGGAGGAAAGGAAAACAATGAGTCCAGTCAACAGCATAATTGGGAACAATAAACCTCTGGGGGTCCATGGTCAATTATAACTGAACCAGTCCTGGAGACTTTGGCAACTTGCCTCACACTCACTCCTGGGCATACTACAGTATAGTAGAGTCTGTGCTGAGACATCTAATTGGATGATTCCAAGGTTCCCAGTATCTCAGGTGACTTTTACATGGGCAGGAGAACAGCTTGACAAACTCTGGTATCTTTAACCTGGGAGCAGCAGTCCCTCTGGAGTAAAACTGGTTATTTAAATAGATTACATTTAACTCCTAATGTACAGACAATCAAGCAGTCTCTGCTTTATTACAGAGTGTTCTTCTTGGTGAATATTGTCACAGATGGAGAGGACCCTTCACGGAGAGGACTGGGGGAGCAAGCGTGGGCAGAACAGTACCTCCCCCGGGATGTTAGATGGCAGCCCCCATGGGTTGCAGTGGTGCCTCGGATTCCCGCAGGGCTTCATGGGAGTTGGAGTTATCTGCAGCCCTGTTGGGATCCGGGGGTGCTGCAACAACTGCTGAGCCCTCTTGGGCGGGTTTTCCGCCACACCCAGAAGTGCTGCCGGAAGTAGGTCAATGAGCACCTGGTGCACTTCCGGGGACGTTATAAAAGGAGCCAGCAGCCACTACTATGGAGAGGAGAGGACAATAAAGAGTAAGAAAGAAAGAGAAAGTAAAGTATTGTGATTGTGTTTAGTGCTTGGACTGTGTGGGGTCATGGGGACAGGGAAGAAATTCCACACGAGCGAAGAAAAATAAAAAACAGCTTGTGTTTTTATAAGTGTGCCTCCCGTGTCTGTCTGTGTCGAGTTATATGCTGGTATAGCGCCATTTACTGTCACAACATATAGATTTAAATTTCCACACTAGGAATGACTATTTAATCATCATGTACATAGTTCATTGCTAAACTCTTCAACAGTGCTTTAAATCTGGGAGGGGAGTAAATTAATTTGCAGTAAACAGCAGAAAACAAGACCAAATAAGAAGATGAGGTATGTGGGTGGAAAGTTGGAAGACAGCACTGAACTGTAGTGGTTTTCATACAGGACAATCTGAAGATGCTTCACAGAAATGTGATAAAGAATTGAATGAGTAGAAATGGCCTAGCTGGACAAGACAGTCATTCAGCCTAATCTGAAAAATGTCAGAATTCAGGTTGTGGGTCTCATTCTCGTTTGTCTTGTTAAGATGACAGTGCAATTCATGATATTGAAAACTAGCTTTTCTTTTAATTTAATCCTAATGAATTAATAAGACAAGTCTAGCCTAGCCTATTTCATAAAGCTCAGAAGTGAAACATCGATGGGTAAACTTACTTAGTTAGCTAGGAATGGATCACTGTATTGCTGTAGATTCACACTACACAGAATCTCAGATTTCCAGTCTGTTGAACTGCCCAGTAGTCAGCCTTGAACCCAAAACATCTTGCTCAGAAGCAGTCTGCTTATGGTGGGAGCTAACAGAAGAACTGGGCTGCACAGGATGCTTCTGAACACTGTGAGCAGGGCACTTCCTAGTGATGTCATCTAAGCTGTCTCTCTCTTTCTCTCTTAGCACCCACCTTGTCCGTGCAATACCCTCTACACTCCACCTGTCCACAATGCAAGTCCCATCCTTAATAATAATAATACATTTTATTTATATAGTGCCTTTCCCATGCTCAAGGCACTTACAAGTACAATCCTTGTCACCAAGTATATTGCTATAGACTCACACCACAAAGTACTATCCGGTAGTCAGCCTCAAACCCATAACGACCAGTTCACAAGCAGTCTACTTACAGCATGAGCTAACAGCTGAACTCTTTGCCTTTGCTGCACAGAGACTGCTTCTGAACACTGCGAGCTGGGAACTTCAACTAAGCTCTCTCATCTCTGTTTCAGCTTTTTGTGCTATACTACCACTACACTCCATCTGCACTCCACTTCACTCCACCTATTCACAGTGCAAATCCAATCCTTGTCACCAAGTATATTGCTGTGGATTTATATCACAAAGTATTTCAGTTCTCA
This sequence comes from Erpetoichthys calabaricus, assembly GCF_900747795.2. Taxonomy (NCBI): domain Eukaryota; kingdom Metazoa; phylum Chordata; class Cladistia; order Polypteriformes; family Polypteridae; genus Erpetoichthys; species Erpetoichthys calabaricus. The sequence continues at coordinate 146,838,346 of NC_041404.2, read as the reverse complement.
GATTTGCACTGTGGTGAACTGCTAGTTGGTGAGTCACAAACCTGCAGCATTTGGCTCAGAAGCAGTCTTCTTACAGTTTGAGCTAACAGGAGAACTCCTTCTCTCGGCCATGCAAAGACTGCTTGTGAATGGTGCCATCAGAGCACTTCTATCATAAACTTGGGAGTTTATTAATACAAAGTCCCAAATAATGTAACAGAAAAGTGGAAGGATCTGTCAACCTATGGCTTGTAAAACACAAAAGGCAGATGGAGAATCTTTACAACATAAAAAAATTTATTTTCACAAAATGCTCTTTAACAAAGGAAGCTCTGAGGAACGTAAAATGCACAGAAGATGCGTTCCATTCAAAAACAGGCCATCCAATTGCAATCAAGTCATAATACACAAATCCAGATAAAAATCAAAAATATAACAAAAAAGGTCAAGATCCAGTTAATCAAAAAGTGCTACAAAAATCTCAGAAAAACTCGCTAACACCCAGCACATACAATGTACTGCAAGGGGCTACTTGTTTTCTCAGCCTTTATAGGGGTGGGGGAATTTCCTATGCAATTATGGACAAGTGGCTATGCCACTTGTGGAACCACTCATAAAACACAAGGAACACAAGCATGGATGTATAGAAATAAGATACACAAAATTAAAAAAAAAAACAAAACATAATAATAATAAACATTTACATAAACTAATTTAAAAACCAGCCAGAGGAAGAACCCTGGGTTCTTGGTCACATCTCTTACTTTGGCCCTTCTCCCCTGACTGCTCAGTCTAGCTGTGCAGCCATCACTAGGAAGAGGTGTGGTTGTTCCAAACTTCTTCTGTTTAAGCATTATAGAAGCCAATGTGGTCGTGGGAACCTTTAATGCTGCAGACATTTTTGGTAACCTTGCCCAGATCTGTACCTAAACACAATCCTGTCTCTAAGCTCTGCAGGCTGTAATTTCAACCCCATGGCTTGGTTTTGCTCTGGTGCATGTTGTCAACTGTTGGGCCTTCTATAGCCAGGTATGTGTCTTTCCTAATCATATGCATTGATTTGAATGAACCACAGGTAGACTCCAAACAAGGTTTAGAACATCTAGATGAGAACAGGCCATTCAACCGAACAAAGCTTGTCAGTCCTATCCACTTAATTCAAATAACATCAAATCGAGTTTTGAGGGTCCCTAAAGTCCTACTGTCTTATTCCAAGTCTCTGTGGTTCTCTGTGTAAAGAAAAAAACTCCTAATGTTTGTGCAAATTTACCCTTAACAAGTCTCCAACTGTGTCCCCGTGTTCATGTTGAACTCATTTTAAAGTCACCGTCTCAACCCACTGGACTAATTCCCTTCATAATTTTAAACACTTCATTTATGCCTTCTCTTAATTTCTTTTTCCTTAAACTGAAAAGGCTCAGCTCTTTAAATCTTTCCTCATAACTCATCCTCTGTAGCTGTGAAATCAGCCTAGTTGCTCTTCTATGGACTTTTTTCAGTGCTATTTTGTCCTTTTTGTAGCCTGGAGGCCAAAACTGCACATAGTACTCCAGCTGAGGCCTCAGCCGTGTGTTATAAAGCTTAAGCATAATCTCCTTGGTCTTATACTCTACACATATGAGCGCTATATAACCTGACATTCTGTTAGCCTTCTTAATGGCTTACGAACACTGTCTGGCAGTTGATAGTGTCGAGTCCACTACAACTCCTAAGTCCTTCTCACAAGGTGTTCTTTCGATTTTCAGACCTCCCACTGTGTATTCAAACACAATGTTTGTTTAGAAACAAATCAATGATGGTCAATAGAATGGGATGCACCTGAGCCAGTTTTCAAGTGTCATAGTTAAAGGCCTAAATACTTGTTTCAATAGGATCTTTAACTTTTTTATTTTTAAAAAAATTGCAAAAAATTCTAAAATCTTTTTTGCTTTGTCATTAATTTAAATAATTTTAGCATTAGGCTGCAACAAAATGTGTAAAAAGGGAAGGGCACTGAATACTTTCTAAAGGCACTGCAACATGAAGGCCTTCTATCCTCTGTTTCACATGTCCTTCATGAATGGCAGATCTTTGACAAGAACGTTTTTTAAGAGTTCCCTGGCCGTACACACATCCTCCGAGTCACTCTTGCATGTGCATAAAAAAAAAAAAACTTTCAGACATATAATTTGTGTGTATAATGCCATACTCTTCTCATTGATTTGAACAAGGACAGTACATTATGGAAAGTAAGTAAGCAAGTAGCAATGAGAGGTTCTGAGCAGTGCAATAAGGGTATTGTGAAGGAGGACAGAGAGAAGGAAGTAGTAAGCCCTATGAATTAAAACATCATGAAATGAACTTTAGAATCACTCTTAAAATCCTATTTAAAGAGAAAGTAGTTTCTATTTTTTTTAGTTGTTTGTATTTACAAGAGCAAAATCTGAGGTTTCAAGTATGCATGGAATGTGATACCAGAATGTCAGCAGCTACAGCAAATGAGAAGCGTAAGAACTAATTTCCAATTTAACTGAATTTAATTACATTCAATTTATTGTTACTGTACCTTTAAGTACAATAAAAAGCATGTGTTGCATATCCCACTAGTGCAGAAACATGCTGTTACAGTACATGGTACAGAGATGAAAATAAATAAATACAGCAAAGACAAACAACCAATCCAAATTCAAAATATGTGCCTAAATTAATAGCAGGCTTGTATCAAAGATAACAAGTAATAATAAGAAAGGTAAAATTGAATTTTTAATACAAACTGATTGGTAGTGCAAGTGTTTACATAACAAAGTTTTAATCTCTGGTTATGTTGATGATTGTATGAGTGTAAACCATTTAATGCCCAAGTTTTTAAAGTGGTCGGAGACTTAGATGGTATAGCCTTGAATGCTGTGATATTGCTTGTTGTTGAGCAGAGTGGGGTCACAATGGAAAAGGCTTTCCTAAGGTATCCCTTGTCATAAATGATCTTGTGTACATCAGAAACCCTCTGGAACACCTTACTTATAGCATTTCCACAAATTGAATTAATAGGAGAAGACATCTTTTAGCTTTTGAAATGGCCAGGGAAGGAAATATACATGCTAGACCTTCTAACAGAACCTTTCCACAGTGAACTACATCCAAAGATGATTTACAAGTATAATTGTTTTATGATTTCTGCAGCATAACTATGGGAAGGGGCAAGGCCAGATTAAGAGCCCCACAGACCCCCGGGTGACTTAGCTCCTTAACAGAGCGTTGACCACACTTTTAATAATGTAGAACGTGGACACCAGCTCATTTAAAACAGCATGGTATTTGTCATTCTCGATTTCAGCACAAGACTCAATCACCACCTTGATAGATTTTGATCCATGTAATGCAATTAAAAATTAGATTACTGGCTTTAAATAACATATGCTAATATCACGAGAAGCCATTCATAAGCGTGCCCAGACTCCATTTGCTATTTAGTAAGTATACGCGTGACGTCATTTCCGGCATGCACTGTCATTTCCAGCAGACGTTTTCTGAAAAATGCTGTGTGCGCTCTCTTCTAAATGCTGCTCAACGATGCTAACTTCAATGTGCTCCGTCCCCTTTTTTAAAAGTTCACACCCCTTTTGAATTTTAAACAAACCTGTAAGTGCAAATTCCTTTAAGTTAATATTAATGGGAAATTTTCTTTAGGCTGCTTAGCTTCAACTTGAATATAATATAGTTTAACATATATAATGGAAAATTCAGTTTAACCCCCTATGAGTTATAGAAAATGGAATATTCATAATCTTAACTTTGTGTGACAGTACAATAGCCCATAGATTAAATTAGACCCCTAGAAAGAAGCATGAATGGTCAGAGAGATATTGAAGACATATGGTTTTCTGACCATCTGCTGCATATACAGTAACAGTGCATAGAGAGAGAGAGGTTAGGAGCACACCCTGATACAGCGCATTGCCGCACCCACCACACGAAAAACCAACTTAGGACCTCTCAGATTAGGACCGAGTGCAGCCATGCAACGGGTGACACCTCAGCACCACACTAGTTCAGATGGAGTAGAACAGTGTGAGGTTTTAGAAATCTTAAGAAATGTAATCTAAATATTTAAGCAGAATACCATAAGTTCGTCCTTTTTTTCCTTTTATTTTTTTGCTTGTACTATCAACTTTTTTCCCATTTTTGTGTGAACTGTTTGCTTTGAATTTCACTAAAATCTTTAAAAATGAAGAGACTTGAACTGTGGAATATTTGTTTTGCACAACAAGTCCTGCTAGTGCTGGAATATCTATCTGATAGCTGCATTTGAACTATATTGAACCATTTGGAAATTGTCGTCAAATGCAGCTACAAGACCCCTTCTCTTCTTTTAGGTTTGCCACACCCCTGTCTTTGAATTGTTGCCACCCACTTCCATGCTCCATAGGCAGCATGTGTATTCTGTGAAAAGTGCATCGCCTCTTTGCACTTCTCGGCTACAGTAGTGGGGAAATGTATAAATCAGCATATTACCTTATGCATTGTAACAACATTCAAAGTTTGGTGCAAAATTCAACATATGGTTGTTTGTAACATACTTACTGTAAAACATCACTATTGCCAATTGCATTTTCCTTGTGACCAAAAACATGATATTACCAACACACACTTTTATGTCAGCTTAAAGAGTATAGCCTTTTCACGTAAATGGGGCTATCACGTGGTGTACAAGATTGGTTACAAATATTATTCATTCTCTATCAAGTCAATATCTTTTTACAAGTTCATTGTTCTCCAGTGTTTCTAAAACATTCCAGAGACATGCATGCTGATCTCTGCCTGAACACCATTTTCTGGCAGCTTCTAATGAGTTTGAACATCTCACAAGGTCTCCTAAATCCTTGTGAACTTATAAATTAGAAAAACTGGTAAAATACCTTACTCCCATTTCTAAGAGTAGGAACACATTTTCATCACTCTGAGATTTTTGAACCAGTCAGGACTGTTTTCCTATTCTGCGGCGCTTGGTAAATACAGGCACAGGGTTTCCCTTGCAAATCCCCCTTTGACATGTTTAATGATTGCAACAGTCCAAGCTATTGTGTTCAAGGAAAGGTGGCAAAGCGAGCGCCTTATAGAAATTTCAAAAGGAAATAGACGTGTAAGTTTAACTCAACTGCCTGAATGTTTTGCTCGATCTTTACGCTTCAGTTTATCCCAGCTATGGGTTCCCCTTTACAGTCATCTGGCCTTGTCTGTTTGAAAGCTATTGGTTCTCACCCTGGTAAGACTGGCAGATTAACAAACTGAGAATGCTGTCATTGGAAGGAAACTGAAGGCATTACTACCAACACAACTCACTCCAATTTTATTATTGGTGAAACAGTAAGTGCATGTACCAAAGGGGGAGATACAACATACTGCTACATTGTCATTTTTGGTTAAATGTTGCTTTATCTCACTTCTTTACTTCAGGATAAAATACAGTACATTGTTTAAAATATACTTATTGTTAAAAGTTATTTTAGTGATTTGGCATATTTTAGAAATAAGAATTTCTCATGAGAATATGCTGACGAGCCACAAGATGTTTCTCAAATCTTGCTTGTTGCATGTCTCTAATAAAGCCTCCTACCACGAATGAATCTCAGAAGGAGCCAACAAATACTGGCTTTCAGGTCAGTCTGTACTTGCATTACTACACAAAGGGCACTAGTGGAAAGCATATTTTGCTTACATGAGTTTAGTCATGTGTTATTCTCCACATCCATACTGTATATAAACTTTGCTTCATGGTTGCCTTCCATAATACTGTAGGAAATACAAGACTAAATGACCACTGGTATGGTACCTTACTGCCTTCATGCTAAAGAAGTGTACTGCTTATCTAATGAAACACAGATCATACAGTTGGGTCCATAAATATTTATACAGAGACAACTTTTTTCTAACTTTGGTTCTGTACATTACCACAATGAATTTTAAATGAAACATCTCCGATGCAGTTGAAGTGCAGACTTTCAGCTTTAATTCAGTGGGGTGAACAAAACAATTGCATAAAAATGTGAGGCAACTAAAGCATTTTTTTAACACAATCCCTTCATTTCAGGGGCTCAAAAGTAATTGGACAAATTAAATAACTGGAAATAAAATGTTCATTTCTAATACTTGGTTGAAAACCCTTTGCTGGCGATGACAGCCTGAAGTCTTGAACTCATGGACATCACCAGATGCTGGGTTTCCTCCTTTTTAATGCTCTGCCAGGCCTTTACTGCAGTGGCTTTCAGTTGCTGTTTGTTTGTGGGCCTTTCTGTCTGAAGTTTAGTCTTCAACAAGTGAAATGCCTGCTCAATTGGGTTAAGATCAGGTGACTGACTTGTCCATTCAAGAATTTTCCACTTCTTTGCTTTAATAAACTCCTGGGTTGCTTTGGCTGTATGTTTTGGGTCATTGTCCATCTGTATCATGAAACGCCGCCCAATCAGTTTGACTGCATTTAGCTGGATTTGAGCAGACAGTATGTCTCTGAACACCTCAGAATTCATTCGGCTGCTTCTGTCCTGTGTCACATCATCAATAAACACTAGTGTCCCAGTGCCACTGGCAGCCATGCACGCCCAAGCCATCACACTGCCTCCCTCCACCGTGTTTTACAGATGATGTGCTATGCTTTGGATAATGAGCTGTTCCACGCCTTCTCCATACTTTTTTCTTGCCATCATTCTGGTAGAGGTTGATCTTGGTTTCATCTGTCCAAAGAATGTTTTTCCAGAACTCTGCTGGCTTTTTTAGATGTTCTTTAGCAAAGTCCAATCTAGCCTTTCTATTCTTGAGGCTTATGAGTGACTTGCACCTTGCAGTGCACCCTCTGTATTTACTTTTATGTAGTCTTCTCTTTATGGTAGACTTGGATATCGATACGCCTACCCCCTGGAGAGTGTTGTTCACTTTGTTGGCTGTTGTGAAGGGGTTTCTCTTCACCATGGAAATGATTCTGCGATCATCCACCACTGTTGTCTTCCGTGGACGTCCAGGTCTTTTTGCGTTGCTGAGTTCACCAGTGCTTGCTTTCTTTCTCAGGATGTACCAAACTGTAGATTTTGCCACTCGTAATATTGTAGTAATTTCTCTGATGAGTTTTTTCTGTTTTCGCAGCTTAAGGATGGCTTCTGTCACCTGCGTGGAGAGCTCCTTTGACCGCATGTTGTCTGTTCACAGCAAAATCTTCCACATGCAAGCACCACACCTCAAATCAACTCCAGGCCTTTTATCTGCTTAATTGATAATGACATAACGACGGACTTGCCCACACCTGCCCATGAAATAGCCTTTGAGTCAATTGTCCAATTACTTTTGAGCCCCTGAAATGAAGGGATTGTGTTCAAAAAATGCTTTAGTTGCCTCACATTTTTATGCAATCGTTTTGTTCACCCCACTGAATTAAAGCTGAAAGTCTACACTTCAACTGCATCTGAGTTGTTTCATTTAAAATTCATTGTGGTAATGTACAGAACCAAAATTAGAAAAAGGTGGTCTCTGTCCAAATATTTATGGACCTAACTGTATACAGTACATTGTGGGGGGGGGGGCACTAAAGAGCATGTGTACACGACAGTGACCCCTTGTAGCCTCACTGAACACTTTAATTTACTTACAGGTCACCTTTTGCTGTCTTTTATAATAAATTGTCCATCCTTGCAATGCATGGCAAAAGCATACAGTTAAATGGTTTCCAGTAGGATTCTGGGTTAATGATAAGGCTTACTAACCTTGTTCTGTCTATTCTTATTGCAATGAGCCATGGGCTAAAAGGGGTTTGTATTTGGTAAAGATTTTTTTGTTTGACCTTACATACAGTATATGTCTTTGATGCTTAAAATTATCAAGAATTTTTGGTGGTGAGTATTCTGAGCCCAAACAACAGCTTCATTGCTGTCTGTTCCAAATTTGTAATATTGTCCATTTTGTGTATATATGTGTATATGTGCATTTCTGCGTCCTCTTACAGACTGAAATCCTTTCCAGGCTGGTTCCTGCTTTGGTCATGAGGTTCCAGGATAGACTCTTATTCCTTGGAAAATCCCCTGATCGACCGAGCAAATACAGAAAATAAGTGGGGTGTATAGAGTTTTTTAGATTCTCAAGTACACTACCCAGCACTCAGAGCCAATGTGCAAACTTTATGTTTGTAGGTCACTTACTTCAAGTATAGCAGGATAATATTGGTGTTATCTGTCACCTGAAACTTGAAGGTCAAGTATAAAAGCTACTAAGAAAAGACTACATGAATGGTGCAGCCAGCATAAGCATGAGGTTGCAGAATATCAGCCATGTAACCAGCTCTTGTTTGTAACATTTAGCAATAGTGACCCCCAGTGGATAGACAGATGACCCAGATACTAAGTAGGCCCCTTACATTTGGTCATCAATGTTTAGAATGCAAACTAAAGTAATGTACTTCATCTCTCTACACATAGATTTTTTTGAGGATTTTTAGTACTAATGATGCTGCCAATTTTCAAAAGGAAAAGGGTGAATGCTAAAGAATCAGTCTGTTTTGAATCAAATGAGAGAACGTGCTGAAGTAATGAAGCGAGCTGGTCATGCAGCGTCATCCTGAGGATTAAAAGAATTCTGCGGGCTTACTGAATTTATCAATTTAAGATCAAGGCGGACCTGACATGTGTCCCTTCAGTGGTGATAGGAGAATACACATTTCCATCCATCCATTTTCCAACCCGCTGAATCCGAACACAGGGTCACAGGGGTCTGCTGGAGCCAATCCCAGCCAACACAGGGCACAAGGCAGGAACCAATCCCGGGCAGGGTGCCAACCCACCGCAGGTCACACACAAACACACCCACACACCAAGCACACACTAGGTCCAATTTAGAAACGCCAATCCACCTAACCTGCATGTCTTTGGACTGTGGGAGGAAACCGGAGCGCCTGGAGGAAACCCACGCAGACACGGGGAGAACATGCAAACTCCACGCAGGGAGGACCCGGGAAGCGAACCCGGGTCCCCAGGTCTCCCAACTGCGAGGCAGCAGCGCTACCCACTGCGCTACCATGCCGCCCCACATTTCCATTATTTTCGTTAAAAAGTTTACACAATGTCTGTTTGCCTCAGAACCCACCCAAAGCAGATACAAACAGATCAATGGTGTGTGCATTGCCTCTCAATCAGCACTGATGTGTCCTGCAACTGGTTTTGACTGGTGTAGACCAGAAGGAACATTGCAAGGTAGTGTACCTGGGGGGCTCTCTTTCATGCCAAATTAAACAGAGTTTGAAAGTCTGGCTAGGCGCCTGCTTACAGTGAATTCAGAAAGTATTCAGACCCCTTCACTTTCTCTGCATTTTGTTGTGTTGTAGATTTAATTTTAAATGAATAAAATTGCCAGTTTTGGTCTTCAATCAACCCTCAAAAACCCAAAATGACAAAATGAAAGACTGTTTTCAGAAACGTTTACAATAAATCATACAAGTATTCAGACCCTTTGCTGTGACACTCCAAATTGTGCTCAGGTCCATCCTGTTTGCGTTTATTCTCCTTGAGATGTTTCTAGAACTTGTTGGAAGTCAACTGTGACAAAGTGAATTGGTTGGATATTGTTTAGAAAGGCACATATGTGTCTGTGTATAGAAGGTCCCACAATTCACACTGCATGTCAAGATAAAAACAAAATGAAGTGCAGGGAACTCTCTGTAGACCTCCATAATCAACTTGTGATGAGGTATCGATCAGGGCAAAGGGATGAAACCATTTCTAAAGCTTTGAATGTTACCAGGAGCACAGTGGCCTCACTAATTGTGAAATGGAAGTGGTTTGCAATCACCAGAACTCTTGCTAGAGTTGGTCATCTGATCAAACTGAGTAACCAGGCAAGACAGGCTTTGTTCAGGCAGGTGACCAAAAACCCAAAGGTCACTCTAACTGAGACTGAGAAGTCCTCTGCTGAGATGGGACAAACAGTTGAAAGATGACCATCTCAGCAACACTTCATCAATCAGACATTTATGGTAGAGTGGCAAACACCTGTCTGGAGTTTGCCAAATGGTATTTAAAGGACTCTGAGGAAATTAAGAAGAAGATTCTTTGGTCTGATGAGGCAGGAATTGAACTTTTTGGGCAGAGCTCCAAGCACTATGTTTGACGAAGACCAGGCACTGCTCACCAACTGCCTAATAACCGGTTATACTTCCTTAGAAGGCTGGCGTCCTTCAACATCTGCAATAAGATGCTGCAGATGTTCTATCAGACGGTTGTGGCGAGCGCCCTGTTCTACGCGGTGGTGTGCTGGGGAGGCAGCATAAAGAAGAAAGACGCCTCACGCCTGTACAAACTGGTGAGGAAGGCAGGCTCTGTTGTTGGCATGGAGCTAGACAGTTTGACATCTGTGGCAGAGCGACGGGCGCTCAGCAGGCTCCTATCAATTATGGAAAATCCACTGCATCCACTAAATAGTATCATCTCTAGACAGAAGAGCAGCTTCAGTGACAGACTGCTGTCACTGTCCTGCTCCACTGACAGACTGAGAAGATCGTTCCTCCCCCAAACTATGCGACTCTTCAGTTCCACCCGGGGGGGTAAACGTTAACATTATATAAAGTTATTGTCTGTTTTTACCTGCATTATTATCAATCTTTAATTTAATATTGTTTTTTGTATCAGTAAGGTGCTGCTGGAGTATGTGAATTTCCCCTTGGGATTAATAAAGTATCTATCTATCTATCTATCTATCTATCTATCTATCTATCTATCTATCTATCTATCTATCTATCTATCTATCTATCTATCTATCTATCTATCTATCTATCTATCTATCTATCTATCTATCTATCTATCTATCTATCTATCTATCTATCTATCTAATACCATCCTTATGGTGAAACATGGTGGTGGAAGTATCATGTTATGGGAGTACTTCCCGGTGGTAGAGACAGGGAAACTGGTAAGAATTGAGGGAAGGATGAATTCAACCAAATACAAAGAGCTTGATAACAACCTACTTCAGGGTGCATATGACCTCAAATTTGGGTTTCAGTTCACCTTTCAGCATGACAAGAATAGTGGCTTCAGGACAAGTCTCTGACTTGAGTAGTCCAGTCAAAATCTAGACCTAAATCCCATCGAACATATTTGGAGAGACCTGAAGATGACAGCTTACAGACGTTTTCCCTCCAATCTAATGGCGCTTAAAAAGATCTTCCATGAAGAATGGAATACACTGCCCAAGCCCTGGTATGCTGGACTTATAGACACTAACCCAGGAAGACACAAAACTGAAATTGTTGTCAAAGGAGCTTCTACAAAACACTGAACAAAGGTCCTGAATACTTGTATGAATGAGAGATTTCAGATTTTGATTTTTAATCAATTTGCAAACCTTTCTGAAAACATGTCTTCACTTCATCATTATGAGTTATTGGGTGTAGACTGATGGACAAAGATGGCAAGCATTCCATTTAAAATTAAATCTACAAAACCATAAAGTCTGCAGAAAGTGAAGGGGTCTGAATGCTTCCTGAATCCACTGTGCAAATACCTCTTTTACACCACTGCATGTCTGTTGAGGACTGGCGTCTGGTTTTCAGACCCATTTCCCATCTAATGCTGTGTTACCATAAAGGCAGTAGCAGAAAGGATGCCGGGTTTTCAAGGGTCAGCCCTCTGTGTTAAACATAGGCTGCACTAAGGAGGAGGTTTGTGACTTCTTCATCATAGGCTGCATTAATTGTGGAGATGAGTCAAAGTATAGGAAGGTTGTGGAAGACTTTGTCTTGTGGTACAACTCAACATCAGAAAGACAAAAGAGCTAGTGGTGGACATCTGGATTGCTGAAGAACCACTGAGACCAGTCACCATCCGGGGGGAAGACGTGGAAGTGCCTGGGGGTCCACATAAACAGCAAACTGGACTGGTCTGACAACAGAGTGGTACAGTACAAGAAGGGGCAGGGCAGACTGAACTTCCCGAGGAGACTCAGGTCTTTTGATGTGTGCAGCAAGTTTCTAGAAATTTTCTTTTGGTACATCGTAGATAGTGTACTGTTCTACTATATGTTGCGCCTCTGAGGGTTTTTTTCTGCCTGCTGCTATTAGACAATTTAACTCTTCCTCCCAATGGCCCAGTCTAAATGCTAATATTCTTTTATAATTTGTTCATTTTTCAATTTTAGCTCAATTATTGATTGATTGATTGATTTGTTCATTCATTCATTTATTCACTAAGTCTTTTATTCATTGTATTATTTGTCCTGTGAGTCTGTATCGTTGTTTTTATGTTTTTGCTGCTGTATGCCTCTAATTTTCCCCTTGTGATTAATAAACTTTATCAAATCTCATCTAATCTAAGAGCAGACAAAGGAGTGGCGCATATAAACAGGACTGTCTCAGTATTCCTACTGTGCCTCAGGGAGCATTTTCTTGCACTATCACCCCTGGCTTGGATCCACACCATTATACAGTCCGCTTAACTTCTTGCGTTTTCTCTAATATCCATTCATGTGTGTATTTTCTGAGCTCACTTTATCTGATTAGGTCTATTCCGAGAGCAACAGCCGCCAAAAAGCATATTGGTGTTTGTCAAATATTTCACCGCTTCAAATATAAATGTTTTATTTTGTTAACATAGTTCATTTTCTCCACTAAAGGAAACCAGATTTCTTTTCAAGCAAGCACTGAGCTACTCTGACCATATTTTTAAAAGAAGACAGCAGGAGTAAGTCTGGTAGAATGAATGAATGGAGTCATTTTGCCACATTTCTGGCTTCTTTGCAGTGTATCACACAGTTGTGTGACCCCATGTCTGTTTGTTTTTTGCATGTGTATACCAGTGTCCAGTATTTATTCTAGATAGTACTTTGGCATGCACTCAGCTGGAAGCGTCGATATATAGCCATTGCACTTTGTATGTGTCAGCCTGCCTCCTCTTCCTACAGCCATAGCCGAGCGCTGAGCTCATGCCTGGCAAGGGCAGCAGGACTTGCTCCCGTGTGCTACGCATACCCTTGTGTATGAAGCACTTTGTTTTGAAATGTAATATAATGAAAGAGGGAAGCAGCTGGAGCATTACGCGGCTGCAGGGGTGGGGCAAGTGCTGCCTATGATCACAATAGGCCTCAGAGCCGGCCTGAGCCTTCACAACTTTCCCTTTCTCCCTCTCACAGCCACCTGCTGGCTAATAAATCAGTGCTGTCAGCCTCAAGCACTTCTGAGTGGTGTCATCAAACAGGCTCAAGACGGCCCTGGCCAAGCAGCAGAGCTCAACAGCAAGGCTTTGTAGAGTTTAGAGCTGCTCCAGACATTTCTTCTGAGTAGTACACTCTTATAAAATGTGCCACATCTGCCAAGTTCACCTGAGCAGGAAGTAATAGAAGCAACACTGACAAGAGAAATCAAAAAGAGAAAACTGGCAAAGACCTGACAGAGTGCCTAGACATGTAACACAATGGTGCCCGATCTCCTGCATTATGAATGAAAGTATTCCATTTACATCTACATTTGTTTGCTTAGCAGACATTTTTGTCTAAAGCGACTTATAAAAGAGGGCAACTTAATCAAGTAAACATCAGTCTGGAGACACGTGTTACAGGACAAGGTTACAGTGGATTCAGAAAGTATTCAAACCCCTTCACTTTTTAGACATTTTGTTATGTTGATGTCTTGTGCTAATATCATTTATATTCATTTTTTTTCCTTCAAAAACAACATTCAGTACCCAAGAATGACAAAGCGAAAGCAGGATTTTAGACCTTTTTGCAAATTTATTAAAATTAAAAAACTTACAAACCCATTGACCCAAGTGGTCAAACTCTTTGCTATGAAACTTGTAATCTTCATTCCTTTCTATTGATCATCACTGAAATGTTTGGAGTCCACTTGTGCTCAGTTCAACCGACTGGACTGATTAGGAAAGGCACACTCCTGTCTATAGAAGGTCCCACAGTTGAGCAAAAACCAAGCCATAAGGTCAAAGGAACTGCCTGCATAGCTTAGAGACAGGATTGTGTTGAACAGAGCTGGGGAAGGTTACAGAAAAAATGTCTGCTGCATGGAAGGTCCTCAAGAGAACAGTGGCCTCCGTAATACTTAAATGGAAGGGGTCTTTAACAACTGTAACTCTTTCTAGAGCTGGCTGTCCGGCCAAACTGAGCAATTGTTGATGAAAAGGGCCTTGGTAGTAGAGATGACGAAGAACACAATTGTCACTCTGGCTGAGCTGCTGAGAATCCATATAGAGATGGGAGAAACTTCCAGATGGACAACCATCACTGCAACACTGCGATCTGGGCTTTGTGAAAGAGTGGACAGATAAGCCTTTCCTCAGTAAAAGACACATGGAGGCCTGCTTGAAGTTAGGAAAAAGGAACCTAAAGGACTCTCAGACTTTGAGAAACAAGATTCTCTGGTCTGATGAAAACACAAGTCTGAAGGAAACAAGACACCATTCATCACCTGTGCAGTACCAGAGGTTCTTAAGTGCAGTCATCTAACCACCTGTCAATGGTTTTTGGACCTCTACAGTAATGACGTGAATCATCACTGGAGGTAAAACAAGGGTTTAACATTTTGAACTGGTCGGATATTGAATGGAAACACCCAAGATCTTCCACCAAAACAAAATTCAGAACTCATCCCACAGCAGGGAATGTGATGACCAAGGACCAATCAGAACCTTCTCAGAAGCTCTCAGTGTTTTGGCACTCACAAAGACCACCCAAAAACATATTTTTCTGAAGGCATAAACAAACTTGTGGAACACTGGACCAAGTGGATTGAAAAGCAAGGGGATAATGTTGAAAACAATTATGTGTCTGCGTGTTCTCTATGATAATTCTAATATATTTTAGACGTAGAGTTCGGACAATTATTGACTTATCCTCATATGTTAAAAACAAGGAACACTGAAGTCTGAGCTTAGGAGAAAAATACAATACAAGGAACAATCATATTTTTTATATTCTACAGGGTTGGCTGACTATTTATCTTTGGGGGTTAAATCTAATTTTGGCATAACGAGTTTGCAGTTTCACAGTCTATAAGTTAGTATCATTGCATTTATTTTAAACAGTTTTCGTTTTAATAATAAGAATATAATACAGTGCAATGTCTTTATTTCTATTAAAGTGAGTAAGAGAAAAATGGAGCCATTTTATAGAATCATCCTAAAATGATCAAAGTTTAGCCGACCCCGTAGTGATGAACAGGCAAGAAGATCAAGGTACCACATGCCGAAAGACACGTACCAAATAATGAAAATGTTTGATACGGTAAGGTGTTTTATTTTATCAAAGGTAAATTGACATTTCAGCTAAACACTTAGCCAAGTGTTTGTCACATGTATTTAGATGTTATACCTTCAAAACCTAAAAGATGCCATAGTTGATGTTTTGTTTATCACCAGTGTACGTGAGTGATGATGATCATGTTTTGAAGAATTTTAGGACATGCATCATAGTCAATGAAACGTGAATGTTTGTTGATCGTGGGATGTGTGGCGATGATAGTCAATGCCAGCCTGGTTAGTCAAAAGTGACATACGCTTCACAGCTGCAGATAATTTACCAGCTGTTTCTTACACATGTGGCACTTACACAATCTTCATTCTATTGCTAGTATTTAACCCTTGCTGTTAGAAAAGTTAATGATTTGCTGCAATTTGCATATCAGCTGTAAGTTTGCATTAAGTTTATAATATGTTTTCAGTGAGAAACAGTACAGTACATGTTTAAAGTGGAAACTCTTTACGTACACCAATAGTTGCAGTTAAATCATTACCTTCTATAATACACTACTACATTTTCATTAATGGCTGCATCAGGAATGGGCTGGAGGAGGAGTATAGGGACCTAATCAATGACTTTGTTAAATGGTGCGACTCAAACCACCTACACCTGAACACCAGCAAAACCAAAGAGCTGGTGGTGGATTTTAGGAGGCCCAGACCCCTCATAGACCCAGTGATCATCAAAGGTGACTGTGTGCAGATGGTGCAGACCTATAAATATCTGGGAGTGCAGCTGGATGATAAATTAGACTGGACTGCCAATACTGATGCGCTGTGCAAGAAAGGACAGAACCGGTTATACTACCTTAGAAGGCTGGCGTCCTTCAACATCTGCAATAAGATGCTGCAGATGTTCTATCAAACAGTTGTGGCGAGCGCCCTCTTCTACGCAGTGGTGTGCTGGGGAGGCAGCATTAAGAGGAAAGACGTCTCACGTCTGGACAAACTGGTGAGGAAGGCAAGCTCTATTGTTGGCATGGAGCTGGACAGTTTAACATCTGTGGCAGAGCGAAGGGCGCTCAGCAGGCTCCTATCAATTATGGAGAATCCACTGCATCCACTTAATAGTATCATCTCCAGACAGAAGAGCAGCTTCAGCGACAGACTGCTGTCACTGTCCTGCTCCACTGACAGATTGAGGAGATCGTTCCTCCCCCAAACTATGCCACTGTTTAATTCCATCCAGGGGGGTAAACGTTAACATTTAACATTATACATAGTTATTGTCTGTTTTTCACCTGCATTATTATCATTCTTTAATATTATTTATTGTATCAGTATGCTGCTGCTGAAGAATGTGAATTTCCCATTGGGATTAATAAAGTATCTATCTATCTATCTATCTATCTATCTATCTATCTATCTATCTATCTATCTATCTATCTATCTATCTATCTATCTATCTATCTATCTATCTATCTATCTATCTATCTATCTATCTATCTATCTATCTATCTATCTATCTATCTAAAGAATGACATTTCCAAACCAAAACGATCTCCGTCCATACTAGCGTTTTCACATTGTAAACACACTAAAATGTTTACATTTTAGAAAGACATAAAGTAAGGTGTTCGCTTACACTGGGCATGTAGGTATCGGCACAAAAATCCTTGAAGAATGTTGGATATAGGATTTCTAGCAAAACTGTAGTGACCAGTAAATTGTCTTTTATGCATGTATTCAGCATTCAAACTGTGCAAAACTCAATTTGAATGCCTACAGGTAAGTATCACAACAAGTGCTATGTTGTAATAAGGTTTTCTTCTATGAAAGGTGACCAATCCAGGAATGAAACGTTGTAACAAGCAGGATCCAATCAGGGAAGAGCCTTGTAACAAGCTTGAATAAATCAGAGCACGATGAGAGTCTTTCACCGATCCACATTGCAATGCTCAGAACTCAGGGATAATGATGAACAAAGGAGAAAATGGTAGACTAATGCCTACGTTTTTAAACAAACACATAGTAGTGTGGATGGGGCCTTAGATAAGAATGTTGACTTGTCAGTGTTTAACACTTAATTACACCTTGATGAGGAATATGCTGAAGACTCCTGGGCTCTTCACTGCACAAATCATGTATATGAGTCTGTATCAACGTCATTTGTTAACATAAGCCATCACCTGTTGGGAAAGAATTGCCAGAAGCACAGGCCTGGAGTCGTTAGTGTTATGATTGGGATCATTCTTTAATTTTTGTATGTGCTTTTCTGAAGCATTTATTGCCATCTATGTATCATTTCTAGGGATTCTTGCCCCAAGGAAATCAATAAAAATTAATTTTTTTACATTGACATTGGGATTCCTATCAAAGTTTAGATTTTTAGCATTGTACCGTAACACCATTTTGTTTTTCACATGGCTTCTGCCATTTTCTGGCATTAGCGTTGGTGGTTGCCATGGTGATGTTTCCCAGAATTCTCCCGACAACCACAGCACATGACATCACCAGTGCGACCATACAAAGGTCAGCACAAATGTTTCCACAGTATTCAAGATAAATAACACTGGTGTGTCAATGTTGTTAATTTCTGTGTTGTGTTTCTGGTTACAAGACTCAAATTTTTGCATTTTGATGCATTTTTTTCATAGTAGTTTGGTTTTGATACCATGATAACGAACTTTACTTCAGCATTGTTTATGTCGCTTCTCTTGGTCCTTTCACTAAAAATAGTTTATTGCCTCATCAAAGCAGAACAGTTAGTGCTGCTTCATGGCTCCAGCATCCAGGGCCCTGCCTGATCCATAAATCAAACTTGTCAAAACGTTGCAAACATCTTGAAAATCTGAATTGTTTAGAAGCAATATAACCACTCTTGAGTTTTGCTTTTATTAAACACACTTGGACGATGACTGTAGCTTGTCGCCATCTTAAATGCCAGCACACTTCTTTTGTCTCATGGCTCAACTTCTAATCACTGCAGGATAGCAACAGGAGATGTTGCCAGCAACAAATCCCACGTACCATAATAGAAGCACCCATACACCAAATTGATAACGTTAAGAACGTTAAGAAATAATGATAAAATTTAATCAAGTACAAAAGTAAAAATTAGCTGCAACAGAGTCCTCTACCTTTGTTAGGCCAAGTGCATCCATCAAACGTACCAGGGAGACAGTGGTGTAATTGCTGCAATGAACATGGAGTATGAATATCACCTGAAGGGATGCGCACAATCCTCTGGATCATAACCACACCAACAAACAAGGTAACAGACTCAGGAACCAGGTCAATCAAAATCTTTTGAAGATTAAAATTCTTGTTCACTAACCACCATGACAGATGTAGGTGGAGAAGTCCTATCTATTGTAAAAGATAAATTGAACGGGAACATGAAATGAGAAATGGAGTCTGGAGTGTGCAACAACTTATAGGTCACAAAACCTGTTTGCTCGATAATAGTATAACAACCGATAAATCTTGGAGCTAGTTTATGGGATGGACGCTTGGGTGAATGACTTGCATAGTGAGCCACACTTCCTTTAAATTTAGGAACCCTCTTGTTTTTGTGGTCTGTAAACTGCTTTACAGAGGTTTCTAGATCCTGCTCCATTTGACTGTTAGTTTCTGCATGATAATCATAAGATTAAGTTTACAGTTTCCATTTTGGCCCAAACAAATCAAGAAGTGAATTAAGGACCTCTGCCCAATCTTATTTAGTTTGGAACACAACAAAGTCAAAAAAAGCTGCAATAAATGTATTAATCAATTTTGTAGCTGTGGGTAATTTCTTTAAAGGAATGAAATGAGCACATTTAGAAAATTGACCTAAAACCCCCAAAATTGTGTTGTAATTTTGAAAAGGAAGCAGACCTGTTATAAAATCCATGGTGAAAACCCCCATGGTCTACATGATCGGGGAATAAG
Source organism: Erpetoichthys calabaricus (assembly GCF_900747795.2). Taxonomy (NCBI): domain Eukaryota; kingdom Metazoa; phylum Chordata; class Cladistia; order Polypteriformes; family Polypteridae; genus Erpetoichthys; species Erpetoichthys calabaricus. Next base: position 146,819,243 of record NC_041404.2, on the reverse strand, counting down.
CTATAAAAGTCCCTGGAGATGACCTTGAGAGGACTTTGCCCCACTACAGCTGTCAGACATTAAAATGAAGTCACTGATCTCCCCATTAAGGTTTTTCCTACCAAAAATATTTTTATTTCCAGGATCTGTGCTATGTCAGGATAAGCAAACATTTTGAAAAAATGTGCCCAGACCAAAACTTATCCTCTTAATCATGGAGGAACCAAAAATGTATGTCTTGTTAGGACTGAAATGCTAAGACTTTTGAAACCTTATCATTAGGGAACTCTATTATGGTAGCTGCAAAAAAAATTCTGATGGCAAAATATTCTCAGACTAAACGATATTTCATCAAGCTCTAACTGTTTCAAAAGTGCATTCTCCAGCCACTCAGACGCCCTAAAGACTAAGGCCTACCTGGCTTGTCTAGAATTTAGTCATCTACTCTAAGATAAACAAAATTGTATGGCCCATATAAATAATTAATATATATTTTGCTTCCACCAGCCAATGATGACACACTTTAAAAACTGATTTATGAGGCAGGAGTTCCCTATTGCTCATGTCATAATTTTGTTAGAAGTTAGTTTTTGAAAGAGGCACAGGGAAAACTGTTGGAACAATGTAGCTCCAAGTCCAATATTAGATGCATCAACTTCCACTTCAAATTGAAGTGAAATGTCGAGTTAAAGTAAGATAGGAGCTGTAGTAAAAGCTATTTTAATTAATCCAACAAAACCCTAAACCTGTTTACAACTCTCTGATTATTACCAGTTTACAGATATGGATACTTGTTGACTTGTCCATACTTAAGCATGAATATGAAATTTTATATCTTAATAATATTACAGATGGTTTATAAGATTCACACTTTTGTTATTCTTTGGGAGTCACAAGAGAATCTCCTTAACATACTGCAATTCCAGTTTGTTGGAAAAAATAAGGATATCGTCTGTGTAGACTAACATGAACATTCCCAGAATAGTTCTAAAGATATCATTCATGACTGTCTAAATATTGCTGATGCTTTTAGCAAGTCCACTGAGCATAGCTGTTATACCACTGAAGAAGTAGCAGAAAAAGACCAAAAGGCCATGTTTTAGGACCAGAAGACAAGAGTATACAAAACTACAAAGTGTTTGTTACTGGGAGGTTAATAAATCTTTTGTCATAACTACAACATTAAACAAAATTCAGAGTCTGAATAGTCTGAATACCAAAGCGCTAAACAAGAAGCCTCAAAGAAGTCGCACGCCCTGTATGTTTTCATGAAACATTAAACAAATGGTGGCATCCATAAGAAATCAAATATAGTTTGAATAATTATTCAAAAATAATGTATATCCTAATAAATACTGTTTATCTCCAAAAATGAATGGACAACTCAGAATCAAACATGATTCGGAACCCGAGATAGGTGTAAAAGGGAGGGTCACCTTTCAAAAATATGTAACAGAAAAATTAAAAATAAAGTCACATCATAACAAGTGGAAGAGAGGAGCTTCTACCAAAGTCATCCTTGTCTTCTGGTCTCTTTTGAACCAGGGTTGTCTTCATCAGGTCTGAGACCTGGGTTTGACTTCCATGACTCCATGACACAACAATTTGTATACAACTTACTTCCATCTATGGCCACAAGGGGGCATTACAACACCACAAACACAACCTCACAGACGCAGTCCCAGGTTCAAAAAACGATTTGTTATTGAACAGACAACATTTAACAGGTGCATTCCTGTTAATACAGAAAAGTCCAGCAGTATAGTACTTTCTCTTCTCTCCTCCACTTTTCCCTGGCAAGTGTTGCCCAGCTCCTCTCCTGACTCCAACTCGATCTGAATGAGGCAAAGCTGACCCAGAAGTAAGTCTACTCCAGGGTATTGTCCATAGGAAGCACTCCCTGGTAGCAAACCTGGAACCCAACAGAGCCATTTCACAGGAGTACAGTTCCCAATGTGCCCTGCAGATGTCCTTACAGGTAGCACAGTCCAGGTATGCTACCATTTAGTATCATGGGGAAACAAATAGTTCGCATCAATTATCTCCCCCGGCATGCAGGCTTCCCGGCCAAGTAAGGATCCCTTCAGGGACGTCAGAATCTTCGCTGCGGTATTGACACATTCTACAAATCTCCTGATTGAGGCAGAGAATACACTTCCTTCCTTCCTTCTTTTCCAGTTACTGGTTTGGCCTCCCAGGAATCTTGACCCACCTCAGCCAGGATGCCAGCCTGTGCTTGCCATTCTTTACACTGGATAGATATCAGACAGCCATACTTAAGCTGACAGATAGTCAAGCTGTTTCACTTAGCAACATTCAACAATACTAACAGGCACCTCTTAACTGATGAGCTTGAGTGGCACAGCTCAAAAGGCCTAATGGCTATTAATAAGATTTAATAACAAAAGACATAACAAGCCGCCTGTGCCATTAATGAAGAGTACAATTCATTTCAACAGACAAAACTGTAGTCATCTTCAGCATTTCAAAAGACAACACAAGGCACAAGTTTGTAGAGGAACATGCACTTAAGCTGCGGAGTGATGGCCGTGCTCTCACCGTCCCACAACATGGAGCCCAGCGGTGATGTGTCGACAGCAATCCAGTTTGGTGGGCTTCATGCTGCACGCCCAGAGCCTTTAGATGAACGAGAGCGGGAGACTGACATTTCCTGGCTCACAGTTACAGCAAAGCCGCGGGCGCAGGGCCAACATCTGACTTTGATATCATTTACAAACAGCTTTGTGTGTGATCCTGGGAGGCAGCCATGAGTCAGACTCTGTCTGGGAAAGAATGGGGAAATGAAGAGCTTTCAGGCAGCGCTGGGATGCTGAAAGCAGCAGGCTTAACCACATCTAAGAAGCAAAGAGCCTCTGAATTTGACTGCTCAGGCGGCAAAAAAATACAGTGCCCCCCGTGATTCCAGACCAGGACCAAGCGTAGCTCCAAACAGCTCACCTAGAGCCTGACATCGAGAAGAGTGTACCAGAGGTAGCCTTGAAGAATACAACAGTTCTACCAACCACTTGCCCACACCTTGGTCACATGGTCTTGGTAAACTGTGATTTTTTTTTTTTTGCTTTTCTCAGAACTTAGTTTGACATTTTATGAGATGCCATGTTTGCTAAACTCTAGATCTGGAGCTCAACACTGTGTTTTAATTGCCTGACCAGAAAGAGAACGCCCAGTATGCAGATAACAGCACCATGTGGGCTCTACCAGTGACTTCCCCTAAGAGATAAACTGGGGTTTTCCCAATTTACTTGTGCAACAGACCTTTGCATCAGCTTAGAAGTTTGGCTCAACGTCATCTGCTACTTTTAACACCACTGGCCGTCAAATATCAAAAAGAGACTGCTGAAGAAATGAGCCCTCAAAGCAGTTAATGTACACTCACCAGGTACTGATCTGAAGACTACTGGCCGCTGCAGAAGAAATTAGATGGCTGTCAGAGTCTCCAATTATTTTCTGGATTCTGGAGGTATGAATAAAGAAATTACTACATACTGTACATGCCCGAGCATTGGCCAGCCCTTCCCTAAATTTATAAAGTAGGAGCCTGTGCCTTTCTACTCATCACATGTGAAGATGTCACTAATACTTTGTTCCATGTACCTCAGAAGTTGGATGTCGGATCTGGGAATGACATCACACCCAAGTTGACCAGTTCCAGTAAAACATTCAGAAAGCAGGAAAACCTTTGTTGTACTTCCTCCATCAGAATAAATACCAGTTGATAAAAACGTATTATGCAGTATTTCGTGCTTCCAAACACTGTAACAACATGTCCACTGATTAAAGATGGCTAGTACTATGTGTACGACTGATTTAAGGAGACACAAATAAACAGACGTGCTAATAAACGATAGCTTTCACTAAAGTGTGTGATGTACCGTATGTTGCTGTTTTGGATTGACATCATAATCTGAAGTCAGACAAACTCGGACTTCACAGACAAGGTGCAAATTTCCAAGTAGGAGATGCAGCTAATGGGGTCATTCCAGTTGAAAACTTTGACTTCCCAGTTCAAATGGAATGCACCATAATAACCTGACCTGGGATTTTATATACAGTGCCTTCAGAAGGTATTCAGAGCCCTTTACTTTTCCCATTTGGTTATGCTACAGCCTTATGCTAAAATCACTTAAATTCATTTTTGCTGTCTTCCAATAACACTCATAAGCCCAGAATGACAAAGAAATTTACAAATGTTTTAAAATAGAAAAATGAAATAACACACTGACACGACTATTGAAACCTTTTGCTGTGACACTTGGCACAAGTGCATGTGAATTTCCCATTGGGATTAATAAAGTATCTATCTATCTATCTATCTATCTATCTATCTATCTATCTATCTATCTATCTATCTATCTATCTATCTATCTATCTATCTATCTATCTATCTATCTATCTATCTATCTATCTATCTATCTATCCCATTCTACCGATCATCCTTGAGATGTTTCTGCAGTTTGTTTGGAGTCCACTGTGGTCAATTCAATTCAAGACATGATTAGGATAGGCACACACCTATCTATGGAGGCCAGAACCAAGCCATGAAGTCAAAGGAATTGCATGCAGAGCTTAGAGGCAGGATTGTGTCTGCACAGATGCAGAGAAGGCAAGAAAAATTGTCTAAAGCACTGAAGGTTCCAAGAGCACAATGGCCCCTATAATTCTTATTTAGAGCACATATGATTCTTCCTAGAGCTGGTTGCTCAGCAAAGCATAGTAATCAGGGGCCATGGCAGTAATTAAAACCCAATGGTCATTCTGGCTTGCCTACAGAGATCCTACATAGAGATGTAAGAAACTTCTGCAGCACTCCACTAATCTGGACTTTATGGCAGAGTGGCCAGATGACACATTAAGGCCCTCTTGTAGTTTACAAAAAAGCACCTGAAAGACTGTTGGATTATAAGAACCAAGATTAACTAGTCTAAAGAAACTAATATTTGAACTGTTTGGCCTCCATTGTAAGCGTCAAGTCTGGAGGAAACTACACACTGCTTATCACCTGGGCAATACTATCCCAATAATGAAGCATGGGAGTGGAAGCATCTTACTGGTAGAATAGCAACAGGGATTGGGAGACTCGTCAGGGTTGAAGGAAAGCTCAACAGAGTAAAGTACATAGATACATTTAATAAAAATCTGCTCGAGAGAGGCCTGGACTTCAGACTGCACCAAAGGTTCACCTGACAATGTTACAATTTCCCTAAGCACAAAGAAACACAGGAGTGGCTTACGAGACAACTTTGTGAAAGTTTTTGAGTGGCTCAGTCAGGGCCCAGATATGAACCCAATCAAACAACTCTAGAGAGACCTGAAAATAGGTGTCTCCTACCATCCCAACAAAGCTTGTGAGAACCTGCAGAGAAAGAATGTAAGAAAATCCCCAAATCCAGGTGTATGATGCTCGTTACATCAGACCCCAGAAGACTGTACGCTGGAATGGCTGTCAAATAGGCGTCTTTACTAAATAAAAAATCTAAAGAAATGTGTCACTGTGATATTTCAGCTTTTTAGTTTTAATAAAGATGCAAAAATTCATAAGGTCCTGTTTTTGCTTTGTCATTCTGTGGTGTTGTGTGTTACTTGATGAGGGAAAAACAGAATTCAAACAATTTTAGAAAAAGACTGAAATAAAACAGTAATGTTTAAAATGAGGAGGGGTCTGAATACTTTCTGAAGGTACTGTACATAAAGCATATATATATCAGAAACAGAGAATATTTCAATTAAATTCAGTTTTCGTTGTATACCTTTCTGCTCCAGCCACTGTCAATATTGGATTTGCACATTCATCCCATGCCTGTAGAGCTCTCCGAAAAGGACCTGAAACTAATTACAGCAGCATCAGACAATGCAGTGACCATAGCTAGTTAAGACAGCAGTTCATCATTTGCACACACTCTTGAGCCCACCCATAGCAGGACAATTTATTATAGCTAAAAAACTTTAACATACACAACTCTGAAATGTTTGGGAGAGAACTGAAGGAAACAGGAGGTCACATGCAAACTTCTTGTAGTGCCTAAGCTACTGGAGCCCGCAACACTTAGCACTTTGTCACCACACTGCCTTTCCAGAAACAGTTCAGGGAACAATCAGGGCTGAAACAGGAGATCTTAAAGGAAAATAAATCACAACTTATGAATGTGACAATGGAGAGGACAGGCCCTGTTTGCCTCTGGGCTGCATGAAGAACACTGAAATATGTCAGCAGATGTTGCAGGATACGATGTGAGGTGGTGGGGAGTTCTAGCCAGTGCATTAGGGAATAAACACTGAAACCAAGAAAACATTTCAGAAAAGTGTGATACAATTGACAGATAGGGCTTAATAATACAAATATCTGTGAAGAAAGGATGATGGGAGTTGTTTCAGTAACCAAGGAGCAACAATGGGCTGATGGATGTGAGGCTGAGGTTTGTGAAATTGTGGAATTCGGTGGTGTGAGGAATCTTAGAGGTTTGTCTAAATGGTGAATAGTCTGCCACTATAGGACTTTTCCTCCTGTGTGTCAAATTCAGTTACTTTTTCCTTTCTGCAGTGACTCCTGAACTCATAAAACAGGACTCCACCTGGACACTTCTGTGCTCGGTGCTCCCCTCGCCATTCTTGTTTCTAATGAGTTCAGAATGCATTACATACAGTATTTATTTCTGTTATGTTTCAGCCACGGTGAGGCATTTTTGGAGTGATTCATTTTGTAATTATTTGTTTGAGGCCACAGAAAAGATCAATAAACCAGTCCAGGGCCTTCCTTAGTCTGCCCAGAGAAGGCCTCAGCCAAGGCAGCCTGACCTTAAAAACCACTTGCAGGCTTTGGCTTACACCAGCCTAAAAGGTGTTTAGGCTTCAAAAGCTCAAAATGTGCTTTAATGTCCTAAAAATATATCAAAAATGCCTTTCTTGGTGAAGGAAACCATAAACCTCTGGTCAGAGAGACAAATTCAACAAAGAATCTGTTATGTTAGCATAGCTGACAAGGATTTTCTCTGCAAACCAAGAGATGGACATCTTTCAAACAGGCAAAAGTCAAAATCAGGAGATAAAACACACAAGTGTGAAAACCAATATGAGAAGCAAAATTTGTAGTCAAATATTTATATTACAAAAGTAAAAATTTAAAGGATATTAAATAAAAGAAAATCCTAACACAGTGCTTTCAAAAAGGGTTTTCATATCTGCAGCTTAGATGAGGAAGTGAACACTTGGCTGACCTTTCAACCTTTTGCTTTGTGATCAAAAGGTCATGACCTCCGAGGACATGCCCCTCACAACACTGAGTGTCATACTGAAATGGGAGATGGTGAAATCCTAAAACTTTAGGCTGAAATACAATAAAACAATAAATAGCAACAAAAATAAACTGGGATTTCTGAAATAATTTTCTGAGTCATAAACTCCTACCCCAAAAAAATTCCAAACTATGTTGCAAATCTCAGAAAATGATGCAGAGAAAGCGTAAAAAAAAATAAATAGGAAACCAATTCATAACAGAATCTTTATAATTGAAAAATGTATTTTATAATCGACAAAGAAAGAGCAAAAGAAGGCAAAAAAGGTTTGCCTAAATGAAAAACCAAATCAAACATTTTTTGAATTGCATTCCAATAAATAGAATCCAAAAAACTAGAAGTAAAATCCAGAAACTAGTAAAACAGTACTCATTTTGATATGCACTCCATAAACCATAAACCACTGACATGTGTGGCTTTATTCCACATGTTGACTGTTTCACTTTTCAAAATATTGACTTATTTCTGACTTTGTTAAATAAAATAAATGACTGAAGGATCCACTCCTTAACCTGACAATATAAAGGCCAGGGGTGGTCCTTCAGCAGTGACATCAGAGTGGCCAGCCTCTTGGGGTTCCACCCACAAAACACAACAAATAAAAACACCATAAAATACAGAGAAACTAAATAGTAAAGAAGAAGAACAATATTAATAAAAATACATAATTACAATAAACATATAAAGAAGCCAAAACACACATGGGCTAGCAAACATATTAAGAAGCAAAAACACACGCAGGCTAACACATAACAGTTGCTAGTCTGAGAATCCTTAGAAGCAAGTGTGACATTACACAGAGGAATATGAGTAAAGAAAGAGGATGTAAGACTCAAAGGGAGAAACTGGCCACACTCGTTGATTGTCCACCTCTCAGCATGATAGTTGTTTTTACATGCCAACCTGATCTTGACATTTTGTTGATCACAATGACAAGGACATTGAGAGATCATGCGGCTCACTAAGATTAAGTTTTGCTCCTTAAATATAGTTCTGTTTGTCACAGTAAAAGGCTAGTGACACGAGCAGTGACTCGATGTAGCCATTCTCTTTCATACACATTACTGTATCTTGTGGCTCATTTCTTTGTAGTCACTTTCAGTGCCTTTACATGCACAAACATAATCAGGTTAAGGTGAATAACCTAGTTAAGGCAAAAACCTGGTTTCGTAATAATTGGCGTTTACACGGGCAAGTAATCTTCGGGAGTTTGCCTTTGATAAAACGCTCCGACATTATTAAACTGCACAAAAAAGAGTTAAAGGTCATCATCGGCCACTGTGAATCAAAAATTAAGCATGCCACCTGTGATCATTGTCTTATGATTTATAAATCTGTTTAGTCAAATTGATGGGTTATTTATAGGTTTATATTACCAGGTTGCACACAGCACACTCTGTACTGCTTGGCCGTGCAATTGAGACCTTCAAAGGACCAGTACGTATGCTTCTTGCCTCACACCCAGTGCTGCCAGAATAATAATAATTACGTTGATATTTTTACTCCAATAAGATATGCGTTATAAAGTAATCAGACTACGTAACACACGTTACTTTTAACGAGTTACCCTACTGCTCTTGAGGTTGTGTTGCTGTGCTTAGCACCGTACATTCAGCTCATCAACATACATTTAGTGACAGATTATTTCAGCCAGAAGAAGGAATAATGCGATAGGATGAACTTTTGCATCTGGAAATGTATTTTGATTCTACCTGTGACTGCTGAAAGTGTGGGAGAAGCAAATAAATGCTCAGGCATTACAGTACATTGGACATGCACCAGCGCCAAAATCCTTAAAGGTGACCCGGTTAAGGATTTACGTGGCCACACAGTCCGTTTATTCTCAGAGTAATCTACCTGTTAATCAGGTTTCTCAGAAGATAAGAACCCAATTTCTCTAATCGGAATAAAAATTTACATGACATTTTCAAAATCAGGTTTCTCTGAATAACTGGGATATTAAAGCGCATGTGAACGTGCTAACTAACTACAAATATTAATGTGACTAGCAAATTTAAAGCAACATACCATGAAGTTACTATGCAGATATAAATAAAGTCTTTTTATCTTGGGGTCTATTCCATGCTAAATAACTAAACAACTAGTAATAAATGCATTTAAGATCAATGGATGAATAAAAAAGGTCCAAGCCTTACCCCAAAGCAGAAGCGGCTCATCACATGTGAACAATGTTGTACTTGAAATCAACAAAGTTAACCACAACCTGCCAAATGGATGGCAATGGACGTCCAACAGCTTTTTATGAGTGTTCAGTATGTGTAATAATAGCGCAGACCAGCAAAATGTCTTGTTTTTCACTTAATAGACTTTTATGCCGCCCACCATCAGCTACTCTTGGAGTTTTGTATTTTCTTGATGGCCTTACTGCTTCTTTTGTTCAGGTAGCTGATTTCTCTCCATCAGAAGCTGCACAAATATTCCCCAGATCGATAGCTTCAGAGCGCTGTTGTGTGGGTAGACCAAACGTTATGCAGAACCATCAGCAATTCATTTGCTACTACTGTTGTTTCTCCTCCGTTTAACAAGATCCTTATGTCCTTCTCCTGCTTTCAGGAGTTCTGCTGTGACCTGTCAGATAGGTGTGTTGGCCACTTGAACTCCAAAGACTTGCTCTACTTTCGTGTTCTGTACTGAGCTTCTCCTTTTTCTTGAACATCCACATCCACAAATGCAGCTTTAGATATCAATGTCATCATTGTTTCACCTGCCCGGTTTCTGAAGTCATAGGAGGTGGTCTCGTCCATTCTGTGTAAGAGGTTGGCTCCAGTACTTGCGGCATATCATATTCCTTCTCTCTTCTACTTGAAAGCTGAACCCTAATTACAAAGGCCTTACTGCTAATGAGGTAACGGGAGCTTGCTTGTGTTTCAGAATACCATTTGTCAATACAATAGAAATGTTTTATTATTAATCCCACCAGTATCCCTCTGCTCCTTTAACCTTCTGCCACTGCAATCTCACATGTAGCAGGCGCTTTAGAAAGTGAAGCCACAAATGTGCTACCTATGAAATGTTCAGTATCCACCTATCAATTATTGATTCTGCTCCCAAGTCAAATCTAGCGGCAGCAGCAGTTTGTGGCAGGAGAACCACCTTAGGGGGGTCTGCAGTGTCTGCTCAGGGACCGAACGTCTGAAGTTACTTACAGCGACTTCAGAAAGTCTTCAGACCCTTCACTTTTTTCGTATTTTCTTATATTTCAACCTTGTACTAAAACTGCTTAAATTCATTGAACAACACTCAAAGTCCCGGAGTGACAACCCAAAAATATGATTTTAAGACTTTTTACAAAAAAAAATTAAAATAAACTGAAATCTCACATTGACAAAAATATTCAGACCATTTGCGATGACACTTGAAATTTGGCTGAGGTTCATCCCATTCTGTTGATAATCGTTGAGATGTTTGGAATCCACCTGTGGTCAATTCAATTGACTGAATATGATTAGGTGAGACACCCACCTGTCTGTAGAAGGTCCTACAGGTGAGCATAAACCAAGTCATGAGGTTGTTGGAATTGCCTGCAGAGCTTTAAGAGACAGGATTGTGTCAAGGCTACCAAAGAATTCCTGTGGCATTGAAGGCTCCCAAAAACACAGTGGCCTCTATAAGTATTTAAATGGAAGAAGCACTCAGTGGTTAGTCTGGCTGAGCTCGAGAACCTGTGTGAAGATGGAAGAAACTTTCACAAGGACAACCACCTGTGCAGCACTACACCAATCTGGGTTTTACGGCAGAGTGGCCAGATACAGTAGAAGCCTCTGCTCAGTAAAAGACACATGAAAGCCTAAAGTTTTCTCAGACTGTGAGAAACGAGACTCTCTGGTCTGATGAAACTAAGATCGAACTGTATGGCCTCATTTCTAAGCATTACGCATGTAGGATCCAGGCGCCTTTCATCACCTGCGCAACCTACAGGCCTATCTGAAAAAGCAGGAAGCCAGCAAGATATGTGTGTTCCTAAGATGTCCAGAAAAGAAAGGGAAAAGATAGATGGATAAGAAAGGCAGAATATGATAGATAGATAGATAGATAGATAGATAGATAGATAGATAGATAGATAGATAGATAGATAGATAGATAGATAGATAGATAGATAGATAGATAGATAGATAGATAGATAGATACTCACATATGAGTCAGGCCTTGAGACCCAAAAAATCGATCATAAAATCAGACACCGACTTATATGCCCGTTCAAATCTGTGACACTTAATTTTTTTTTAACATCTTCTTGCCTCCTCCAATCTTTCATCAGTTTCTCAGACACATCGAATTTTAAAGCAGCAGCACAGTTACCAATTTCCTTCTCTACTTCAATGACGTTTAATTTAAAACTGGCATCATTTTTTTCTGATCGAAGATAAGGGATGCACTTACGATAAAAGTGTATGAGGGTGTGAGATTCAAAAAACACAAATCAGTGCAAACGTTGCTTCGGAGTATTTTGGGTATTACCACGTGGGCACAATAAAGAGAGAGACAGGTTAGGAGCACGCACTGATACAGCACATTGGCGCACCCTCATAGAAAAAAAGGCCGTGTGCTCTGTTCTTACTCTCTCAGGTGGGCATTAGCATATCATAATCTCTTTGACCAATAGCGTGAGTTTTCCGCATTCAACTTATACAACCAACATTATAATATACCAGAAATTATACTGAACAAAATCAAGTCCCGACTTATCCGCGGGAGAACTTATCCGCGAGTATATACGGTAGATGGAACATTATATTTCACCTGGGGAAAATTTTACTTTTTTACAGAAGCTCTCTAAATAAACAAATCTATAAATAGATAAATAAACAGATATATATATATACAAACTCACTATGGTCTGAACACACACTAGAATGACTAAAAAGGAAGAAATTTTGTAAAGAAAGAAAACTACTGACTTAGCAGTCTCAGTGAGACATTATGCAAACATATCACTGTTAGTGTAAAGGAGCCCTCATCACGTTTCTTAACACACTTCTTTGTCTGATAGTCCTCAGTGTTGGTGTGTCACAGAGAGGATGTGCAGCATTGTTCACGTTTCATTTTCATTCTTTCTTCCACTACTATATCCTGGAGGTCCAGATCGCATAACTGCCCTTTTAATGAGTTTATTGATGTAATATTTTTGCTAAATAAACCTTTTATAGCAACCAGTTATATACAATAATAACAGTGATATCAGAATATAAAAGCATTTTTAATATCTCTCTATTATAAAAAAAAATCTTCGAAGGCTTGGAAGGAGACGATATGTGATTTTCTTGGCGACACTTTAACGTCCTGCAAGACAAGGCAGTGAGACAAAATTAGACAGCTGCTGTACAGGCTTTTAAATGATCAACACGCAGCATGACAAGCAGATCACGCAGCAAGCCAGCAGCTGATCTGACCGCATCTCCTTAGCATGCGTTCAGCCCCAACCCCCCACCCCCACCCCCCTTAACAATGACTTGAAGTACCTTGTAGTGTCATTAAAGCAAACCCAGATATGATTGTGGTAGCTGAAACAGTTTTCCTAGACACCAGATTCCAACTCAAGTGTTATAAAAATTGTATTATTTAATAGTGTTAATTATAGGTAATAGAGAGAATAACATTAATTATAGTTGATTAGCCAAAATACATTTTAAAATTTTATATATTTGGTATCTCTTGTCCTATTTATAAATTCAGTGTCATTACCAAGAGTGAAAGCATCATTCATATTCTGCTGACTACTCCCTGTCTCTGAAGGCGACTCTCAAAATGCCTCCTTTTGACTCCTTGTGTGTCTCAGCCTCCTTTGTCTGGCACTTCCTCTGCTGATCACATCACCAAAGCCAAACTGACCAATCAGATTGCTCGGAGAAGCTGAACATGCACACATGTAGACGTAAAATTTTATCATATAGAAGATATTTGTTATACATAATATTTTTGAATGATGTAGCCGTTGAAGACTTGAATTCTGTTTTGAAGTCTCAAACTAAAATTCCACATTCCTCACCCAATACCCCAAAACCCAGCCAAAATCCTCCATCCTGTTGGTGAAACGACACACACTGAAGTTATAGACTTCTCAGGGAGTTTTCTTTGAATCTTTTTGGACGTGCTTGATTATGGTCATATAAGGCTGATACAACGAATCCTCTCAGAGAGCTGGAGGGCCATAAAAGCAGCTTGACAAAAGAAGTCCAACGAGTCTACAGCTCGGAAAATGATGGAGGCCAAAATCGGAGAAAGGAACCTTCTCTTCAGATCTGAGGATTTATGAACCAGCCTTGCAGCTCAAAGTCCAGCAGAGAATGAGAATCCTGCAGCCAGCGCTCTGGCACTTGCCATTATATTGTACAATATTAATCTACCTTTAAAGAAAGTATATCTTTTGAAATGATTCACTTTTGAGTGTATAACCAGAGGTGTGTGCAGGGTCTTCTGAAAAAATGGAATTTCTTCTCACATTTCCATTGTATTTCAAAAATAATAATAATAATAGTGGTATGAGCGAGTCTGATTTAATAGTGCTCTGGTCCCTGAAATGCAGAGAGAACAACCAGCAAAACTAAAATGAGTTACATTTAATTTAGCAACACAAAATAAAAATATTATTCATACAGTAGCTGTCGATCAGCACTATATTAGCTACCCTGAAATTAAAATTTTGTGGGATATTCCCTTCAAGTACATTAGGACAAACAAGTGGAGAGTGAGCAGTTGTGAAGTTCTAAGTGGGGAAAAAGTGGACTGAGAGCAGAAGTGTATTCAGGGAGTGCTGGAGCACCACCTTGTGGCTAACATAGAGAGTGTACATAAACTGAATTTGCTTATGTGATAGCTCCTATCCAGTGTCTCAGGGACAATGTCACGCCACAAAACTCTGCTGGACAAAGTAGGTTAAGGAAATGAATATATGGGACTTGCATGTGTGACAGAATTTAAAATGCACAAAAAAAAAAAAAAAACCCTTGTCTCTATCTTTCAGTTTAGAGCATTTAGCTGCATTCATGGAGGTTGGTGGCAGGATCTTAATCCGGGTGGTTTGCAATGCAAAGGGTGCTGCAACACTCTGTAATCAGCGCATGCTGATCTATTAATTCTTAAAATTTCAAATATAGAGAAGGAGATTCAAAGCCTGCTCCTGTTGATTCATCTAAGAAAAATGAACACTTTGAAAGAACATTACCTAATCATTTATCACTTTACAAACCTGCAATGCTTTGCACATGTTGAGCACGGAGCTGATCCTGCTAGCACTGAACGCTTTGATTTGTGAGTTTTAGTAGGCGAGTTGCAATGCTTTCATCCCTTGGGTACTGCTATTCATCGATTCACTTTCTAAAACTTGCTTATTCCAATGCAAGGCCAAGGGGAGCCTGAGTCTGTACAGGCTATATTGGGTTCAAGATGAGATGCCAGCCCAATGCAGGATCTGCTCAGTCACACTGAGTTGCCAGTTACGTTGATCCGCTTATGATTCAGATGTGTAAGGAAAATAGAAATACCCTGCAAAAAATACACACAGACATGCTGCTTGCCTAGATAAATATAAATAAAGATAAATTACAACACCCCCTTGAAAATTTTTACATTTTATTGTTATACAAGCTTGAATCCCAGTGGGTTCAATTTGGCTTTGTTGACACTGATGAACAGAAAAAGACTACTGTCAAAGTGAACAAATCTCTGCAAAGTGGTCCAAATTAACTACAAATATAAAAACAAAATAATTGATTTCATAAGTATTTAGCCCCTTCAAGTTAGTCTAGACAGCAGCAATGCCAGCCTGACATGTGTGCTCAGGGCTCTCTTTCTCTACCAACTTTGCACATTCACACACAGCCATTTTTCCTCAAAGAGAGCGAATTATTGCACGACCAAGCCTTCCATTAGTCAATAACCTGACACTTTAACATTAATGCAACATAAAGGTACATCAAAACACATTTTGTGTGAGCTTTGTAAATTTGAAACTTTAATAATATTACACAATTCTTTAATACAAATTTAAAACTCCATGAAACAACAGCTGTGAGATGTACCAAAGAAGCAAACTTTCAGGAAGATTCCAAGATTGCTTTAGGAAATTAAGCCTGCTGTGTTATGTTTGTTTTTCTGTATGCATTCTGGTTGGAATTTGTTAAAGTTATGTTTTAAAAATTGCTTGTCAACTCTCCAGGAATGGTGGGCGCAAAGGAAGGAAACCTCATCTCCCTCTGGTACCATGTAGTCTGACAATACAATATATACAGAATATATATATAGTAAAGAATCACACACGTGGATGGGCGTCCCAGCCAGGACTGATTCCTTTCTATTAACTAGCCAGGAGGCCAATGTGACAGAACTATATGCCTTCCCAAAACGCTAGATGGCAGCATCCCTGGGCTTCGGGACACATTCCAATACCCGCCATAAATCATTGGACTTGTAGTGCAGTAATGCAGCCCTGCTGCGATCCGTGGGTACCATCAGATGGTGTTACAGTTGTGTTGTCTGCTTTAGGAAACTTCTAATTGCCCCAGAAATATTTCTGTCAAGCTATGCCGTGACAACAGAAGGACTCCTGGGTACAGTGTATACATTGCACTGGACAGCCTGTTCCTGCCTGGGTTGTTGTGGGAAGGATGTGTCCTGCCTCTGAACATGCAATGCCAACATGGAACATCTGGCACACCAGTGGGATTCAGCAGAAGATCCTTGCCCGACAAGGAGGTCAGAGTAGTGGATGGACATTGGGAGGCAGCCTGCATGCATCTCCAGTGTGCTGGGTGGCAGCATTCCTGGGGTGGCCCAGGTCCATAGCCACAGGGCATACTTGGAGTTGTAGTCCCATGGGGCAGCCCTGTTGCGTTCCATGGGTGATGCCAGGGGGTGCTGCAGGGAGTGAGACTTCTGCTTGACCTGGAAGTGCTTTCCAGGTGCAATGTGGCAGTACCGGAAGTTCTGCCACAGTCTGGTATAAAAGAGGTCACTCTGTCTCTCCCAGGCGAGTTGGAGTTGGGACACAGAGGACAAGACTTGCCTGGAGGAGAGTGAAGGAGGAGATTCATTACTGTGTATATGCACTGTGTCTGGACTATCAGGCTCTGGAACACCCTTTTGGTTACAACATATAATATAAACACACACATTCAGTAATATGAAAAAGTTTGGGAACCCCTCTTAATTCTTTGGATTTTTGTTTATCATTGGCTGAGCTTTCAAAGTAGCAACTTCCTTTTAATATATGACATGCCTTATGGAAACAGTAGGATTTCAGCAGTGACATTAAGTTTATTGGATTAACAGAAAATATGCATCATAACAAAATTAGACAGGTGCATAAATTTGGGCACCCCAACAGAGATAAGACTTCAATAATTAGTTGAGCCTCCTTTCGCAGATAGATAGATAGATAGATAGATAGATAGATAGATAGATAGATAGATAGATAGATAGATAGATAGATAGATAGATAGATAGATAGATACTTTATTAATCCCCAGTGGGAAATTACCATACTCCAGCAGCAGCATACTGATAAAAACAATATTAATTAAAGAGTGATAAAAACACAGTGCAAGTTAAAAAGTGCAAGATGGAGAGTACGAGGCAGGTATAACAGTCAATAACTTGTATAATGTTAACGTTTACCCCCCGGGTGGAATTGAAGAGTCGCATAGTGTGGGGGAGGAACGATCTCCTCTGTCTGTCAGTGGAGCAGGACGGTGACAGCAGTCTGTCACTGAAGCTGCTCCTCTGTCTGGAGATGACACTGTTCAGTGGATGCAGTGGATTCTCCATGATTGACAGGAGCCTGCTGAGCGCCCGTCACTCTGCCACAGATGTCAAACTGTCCAGCTCCATGCCTACAATAGAGCCTGCCTTCCTCACTAGTTTGTCCAGGCGTGAGGCATCCCTCTTCTTTATGCTGCCTCCCCAGCACACCACCGCGTAGAAGAGGGCACTCGCCACAACTGTTTGAAAGAACATCTGCAGTATCTTATTGCAGATGTTGAAGGATGCCAGCCTTCTAAGGAAGTATAGTCGGCTCTGTCCTCTCTTACACAGAGCATCAGTATTGGCAGTCCAGTCCAATTTATCATCCAGCTGCACTCCCAAGTATTTATAGGTCTGCACCCTCTGCACACAGTCACCCCTGATAATCATGGGGTCCGTGAGGGGCCTGGGCCTCCTAAAATCCACCACCAGCTCTTTGGTTTTGCTGGTGTTCAGTTGTAGGTGGTTTGAGTCGCACCATTTAACAAAGTCCTTGATTAGGTTCCTATACTCCTCCTCCTGCCCACTCCTGATGCAGCCCACAATAGCAGTGTCGTCAGTGAACTTTTGCTCGTGGCAAGACTCCAAGTTGTATTGGAAGTCCGATGTATATAGGCTGAACAGGACCGGAGAAAGCACAGTCCCCTGTGGCGCTCCTGTGCTGCTGACCACCATGTCAGACCTACAGTTCCTGAGACGCACATACTGAGGTCTGTCTGTAAGATAGTCCACAATCCATGCCACCAGGTATGAATCTACTCCCATCTCTGTCAGCTTGTCCCTAAGGAGCAGAGGTTGGATAGTGTTGAAGGTGCTAGAGAAGTCCAAAAACATAATTCTTACTGCACCACTGCCTCTGTCCAAGTGGGAGAGTGATCGGTGTAGCATGTAGATGATGGCATCTTCCACTCCCACCTTCTCCTGGTATGCGAACTGCAGAGGGTCAAGGGTGTGGCAGACCTGTGGCCTCAGATGGTGAAGCAGCAGCCGTTCCATGGTCTTTATCACATGTGATGTCAGGGCGACAGGCCTGAAGTCATTCAGCTCACTAGGATGTGATATCTTTGGGACTGGGGTGATGCAAGATGTTTTCCAAAGCCTCGGGACTCTCCCCTGTTCCAGGCTCAGGTTGAAGATGTGCTGTAGAGGACTCCCCAGCTCCAACGCACAGGCATTCAGCAGTCGTGGCGATACTCCATTTGGACCCACTGCTTTTCTGGCACAAAGCCTCCTCAGCTCTCTGCTTACTTGGGCTGCTGTAATTGTGGGTGGGGGAAAACTCTTTCCAATGCTGATATCAGTAGAAGGATGGGTGGAGGGTGCAGTACTCTGAGGTGAGAGTGGGAGTGAGTTAGGGTGGTCAA
Source organism: Erpetoichthys calabaricus (assembly GCF_900747795.2). Lineage (NCBI taxonomy): Eukaryota > Metazoa > Chordata > Cladistia > Polypteriformes > Polypteridae > Erpetoichthys > Erpetoichthys calabaricus. The sequence goes on along the minus strand of NC_041404.2, from coordinate 146,800,831 downwards.
ACCTGCTGAAAAAGTTGTTCATCAGGTTTGCTTTCTCTCTGTCTTTCTCGATGGAGGCACCCTGCTTCGAGCTGCAGCCAGTGATGATCTTCATCCCATCCCACACTTCCTTCATGCTGTTATTCTGCAACTTTTGCTCCAGTTTTCTCCTGTACTGCTCCTTCGCTGCCCTGAGCTGGACTCGGAGTTCCTTCTGCACGCGCTTGACCTCATGCTGATCACCACCTTTAAAAGCAGCCTCTAGACGCCTCCTGTAGCCTTTGAGGAGTGTCTGGATTCTGGATGGAGGTATTTTTGACCATTGTTCCATACAAAATCTCTCCAGTTCAGTTAAATTTGATGGCTGCCGAGCATGGACAGCCTGCTTCAAATCATCCTATAGATTTTCGATGATATTCAAGTCAGAGGACTGTGACGGCCATTCCAGAACATTGTACTTCTCCCTGTGCATGAATGCCTTTGTAGATTTCGAACTGTGTTTTGGGTCAATGTCTTGTTGGAATATCCAACCCCTGCCTGCGTAACTTCAACTCTGTGACTGATGCTTGATCATTATCCTGAAGAATTTGTTGATAATGAATTGAATTCATCCGACCCTCAACTTTAACAAGGGCCTCAGTCCCTGAACTAGCCACACAGCCCCACAGCATGATGGAACCTCCACCAAATTTGACAGTAGGTAGCAGGTGTTTTTCTTGGAATGCAGTGTTCTTCTTCCGCCATGCAAAGCGCTTTTTGTTATGACCAAATAACTCAATTTTTGTCTCATCAGTCTTAAGCACTTTGTTCCATAATGAATCTGGCTTGTCTAAATGAGCATTTGCATACAACAAGCGACTCTGTTTGTGGCGTGAGTGCAGAAAGGGCTTCTTTATCATCACCCTGCCATACAGATGTTCTTTGTGAAAATTGCGCTGAATTGTAGAATGATGTACTGATACACCATCTGCAGCAAGATGTTCTTGCAGCTCTTTGGAGGTGATCTGTGGGTTGTCTGTAACCAGACATCTCACAATCCTGCTCATATGCCGCTCCTGTATTTTTCTTGGCCTGCCAGACCTGCTGGGTTTAACAGCAACTGTGCTTGTGGCCTTCCATTTCCTGATTCCACTCCTTACAGTTGAAACTGACAGTTTAAACCTCTGAGATGGCTTTTTGTAGCCTTCCCCTAAACCAGGAGACTCAACAATCTTTGTTTTCAGATCTTTTTTGAGAGTTGCATTGAGGATCCAATGCTGTCACTCTTCAGAGGAGAGTCAAAGGGAAGGAAGCACAACTTGCAATTGACCACCTTAAATACCTTTATATCTCATGATGGACACACTTGTCTATGAAGGTCAAGGCGTAACGAGCTCATCACACCAATTTGGTGTTACAAGTAATCAGCATTGAGCAGTGACAGGCATTCAAATCAGGAAAATGACAAGGGGACCCACATTTGTGCACAGCCAGTTTTTCACATTTGATTTAATTTCGTACAACTAAATACTGCTTCACTAAAAATCTTTGTTCGGAAAACACCCCAGTGCTCCTAGGAAATGAAAGACATATCTTTTTTGTTGAAAGGAGAGTCAAGTATTATGCAGGCTGAGAGGAGTTCCCAAAGTTTTTGATATGACTGTATATAAACTGCTCAAAAAAATTAAAGGAACACTTTGAAAACATATCAGATCTCAATGGGAAAAAAATCATACTGGATATCTATACTGATAAGGACTGGGTAATGTGTTAGGAACGAATAGATGCCACATCATTTGATGGAAATGAAAATTATCAACCTAAAGAGGGCTTAATTGAAAGACACACCGAAATCAAAGTGAAAAAATGATGGATTAGGCGAGTCCAATAGTTTGTACGGCCTCCACGAGCTTGTATGCATGTCTGATAATGGGGCAGGTATTACATGCTCCTAATGAGATGATGGGTGGATCTGGACCAGGGCATCACTGAGCTGCTAGAAAGTCTGAGGTGCAACCTGGCGGTGTCGGATGGACCAAAACATAGCCTGTAGAGGTCTGTGCATCCCTCCATGGATGTGCTTCCCCAGACCATCACTGACCCAACACCACACCGGTCATGCTGAAAGATGTTACAGGCAGCATAACGTTCTGCACGGCTTCTCCAGATGTTTTCACATCTGTCACGTGCTCAGGGCGCCTGTGGTGGACCTGCTCTCATCTGTATTTCTATAGCCAATGCCAATCGAACTCCATGGTGCTGGGTGGGCAGGGAGCACAGGGCCCACTAGAGGACATCGGGCCCTCAGGCCACCCTCATGAAGTCTGTTTCTGATTGTTTGGTCAGAGACATTCACACCAGTGGTCTGCCTGCTGGAGGTCATTTTGTAGGATCTGCAGGAAGTGCTCATCCTGTTCCTCCTTGCCCAAAGGAGCAGATACTGGTGGGTCCTGCTGATGGGTTAAGGACCTTCTATGGCCTTGTCCAGCTCTCCTAGAGTAACTGTCTGTCTCCTAGAATCTCCTCCTTGACCTTGAGACTGTGCTGGGAGACACAGCAAGCCTTTTGGCAATGCCACATATTGATGTGCCATCCTGGATAAGTTGGACTACCTGTGCCAGCTCTGTAGGGTCCAGGTATCCCCTCATGCTACCAGTAGTGACACTGACCAGAGCCAAATGAAAAACAAGTTACAAAACAGATGAGGAGAGAAAAATGTCAGTGGCCTCCATCTGTTAAATCATTCCTGTTTTGGGGGTCGTCTCATTTTCATTAACACCAAAGCAGCTGAAATGAATTAACAAGCCCCTCTGCTACTTAACTGACCAGATCAATAGCCCAGGAGTTTTATTGACTTGATGCTATACTCTGATTCAAAAGTGTTCCTTTAATTTTATTTATATATTTATTATAAATATATATATAGAATATGCAGACAACATGTTCAGGTGTGGATGGTGAACGTGCTGATAGGCTGATAGATTGTCTGTTTTAATCACCTGTTTGATTTCTTTGTAACACAACGTTTGGAGCATCTTCTGAAATCCGTGGAATGGTGATTGCATTCCTCTTCAACATTTGTTGGCTTACTTTCACCAGTAATGATTACAGCCTAATGGGACAAAATTATATTTTGAATACCTGAAATATTATTAAAGTATATATATTTGATTTTAGAATATTTTAAATATGTTTTGAAAATTAAAGTGCAAATTAGATACTTCTACATGTTAATATTAAATAGTCAGAAAGAGAACAAGAAGTATCGTATAATATAATGTCTACCATTATATTTAAGAATTCAAGAGATTCAGAAAGTCTTCAGACCGCCTCACTTTCTGAACACTTTATTGAGTTATGTATTTCATTTTAAATGAATACATTTGACATTTTTGTCATTTATTCTACACTCTAATCCATAAAGAGAAAGTGAAAATGTGTTTTCAGCAAGGTTTGCATCTTTATTAAAAATCAAAAACTGAAATTCCTCATTCATATACAAGTATTCAGAGTGTAGACTGATGGACAGAAACTGCAATATATCCACTTAAAATTGAATCTACAACAAAATAAATTGTACAGAAAGTGAAGGAGTCTGAATGCCTTCTACATTCACTGGACATCCATCAAACAGCCCCTCTGATCGGAGCATCAATCTATATTTTAAACACGTATAACAACCAATTTTTCTGCTTTATTTTCAGACATGTTTAATGTCTTACTGAGAAAATGTACAGTTCCGGCTGACTTTGAAAAGACAATCATCCCTGTTCCAATGAAAATAAAGCGGAACAGTTTCAGTGATGAGCAACTGGTGTCATTCCCATTGTGATGAAATGCTTTGAGAAAGGCAGACACAATTATTAAAGTCCTCAGTCATCTTGCTCAGAGAGTTTTCTCTTTCCACTCCAGCCTGAATGTTAGTAGGGGCCTACTAGCACTCGGTCCACTAGATTCAATTTGCAGTTTTTAATCCTTTAGTCATACGGCTACTCCATAGCTGCCACTTTACTGGGCAGAGCTGATATGTTTTTCATTGCCAAAATCAACTGATGTTGCATTTAACATACGCTCACTGATCAAATCCTTAGGAACACTAGACTAATACTGGATCAGGCCTCCTTTTGCCCTCAAAAAAGACTCAATTCTTCATGGCATGGATTCCACAAGATGTTGGAAACATTCCTTTGAAATTCTGGTAGATGTTGACATGATTGCATCATGGAGTTTCTGCAGATTTGTCAGCTGCACATTCATTCTACTGAATTCAAAAGGTGTTCTGCTGGACCCAGATCTTGTGACTGGGAAGGCCACTGAAGAACACTTGTTGTGTTCATGAAATCAGTTTGCTATGTTGTGTGGTGCATTATCAAGCTGGAAGTAGCCTTTAGAAGAGAGGTAAATTGTGGCACATGGTAAACTTTCAGCAACAATAGTGAAATTGTAACAATTAGTCTCGAGCGCTAACCTGAGACGATTGCTACCACTAATCTGTCCTAGGTGACGGCAGATGATAAAAGGATAGGCCAATATCAAACCCCGATAAATTTCCCGTATACCCTATATTCTACTCAAAACAGTTCCTTAATACCAATACATTTATAGCCCACAAAAACTATAGTCAATATCTATACTTACATTACATCAAATAAACAACAAAAAGAAATACAATCCCTTACACATGCACCCCGCCACCCTGAAATAACCCTTATATTGCAGCGCCACACACATATACATATATATACACAACAACAATATTCATTCCCTCAGTTCCCCTTCCTGAGATGATAAATAGCTCCACAGATTGTCCACTGTTCTGCCCCGCAACTGCCGGCAGGCAGACGAGGAGTCCTGAAAATTGCGGACTATAAGTACACTCCCCTCTTCATCATGAAAGACATACAGTCAATCTTGCGCCATGAGTCCATAGGAAATAGCGGAACGTTCGATTCCCCAATCCAAAGAAGACCTTCCACCTTCTGACAGGACTGTAGGAGCTCCTAGGCTTTTTACATGGCCAGTGCAGTAGATGATCTGTATTTTAATTATCCGATGCTCTTCTTTCACCCTTTTCCTCCTCCCTCCTTCACTCTTTAAAACGGCGCGCTTTATGCAAATGACTCCCCGAAAAAACAGTAAAACTGGAAGTTCCACCTCTGGGGCACCGCTGTCAATCTCGAGCTGTAAGAATGTTCCCCACAACACCCGATCGACAGCAGAAAACATTATCTTTATATGGCAGCGCTACAAAATAAGTTGAGTGATCAGACCAGACTACCTTTTTCCAGTCTTCAGCTGTCTGATTTTGGTGAGCCTGTGTCCACCTCAGCCTCAGCTTTCTGTTCTTGGCTTACTGGAGTGGAACCCGACGTGTTCTTCTGCTCTTATAGCCAGTCCAGCTCAAGGTTTGACGTGTTGTGCTGTCTGAGATGCTTTTCTGCTCATCCCAGTTGTACAGAGTGGTTATCTGAGTTACCGTAGCCTTTCTGTAAGCTCGAGCCAGCCCTGCCATTCTCTTTGACCACTCTCATCACCAAGACACTTCCATCCACAGTATTGCCGTTCACAGGATGTTTTTTGTTTTTATGAGTAAACTCTCGAGAATTTTGTTTGTGAAGATCCCAGGAGATCAGCAATTAGAGAAATACTCAAACCAGGCCACCTGGCAGCAACAATCATATTACTGAAATGACATTTGTTCTTCATTCTTGTGTCTGATGTGAACATGAACTGAAGCTCCTGACCTGTGTCTGCATTATTTTATGCATTATGCTGCTGCAATATGATTGGCTGATTAGATAATTGCATAGATAAGCAGTTGTACAGGTGCTTCTCATAATTTGCTCCATGAGTGTAAATTGTGTTTGTTATCTGTTTCTGTCATTAGTCTGTGAGAGACACGCAGCTAAGAATCTCACTATATTGTGTGCACGTGACAATAGATTTGAATTATTACGGAAGGTGGGCTTACAATGCTGCCATTGCTGTGCTGTTTCCCACCTTTGTATCATGTGTATCAGACTTATATGTGTCTCACATAGCCCAGCCATCCCATAAGCCTAGACTGAGCACAGAATCAAAAGTGAATCTGCCACAGGTCTGGTGATGTGGGACACTGATTAAGGCCCCTACATTACTGTGTACGAACAAGTTAAGGATAATGGATGTGAAGGTTGAAAACCGCAGGATGAAAGAGCACCTGATGTCAAAGCAGAAGATTCTCCTGGGTTGCCACATGCAGTGGGTAGAACTGCTTATTCACAGTATGACTGAGGCCCAAATGGTTGGACCTTTTTCAATCAGACCTAACTGACCATAAGAAGGGGACCACTCAGGGACTCTTAAGATGGGATTTTCATCCCTGAAGTTCTTTTGGCAGCCACAGGATAGTTTAGTTTGCTTACACCTCCTATCAGGGCTGCGTCTTTTGTGACTTTCTTTCTCCTCTTAAGTGATATTCCCTGGTTTTGTTTTTCCTGTATATTCTGTCCTACTGGAGTTGTCATGTTTCACTTAAAATGAAGATTTCAAAGAAAAAAATGCAGACTTTTAATTGGGTGTGATGGTGCTACTGCTACTGCCGATTTTGCGTCTGCTTTCTTTCACAGCTCTGCTGCATGGAAGTCACACCGAGGATCAGAATCTGACAACAGAGCACAATATTTATTTGGAGTAACACTGCTCAGTCTAGCGTTATCGAACGCTTTACTGTGAATCGTGTCAACTAAGATTCAGCCGGCCGGTTTTCAGAAGAAGAAAAATTACTTGTTTTCATGCCTTGTTTGGATCCATTTTTATTTTAAGCCTCGGTAAGCAGCAGTCTGCCGCTTGTGTTTTGACTCTACAAAATGAAACATTGATACGCAAGTTGCATGTGCGTAAGGAAAAAAAAAGAAAGCGTGGCAAGGAGAAGCTGTGAAGTCTACATGTGCTAAGATTACCAATAAACAGAAAAAAATAGCTTAGTGGAAAAGCTGAACTGATTAGCCACAATAAAAAGACCCCAAACCATTGATAACAAGCAGTTGTGTAGGACAGGCCAAGGTTGGTTCCTGCTGTTGTGAACAAGTTAGCTTCAAAGTCGAAGATGTGCTGCATTCAGAAGAGTCCAAGTTAATCATCTAGCAATGGCGATTGCATGTATTTTGGCTCATTTGTTTCCAGCATCATCTCCACTGTTAAAACAGTACAAAGTATGCGGGGTATGAGGGACGAGCCAGCATCCCAGCTGGTGAGGTCACCACTCTCTTACCTGGCCAGGTGGCTTTGGTAATTGAAGATCAGGGAGGGAGTGACAATATCTCCTTTCATTCATTACAGTGTCCTAACAGTTACACCCGGGATGGACTTGGGTACAGGAAAGGACATCACAGTGGGTGACTGCCTACTATATTCAGAGTGTCCCCCTATACACTGGGTGGCAGCATCCCATCTGGCAAGCCCCATTATGGATGTCTGCGGGGCAACATGAGAGTTGTGGTCCCATGGGCCTGCCCTGTCAGGTTCTGAGGGGGCCGCCAGGGGGAGTTGTCAGGAAGTGATGATACAGGGTCTGCTAGGGTCCTGCCTGACCAGGAAGTGCTTCCTGTAGGCAGTGGGTTAAGCACCGGAAGCACTGCTAGGTCAAGAGTTAAAAGAGAGGCCCTCTACTTGGTTCTGGGAGTTGGAGCGGGGAGGAAGAAGACAACACTCACTTAGAGGAGTTAAAAAGGGATTAGAAACAGAAGGAAGGGTTGTATTGTTGTGATTTGGGAAACAAGACCTGCACAAAGGTACTTTGTTTAATAAAAATACCTTCATTTCAACCCAGACCCAACTATCTGTGTGTAGTTGTGTCTGAAGATTTGGAGCTCAGTGATGCCCCCTACAGTCCACAATGGGCATTGCTGATTTTCCTGAGCCCGTGCATCTCTCAGGGGTTTTCAACAGTAAGACATTTACTATATTGGACTTCAGAGCCAAAATCACTTATCAGTATAGTGTCCATAAACCGAGCAACAACTTTCTTCTTATGTTTTCACCACAGAATAAAAGAACACAGCAACCAGAGATTTTTGTCTCACTATCACAGTCTAAGTAGTTTACAGAAGAACAGTCACAAGGCATCTCAGCTTCATTGTCATGTTCACTAAAGAATAAAGAAATGCATCATAAAATATTGCAGCCATATTGCCACACTTGCTAGGAGAGCAAACACCAGATGTTTCAATCTAACCATCAACGCTTGCTGCTTAATACAGGAGGGCAGTCACCAGACGCCTCAAAGTCACTGCTCCCCTTGCTACAGGATACAAAGTAAAGCAGAAAATCACCAGTTATTGCAGCCCTACCACCATACTTTTCTACATAATAATAGAGGACTGTTACAATGCATTTCAAGCCCACTTCACAATAACAGAGAGCAATCACCATCAGTTTCAGCTTCACTGCCGCGTCCGCTTCAGAATAAAAGAGACCACTTGGTACAGCTTCACAGAAAGGAGAGCAGTCACTAGATGTTTCAGCACCAGTGCTGCACTTGCTACAAAATGAAGGACAAGTCACCCCATTCTCACATCCTATTGACATCTCTAACGAAAAAGAAAGGGATACAAAGAACAAATATGGGCCTAGAAAGAGACTTGAGAGGGTAGATGAAAATTTGAAATGGCGTAAGTAAAGAGAGTGACGGGTCTGCAGTAAGGATGGAGGATGCGTCACCAGACGGTTTCACACAAATGTTACAGACACATTCTTTACATGGGGAACTTAAAATAAGGGGTTAATATTTTGGGGTAAACTGCCTCAACAGGACCAAACTGTCTTCTGTGCTCTTGTGAATAGCATCCTTCATTTTGTAAGACTGACTTTTTATGTACATCTTATTTATATATATATATATATTTAATATATACTGTATATATATATATATATATATCCATCCATCCATCCATCCATCCATTTTCCAACCCGCTGAATCCGAACACAGGGTCACGGGGGTCTGCTGGAGCCAATCCCAGCCAACACAGGGCACAAGGCAGGAACCAATCCCGGGCAGGGTGCCAACCCACCGCAGTACCGTGGCGCAATGTTAGGGGCATCGCCTCTGGCGCTGATGTCCGAGGTTCGATTCCCGAGAGGGAGTGCAGTGGAGTGTGTACACCTGATGAGCCCAGAATGAGGGTGAAACACGTGTCGTGTACTCTTTGCATTTATTTGACAGTAAACTATTTCAACCATTCTATGATCTGCTCCTCACAAACTGAGGGCACTGTGGCGGATGTTAGCAGATTGCTGGCCAACCACAAGCGTTACCTGGTAGGTAACCACCCATACAATCAGATTGTGACACAGACTACGAATGCCGTGAATATATATATATATATATATATATATATATATATATATACAGTATATATATACATATATATATAGTAAGTACAATGAGGGATTATCTGTAATCCCATCCAGGAGGAAATCTGGTTTCTTTGCCAGGTAGGGTGGCCAGAATTGAAGGACAGGAATGGACTGGCCTCCTGACCAGTTTGGAAACTGATCCCTTTTTTGGTGCCTTTTCAGAGTATATACTCCCCCTACACACTAAAGGCCAGTGTTCCTATGTCACGGCTCCCATTTACTTGCCTGTAGGGCATGGTTAGATTTGTTTATATTTATTTATATATATATATATATATATATATATATATATATATATATATATATATATATATATATATATATATACTACTGCGGTGGGCTGGCGCCCTGCCCGAGGATTGTTCCTGCCTTGCGCCCTGTGTTGGCTGGGATTGGCTCCAGCAGACCTCCGTGACCCAGTGTTAGGAAATAGCGGGTTGGATGATGACTGACTAACTATATATATATACTAAGCCTATGGCAGGCCAACCCCAACTTCATAGCTCACTTCACTTGCTATCGGTCCACAGATATATTCCAACGCGGCCAAAACTCTGGCCCTAAGTATTTTTTTATAGTTATAGAAAATGTTAAAACTAGTGGAAATTGTCATCTATGCACGATGAGTGGTAATCTGCTTCCTCAAGTATCGCCAGTATCTAACTTAATACATGGAACGAATGCGACTTCTCCTGTGTGATCACCAGTCATGATTTTACCAGCAGCTGAATGTTTGTGCAGTTTTACAATTTGCATCCGTGTGTCATTACAGGGGTTTTGTTTGTGAACTGTTAACACAAAACTAAACTATTTTTGTTCTTAGCGGAGTGAATATATTTATAAGGTATTTTGTTTGACATATGCGTGTTAAATTGGTTGTATTTACATGAGAGTATCATGGTTGTATTCTCCGAATGAAGACAAAGAAAATGGGATAGATCTATACTATATGATATACGGTTTTGAAGAAAAATGAGTGTTGCATGAAAACATCACATGAAAACGTTGCACGATTTCAGTAATCTTTTTATATATACAGTATATATACTGTATACTGCTCAAAAAAATTAACAGAACACTTTTTAATCCAAGTATAGCATCAAGTCAATGAAACTTCTGGGCTATTGATCTGGTCAGTTGAGTAGCAGAGCGGGTTGTTAATCAGTTTCAGCTGCTTTGGTGCACCAGAGGGGCAACGATGAGATGACTCCCAAAACAGGAATGAATGGTTTAACAGCTGGAGGGAGGCCACTGACACTTTTCCCTCCTCATCTGTTTTTTTCACTCGTTTTGCATTTGGCTACAGTCAGTGTCACTACTGGTAGCATGAGGCGATACCTGGACCCTACAGAGTTTGGTTGCAGAGGTGGTCCAACTTCTCCAGAATGGCACATCAATACGTACCATTGCCAGAAGGTTAGCTGGGTCTCCCAGCACAGCCTCAAGGGCATGGAGGAGATTCCAGGAGACAGGCAGTTACTCTAGAATAGCTGGAAAGGGCCATAGAAGGTCCTTAACCCATCAGCAGGACCGGTATCTGCTCCTTTGGGCAAGGAGGAACAGGATAAGGACTGCCAAAGCCCTGCAAAATGACCTCTAGCAGGCCACTGGTGTGAATGTCTCTGACCAAACAATCAGAAACACACTTCATGAGGGTGGCCTGAGGGCCCGACGTCCTCTAGTGGGCCCTGTGCTCACACCACTTGGCACCGTACACCTCCATTGGCATTTGCCTTAGAATACCAGAATTGGCAGGTCTACGCACTGGCGCACTGTGCTTTTCACAGATGAGAGCAGGTTCTCCCTGAGCACATGTGACAGATGTGAAAGGGTCTGGAGAAGCCGTGGAGAACATTATGCTGCCAATAACATCGTTCATCTTGATCAGTTTGGTGGTAGGTCAGTGATGGTCTGGGGAGGCATATCCATGGAGGGACGCACAGACCTCTACAGGCTAGACAACAGCACCTTGACTCCCATTAAGTATCGGGATGAAATCCTTGGACCCATTGTCAGACCCTATGCTGGTGCAGTGAGTCCTGGGTTCCTTTCGTTCCTAACACATTACCCAGTCCATATCAGTATAGATATCCAGCATGATTTTTTTCCCATTGAGATCTGATGTGTTTTCAAAGTGTTCTTTTAATTTTCTTGAAGAGTTTAAATATTGTATATACAGTGCAATTAGAAAGTATTGAGCTCCACAGTTCCTTCACATTTTCTAATGTTGCAGCCTTATGCTAAAGTCACTCCTGTACTGTCTTTGCTTTGTACTTAGGGTCATTGTTCTATTGGAAGTTGAACCTTCAGCCCAGTCTGAGGCCCAGAGCACTGTGGTGCAGACTTTTATTCAGGATTTCTCCGTACTTTGCTCTGTTCATCTTTCTCATTATGCTACTTTTGTGGTAGCTTATAAATATTCATGAATCGGGTGAAGCCTTAAACCAAAATACACAATGGTGTGTATACAAGATGCTGTAAAGCCAAGTATAGAACAAACTGATACTGAACCATTAGCTGGATGAATCAATCGACTGTGATGACGATGTGAATTGGTCATCTGACGTTGGCACGGATAGTGAAACTGATGCATATGGCACTCACTGTATGACATACTGTCATGATATACCTGGTGAATTTGATGGCTTGGAGATTCACTGTGGTGCAAGTAGATGTGTGGCAAAAGGCAAAGTGGTTGCAAACGAATGGAAAGACAAGAAAGATGTTAGCACCTCTAAGCACCACTCGTAATACACCAACTGTCAATGTTCGTTTTAGGGGAAATGTGGAATTTTGAGCTGTTGTAGCCTACAGTAACACAATGGGCATGTCCATCGTGTGGATCAGGCACTGAGATTCTTCCCTTTCATAGCAGACATACTGTACTATAAGAAAAATATGCAAAGAAATACACTTCTATTGTTCCAAATATAACACTGGGCAGTGTGTTGGTGACTGTTTCAAAACGTGTCACACGAAGGACATGTACTAAATCTGCATCAGTACAGCCGTGGAGACTAGACACATCTTCCTAGTGTATTTATGTTCACATTTTACACATATGTTACACATAATAGCATACTAACATATACTGAAAACATCCGTAGATATTGGGTTTAACACCACGTACAGTTGACATGGAACGCCGCAGCGTCTGTCTTCAGCACCGTGACCCACTAAATGTCATCAACAAAACTCATTCTATGCAGCCTGGGCACAAGTGTAGAAATGAAGACGGCAAGGTTAGTAAACACTTAAGGTAACTTACAAATTTTCTCTTCAGCTTGCATTTCACTTGCTCCACGCTGTCCCCGACACATGCTGTCCCCAAGTCTTTCACATCCAGGCTGTAGTCCACAGAGAAGCTCTTTTGCATGCAGGCCTCACGGAAGTGCATACGCCTGACTGGGGACTGGGAATGCACATCGGACTCTGTCCGGACTCCCCACACTTCCACATCTTTATCACAGTCATGATCAGTGGGATATGAGTCTCCTGTAAGATTGGAGAACAGCATAAATGTATTAAGTTTTTTTTTTTAATATATATACGTTTACAGTACATCAGAGCCAGTGCAGAGTTTCATCCTCAAATGAGGAAAATAAAAAGCTGTGCCTCAGCCAGATAAATTAAATGAATAAATGAACCTGACACATAGCATGTTCTCCTGACACCTCCTGTCTACTGTAGTCTTGCAAGGCCAGACATGATTCTCAAACAAGAGTACACATCTGGGGACAAAACGTTAAAAAAGCGTGTAGTGAATAGTGCCGATTTCAAAGGCTCCACTCACAGGGCTTCTTCCCAAAACACCCGCCCCAAATTACTCCAGTCTGTGTGTTTTAGATCACTGCTGGAGTTTCAAGGAGACACCAAAAGATACTTGACAAAAGACATGACGCTGAGAAAAAATAAAAAGCTAAAATCAGTTCAGGATCTCAGTAGCAAAAGGTAGTTGAAGCATAATGATTAATTTCCACGTTGGAATGAGCGCTGCAACAGTGGAGACAAACAGACACACCCATGTAGACCACCACACTTTTGCCTCTGTCTGCTACAATATCTTTCTGTCATTGTAACTATTGCATCACTATATGACATAACAATAAAAAATAGAGCTCAGATAAGCATTGCAGTCCTTGTATATACAATGTGTTAAAATGCTGGCATGACATGTTTGCATTTCCAATTAGACAGTAATGTTAAATTTCTTTAATTATTTGTTTAGCACGTTGAGCATGGTCAGGGCGCTATATCAATAAAATGTATTATTATTATTATTATTATTATTATTCTTTAGACATGCAGTCAGAATGTGGATGTTGTGCAGCCTTGTCTGTGCTTTACTAGTGGTGTTGAACAGATTTGTTGATGCAGGTGTTTTGAGCACTGAAATCTGCATCTTCCGGGACTCTTCATTATTGTAACAGCAGTCCTTTTGACAGAGTGTGACACGCCATTTACTTCAAATGCATATTTTGCAGTTCATATTTTCACAGATATAACTGCCAATTCTTTCAACCTTACATCGATGCTTCCGCTATCGTAAAACTGAACAACCGAGAGCACACACAGCATGTGTGACAACATATCATTCATATTTACCATTCATCCATTGATGCTGTGAAATGCAATTACATAATCTGATGGTACTGAAACTTTTTTCCCCTACATCAGGTTATTTTTTAAACATCATGCATTTATACATCTAATATGTTTTTTTAGGAGACTTTTAAACTATAGACCGTTCATCATAAACCAAAGCTTGCTGTTTTGTCGGACCAGGTTAATGGGAGCACCTCTAATCTTTACATTCACAAGGCATTGGATTGGTTTTGAAATGTGACCCTCAATGAGCCATCTAATAGTTTTCAACCACTTTTAAGCACAATTCACTCACAGTTGTCTCCAGATGTGTATATTACACATCTGGCTTCAGCAAGACCACCTCCTGTCCTCCTTAGCCTGACACACAGCATGTCCTCCATAGGCATAAAGAGAACAAGCTGCCAGCCCCCCTTTGTACAGAGAAAGAAAATTATTTTAATAAATGTTGAAACTCATAAGGGTGGCGCAGTGGGTAACACTGCTGCCTCGCAGTTGGGAGACCTGGGGACCTGGGTTCGCTTCCCGGGTCCTCCCTGCGTGGAGTTTGCATGTTCTCCCCGTGTCTGCGTGGGTTTCCTCCGAGCACTCCGGTTTCCTCCCACAGTCCAAAGACACATTGGGATTAATAAAGTATCTATCTATCTATCTATCTATGAAGGTTAGGTGGATTGGCGATTCTAAATTGGCCGTAGTGTGTGCTTGGTGTGTGAGTGTGGGTGTGTTTGTGTGTGTCCTGCAGTTGGTTTGCACCCTGCCCAGCATTGGTTCCTGCCTTGTGCCCTGTGTTGGCTGGGATTGGCTCCAGCAGACCCCCGTGACCCTGTGTTCGGATTCAGCGGGTTGGACAATGGATGGATGGATGAAACTCATAACAGTGAACTATGAATTAAACAGTACGTAAAACAGGAGCTTGGACTGCAGATATTTAATACAAATTCCAAATCTGAATTGCACTTTAGTTTTTATGTCTGACCTCTCTTGGCTCACTGGTTTGAGAAAACCCCCACACGTCATATACTGTTCAACTTGTCTTGATGTCTAGTTGTACAAAATGTCAAACTTTTTGAAGTTCCCCTACTATATTTGGCCCTCAAGGCCAGAAGAGCCCACATTTTTTAAGCTATTTTTGGACCATATATTGTGCAGGAAATGACACCTTTATGGTGAAGAGAAAACCAATACAGGTCTCCAGCAAAAATGATCAGAGGGACTATGCAGGCCATATCAACTGACCGCAGGGGTTCAACCCTAATGGGATATAAGGGGGTCAAATTTACTCTGTTATACTTTTTATTCTGTGGACAACAATACTGATTTCTGTTATAGAAAACATCAGAAAAATAGGATTGGGTTATATTTGCATGTAGAGGTTTGTTTTATGCTATTTTGAGGCTGATGATCATGACTTTGACCCTATTTTTAATATTTGATTCTTTACTGCGGGTTCCAGCCCTCTAAAAGTCATTTCAAGATGGTTAAAAATGACACATTTCAAACATAAGGTATGGTGTGAGATATCATTTTAGACTCATTCAAGGTCAGAGATTATGAATAAGATGTTATCTTTGACTTTTGAGTCTTTACTAGGGATCTAGTCCTCTATGGACCTCCATCAGAGGGTGCAACCTGACAAACCTCTATAACAATCTAGAAACTCTAAACTTAAAACATGTAAATTGAAGCACATATTTTAATATTTCAGATATTTGACAGCTATTCTTGTTTATCATGTACTTCTACCTCATGAAGTAAATCATTACATTTCTTATGAACACCCCTAAATAGGATGGCTTCAGCTAACTCAGCCTTTTCACCTCGCAGGTGAAATGTCATAAAAAGAACACTGATCAAGTGGCAATTTTCAAACATACTGCACATTATTTAACATGGGACTATAAATCTCATTTTAAATAAAGTCTTGTCTAGAAATACTTTGCATCTCTTAAATGACTGCTGTGCACAGATTTAGCTCTGAATCATTTGTTCATTTGAACTCTGCATCATTCATTTTGAATCCTAAAAACTGATTGCCAGACACGTGTTTGGAATTTGTTTACCTGGGTTAATTAGGGTTAGAAGGGACATCAGCCTGAGACAATAGGATGTAATGCAAACATGTCAGTGGTGCTAAGGTTATTGATTATTCATGTAATTATTGTTAAATCAATATGAAGAAAGGTCTTTTTAAGTTGGATGCACGCTGCACAGAAAATAAAAGAAGAACAGGAGAGAGACGATAGTCACCTTAATAAAATGACAAGTGTCTGTCTGTGTTATATTTCAGATAGGGTTGCTCTCCTGGCTTGGGTTCAAATCCAGGTGTTGTGTCCTTTTTATTCATTGTTGAGTCGTTAATATTACTTTGTTAATTGTCTGCTGTATTTTCTTAGCCTGTGTTATGCAGGTGGGGCACACCTGCCAATTATCATCAGGAAATGCCCTCTACTCTGTATAACTGGAGGGTCTCCCACATTTCCTGGTGGTTCATTTTCAACGTGCTAAGGAGTTTGTGAGTTCTTGCATTTTGCTGTGCTTGCGTGATTTACTGGATTTTTGACTTTGTATCTGGATTCTCTTCTGGGACTGAATTTGATTTGAGATTGCCTTGTTGTTTAAGACAATTCCTTGTTGCCTCTTGTGCTCCACAGAGCTTCTTTTGTGAGACTGAGCATTCTGGGGAAATAAATCTTTTCAATTTATAAGGATTCTGTTTTTGCCCTTATTCTGGCCAGTGTTTGACGATATACCCCCAGTAGCGGGCATTTTGAGAAGTGTTTTTGGAAGATTTAGAGCTCTTTAGTTCTTGGGAACTAGTCATAACAGTGTGTCTGTGTCTGTCCAGTTGCTATGTGTCTCTGTCATTTCAAAACATGGTGCATCACCAACATTTGTAGTAATGCATTTTAATACAACAGAAGGAAGCAATGCCCCATCTGTTGGAATGACATATGCAATGTATTTTATTACTACATGCCTTACAAAATACATTCCAATAAATGGTGCACTGCAAACATTAACGCTGAGGTCTAAGTTAATTACCCTAAGTTCTTGTCTATAAGCCGGACTCATGTATTAGCCGGAGACCAAAAATCATACGAATTTTTAAAATAAAATCGTATCATAGATAAGCCGGACTCATGGATAAGCCGAACGTACTATAACCTATAACTAATAGAAGGGAGGGAGGTCAGTGGTCTCACTCGCGCCCATTTAATTTCTTTAAGGGGGGAGAGAGTGTGAGATATTGGCGTCTCTCTCACTCCCCGCATGGCGCGGTTGGAGCGGCCGGAGCGCGTTCTTTCTGCTCTGGGCGTCGCCGAGTCAACACGAGCGCGTAGCGGTCATTTAAATTGTGATTTTATATGTAAGCATATTTAAATATATATCGCGGATTTCTGCAGACAATGGGTCTTTTAATTTCTGGTACATGCTTCCTCAGTTGGTTTGCCCAGTTGATTTCATACAAGGGACGCTATTGGCAGATGGCTGAGAAGCTACCCGACTTACTTTTCTGTCTCTCTTGCGCTGACTATCTGTGATCCTGACATATGGGGATTGAGCAGGGGGGCTGTTTGCACACCTAGACGATACGGACACTCGTCTAAAAATGCTGAAAGATTATCTTCACGTTGCTATCTTTTGTAAAGCTGATTCCTGAAAAGACATGCTGCACAGTGCTTCGCATACTTAAAAGCTTGAAGGGCACGTATTGATTTTTGACTGAAAAACAAACTCTCCCTCTCTCTCTCTTTGTCTGCTCCTGACGGAGGGGGTGTGAGCTGCCGCCTTCAACAGGTTTGTGCCGCGGTGCTTCGCATACTTAAAAGCCAAACAGACATATTGATTTGTTTGCTTCACTCCTTTGAAGAGGAAGATATGTTTGCATTCTTTTAATTGTGAGACGGAACTGTCATCTCTGTCTTGTCATGGAGCACAGTTTAAACTTTTGAAAAAGAGACAAATGTTTGTTTGCAGTGTTTGAATAACGTTCCTATCTCTCTACAACCTCCTGTGTTTCTGCGCAAATCTGTGACCCAAGCATGACAATATAAAAATAACCATATAAACATATGGTTTCTACTTCGCGGATATTCTTATTTCGCGGGTGGCTCTGGAACGCAACCCCCGCGATGGATGTATAAGCCGGATTTATGTATAAGCCGATATTCTATTTTTTCATTTTCACAACTTTTTTCCTTAGATAAGCCGCGGCTTATAGACAAGAACTTAGGGTACTTAGATTTCATTCCATCTTAGATGGGTAGCACCGCTAGCTTCCAAAGAAACTGGTAAGATAAAGACCTCTGCGGACTGAACAGAAGTCTAATGTAGATATGCACCCAGATTAGAAAATACGACCATCCCATCATCTGTATCTTTACATTAAGTTTTTTAATAAGAGTCTTTTCAAATATGCTTCCTAACCCTTTAAGGCTCATTTTGGAATTATGTCCTACTTTTGCTAATATTGCTTTTACTGTGCGTTATTAATTTTGCTTTATTGTTATAATGATTTTATATTGTTTGATTAGCTCAAGGTTAAGTATAAAGTGTGTGTGATTGCCGTATTCCCACTGGGATTAGCAGCTGAAGAGGGATGTATCCAAAAGGAAGTAACATGATGAGCGGGCACCTGCTTTGGTGATTGGCACAGGTGTAGCTTTGGTCAGCTTTTGTCGACCTAGGAAGTCTCTTTGCTTGAAGCAGTTGTCCACATGCAGGTGAAGCTGAACATTTCCACAATAGAACTGCCAGTGTCCATGATGTGCATGTCCACGAAAGAACAAGATTCTCTCCTCGATTCATTTTTATGGTGGCCTCCCTGTGGTTAGTGAGGCTTCTTCACAGCTTCAGATCCTTGAAGAGTCACTGTCTGCAGAGAACTTGCAGGGTCTCCTATTGTTCAAGGGACTTTTTTCCAGGTACACTAGTTTTCATCTCCCATCCCAACCACACAGATGATTGGTGGCTTTTCGTTAGCTATTCTTTAATAAATCCGGTAAATAAATGATTTACGGAACAGGTTACCTGGTTATTACTAATACAGTAACATTGCAGAATCCCTTATTAAATTAATTGCGTCAGCCTCGTACATTTTAAAATTGCTTTTCTAGAATTGACTGACATGATCTGCAGAAGCCTAACAGCATTCAGCTTTGTCACTCTTGCTGGGAATGTGACAGCCCAGTGCTAATTCCCTAGACAAGTCCCTGAAATGTGTAAGCACTCCTCACTAACATTTTCCTGCTTGCTTTCCAAGTCCCTGTGTAAACGAATCATCTGTTTGCCAAATGTCTCACTCATCCTTCCCAATCCACCTACCAGAGTCCTTGCAAACAACGCTGCAGATGCTTGAAGCGCTGGATACCTCCAGCAAATGCCAGGGACTCATTATGGATTTCCTGAATGGAAAGAAAACACTCACTTTTGATTTGTGAAGCGTCTTTATTTAACTGTTGCAAGTGTGTCCCCAGCAAAGAGAAAGTGGCAAAGCTAATGTGGAGAATAATTTGAATTACATTGTTTATATGAAAGTTATTTATTTATTTATTTTGTACTGCAACCGGTGGTGATGTTACATGCAGACCAACAGCACAGGGTGTAATAACATGTTGTGGACAGTCCATCTATCCATTAAATGCTGTCCAATTTAAGGGTGGAGGAGAGCTTAGCCCAACCATCAAGTACAAGGCATTGACTAACTTAGAGCGGGAGGTCCACAGCAGCTCACACTTGTGTACACACCCCAAGGCCAGATTAAGACCCCTACAGGCCCCTCCATTACAGAGAGCTGACTCTAATAATGCAACACGCATACACCCAGTCATTTAATGCAGTGCGGTATTTCTCAGTTTTGACGTTGACACAGAACTTGATTGTCTCATTGCCGCCCTTTGGTCATTTTGCCACAAACACTCCATCGTTTAAATGTGCCAACTTTTGTTTGTTTTTTTTTTGACCAACCCCCGTGCAGGCCCTACGCACTCGTCATTTCCCAGATCTGCCGCTTGCGACAAATCATGCTGTGTTTTTGGATAAGCACGAATATCAACTCTGTATTTGATATCTCCATCTTTTGAAACTATTATCACTGACAATTCGTCACGTGTTGGTTTATTATATGTGCAAGCGTGATCTTTCGGATTCATATAGAAATCCAAGAAAACTTCTTTGTGTTTTTTCAGATACATTTCGTGTAAAGTGTGATACTTTTGGATGTTTTGATTTGTATCCATCATTGGCTGTAGAATTTCTAATACGTCTGATCATTTAATTCTTTCGATTCTATGTTGCATTACTTCTCCGTGATCATAAATATAAACCTGACCGAATTGTGGTTTCTTTGAAATTAAACATGTAATAGCTTTAATTGTTGCGGGACCACAGATTCTCATAGCATATGGTCCAGAATTGTGTAAATCTACATTTTGAGCATTGAATGATGCAAACGAGAACAGATTACTTGCAGTCCCCAGGATAGGGACTGTAGGTTTGTACTTAAGTTGAATTTGTATGTAAGTTGGAACAGGTACATTACTTTAATAAATGCTATTGTTGACCGACTGTAATAAAGTTCTCTGCCAATGAATGATGGAGTTTCACCTCTCTCTTTTTATTATTTCTGCTTTATTTTCAATGGTGTTGGTTTTTCTCTTCTTTACTGTATCACCAGCACTTGCATCATTTGTGTTTCAGAGACATTCTTGAAGGGTGAAGACAAAAGATTAAGATGAGCTCTTCTGCACAGCACTGTACACGCTATCACAGCAGGAAGGCACCCGTCAAGACATCTGATGTACTGACAAGAGACAACTTCCTGCTATGTGCGTAACAGTACAAGCAGGCTTGCTATTACGAATGAATGGGGGCAGCGAGGGGCGGTTCATCACCAGCCCACCTCACAGTCACCTCCACTACAGTATGCTGCTTGCAGTGTCCGCTCACCGAGAACGAACACGGTGCGGCCAAAGGCGTGTAGTGAATCGCCCAACCCCAATTCAACAGGCAGCCACCCGAGGCACACTACAATGCTACCGTTCAGCCACAACCGGGTCACCGCTTGCAGCATTACCAGCCGTGTGTGCTGGGCAGGCAGTGAAAAGCCCCTCTCCGCTCCTTCCAGCCTGCATCCAGTCAGGAGCAGTAGCTGCGGCGGCGTAGTGGGCGGGCAGCGAACCATCGTTCTGCACACGAGCGATAGCTGTGGCCCCAGTGACTATGGACCACGGGTCACCACTTGCTGCCCAGAACCACCTGAGGAACAATACACTGCGCGAGCAGCGAAATCGCCCCCCTCCAGCCACCGCTTGCAGCATACCCAGGCCGAAGATGACAGAGCGGCAGTTACTGAGGCGCATGCGTCGCAGCTGTGTCCTCATTCGTAACTTGTAGGTCGGGTGTCCGTAACCTGGGGACTACCTGTATTGTAGATTCAGATATTTTGCCTGTAATGTTTGTGGATTTCACTTTCATCAAATAACAGACCTTATATTTCTCGTGGATACATATATTCGACCTCTTACCGATGTTCCGTTATTTACCGAGTAATAATTTCCGTGGGCGGCACGGTGGCGCAGTGGGTAGCGCTGCTGCCTCGCAGTTGGGACACCTGGGGACCTGGGTTCGATTCCCGGGTCCTCCCTGCGTGGAGTTTGCATGTTCTCCCCGTGTCTGCGTGGGTTTCCTCCGGGCACTCCGGTTTCCTCCCACAGTCCAAAGACATGCAGGTTAGGTGGATTGGCGATTCTGAATTGGCCCTAGTGTGTGCTTGGTGTGTGGTTGTGTTTGTGTGTGTGCTGCGGTGGGTTGGCACCCTGCCCGGGATTGGTTCCCTGCCTTGTGCCCTGTGTTGGCTGGGATTGGCTCCGGCAGACCCCCGTGACCCTGTGTTCGGATTCAGCGGGTTGGAAAATGGATGGATGGATAATTTCCGTTTGTTTGCACTAATGCAATCTTTAATATCAGTTTTTTGAGATTTCCGAATTTCAGTACTTTCATAATCTCTAACCTGCTCTGCATGTGTATCACGCCAACGTTTTTGAACCTCTTTACGACGTTCTACTTTGTCTTTTACTCTTTGTCTTTTATTTCCGCCCCCACTTGGACCTGTTAGGTTTTCAATTCCACTTGGTCCGGGCTGATTATAACTTTCCTTATTTTCCGAATTTGCACTTAGATTATTATCATTCTTTTTTTAATTCTTTTTTCTCCAAAGCTTTTGGGCCTCTTTTCAACGCGCTGCCCTTTCTTCTTCAATTAGTCGTTATCTAAGACTTATAGAATTATTGTCCAGAAAAGGACTACATTGAAAGAAACGAATAGATTGTATGTCTTGTATTAAAATGAGGAAAACATAAAAATTTATAAGAGCTGAGAGCACAGGAACTGTGTCTGACAATAGCATTCACATGAATGAGAGGTGAGTGGACTGTCGGCGTGGTTAAATCTCTTGGTACAAAGTCTCGTCTCGCGGGACTTGAAATTATCTCTCTGAAAAAGTTTCATCTCGTCCCAGGATAAAAAGTCTCGTCTCGCCCCAGGAATTTTTTATATAATAAAGAGACATTTAATCTCCTGGTCCAGCACCTTCCTAAACTGCTAGCTCTCCACCTCTAGCAGAACAGGAAGTTGAGATTCTTTTTCTGAGTTTTTAAACATTTTTCTATATCAAGTCTGGTAATCAGTTACTCATTTTGGAGATGTGTTTAAGTCAGCGAGTTTCATTTTGAGCTCCAGTTGTGACTGTTCTCTTTAGTTTTGATGACTAATAATTTAATGGACCATTTTGCTTCCAATGGGACAGAGACAGTTGGGAGTGAAGGGACCAGAAGAAGAAAACAAGGTCAAAGAGAACCGAAAATCGTAACCAAACGTCAGACCTTATGATTATCACCTTTAGAATGCTTAGCAGAAATCAGCTTAGCAGAAGACCCAAATACAGTACCAGAAGGAAAGTTTGGTAACTATAAAAAGCAAGAAAATACAGCAACAACATTGTCATACAACATTTAGATAGTTCAAAAAATTAAAGGTCTGGCCTTGATGTGTCATGCGTCACGTAACCTAGAGGATTTCTGGGTGATTTGCTAAAGGAATGGCCAACGCCACTTGGGCAAAAGAGCAGCACTTGTATGGAACACAAAATGGCATTGTAAGATGTTAAAATTTTTTAACTTTTTACAAAAAATATATATATATATATATATATATATATCGACGTTAGCTTGTTAAAATCTGTCCTGGATTTGTCACGAAATATCTTATATATAAACGTCTACGTGTGGAAATGTGTGTGCCTATCAATCCGGCTACAGCATGAAGCTCAAAGAAAGCGACTCTGTCGCCAAAGTACAACTGCCGAGAAAAGAGAAACTCGCTTAGCCGCTAATACACAAGTGAGGCGAGCACATCGGCAAAATGAGACCTCTGAGGAGAGAGAAACTCGCTTAGCTGCTGATAGATAACAGAGGTGAGCATGTCTGTAAAACGAAACTGTTGAGAAAAGAGAACCTTAACTGCTTACCCGCTAATGCACAACCGATGCAATTGATTGATTGAAGTGCCAGAATCCATGGTTTCTAGGAGCCTGGGCTTTTTACAGCACAGGATTACACAGCTAGTTAAAATATACACTCAGATCACAGCAGTCTATCATTTTGGTTTTCATGCTCACCAACATTTTGGAGCTCCTGTCATTAGTGCTAATGCGCTCATTGTTAGGGTCATGTCCTCTTAGGTCTTAAAGGGTTAAAAATTCATCCTGGAAATCACTGTGGAGTCACAACTGTACTTTAATTTTTTGCTAAATGATTTTAGGTTCACGATTTTTCTTTGCTCTTGCTTTTTGCCCACGATTTTTGTCACTCATGTCAACTGTGACATTTGAACTTTTCAATCTCTTGGTACTGACCTTATTTTTGGCTGACATCTCAATTCCAATCTGCTTACAGACATTACAGTTTGTGTCCTTCATGGAAGATCTTGTTTGAAATTATTTACAAGGCTGTTTTTGGAGGCAGCTTTTGATGTGACATGCCTTTATTTTACCGCTTTTTCTTTCCAATCCAATAAAGAAGATTTTGCTTTCACATTTTGAAATTGCACTGCACTCCATCTACAATCCCCAGTCATGGTTGCAAATCCACAGGCATTAATCTATCTTACTGTTGCAGAAGGGATAGTAAAAAACAGTGAAGAGGAATTGCGGCGCTTGCTTGTTCTGATCCCTTTTATTCAGTTCACGCCCTCACATTCTGCTGCATCATCTCCTGAGGGTCTTAAAACACAGAATAGGACCTTATGCACGTATCCCATGTCAGTTGTTGTGCAAAGAGAAAGCAAAATCTCCAAAGTGTTTTTTTAAGAGGTACAGTAGTTTTGTAAATTTATTATTTTTTTATATGATGTGGCATTTCTAAGAGACTGATTGAAAAGTAGTCAATGAATACTGATAAGCACAGCAGCTCACTTTCGTTTTGCATGGAGTTTCATGAAGTTTCCCTTAAATTAGTTTTGTGTGCAATTTCATAATTGTGAAACATGATACTAAGAGGCTTTGTTGTGTGCTTTTTAAGTTGTTTGGGCTGTAAAGCAAGGAGTACTACTCCCAAAAGGTTATTCCTTTTATATATTGTGATGGACAGCACCCATGTTTATGATGCACCATCTGTTGGAATGAAATTATAATGCATTCTTTTACTACAATGTGAATTTCCCCTTGGGATTAATAAAATATCTATCTATCTATCTATCTATCTATCTATCTATCTATCTATCTATCTATCTATCTATCTATCTATCTATCTATCTATCTACAAATGTTTGTGATACTTCATCTGTTGGAATGATGGACAACACCCATGGGCTGGCACCCCATACAGGATGGGCGCTGGTCCATTGCCTGGCCAAGAGGAAGGATAAACAGAACATTTCATGTCCTCATCAAAAGGACGGCAGAAGATGCTCACATTATGAAGAGTGTGTTGGCATCCAGGTGAGTTACCAGGCTGGTAGGCCAGTACATTGGAAGGACAAGGGGAGACAATGGGTTGTGGATATGGTATCTTCCAGTACACTAGAAGGCAGCCACCCCTGGGCCTTGGTACCCAAATGGACACCCACAGGGCATGCTTGGAATTGTAGTTCTGTGAAGCAGCCCTGTTAGGGTTCCATGGGTGTCACTAGAGGGTGCAGTGGAGGTTTGTGATTCCATTCTTTTGGTGACTTCCACTTGATCCGGAATTGCTTCCAACGTGCTATACCTTAGCACTCAAAGTGCTCCCTGGACTAAGATAAAAGAAGTCAGGCAAGTTAAAATCGGGTGGAAGATGGACACAGCTCACCTGAAGTAGTGAAAAACAGAGAAGAAGAGAAAATATTTGTGATTGTCTCACTTTTAAAGCTTTTGTATTTGTGTTAATTAACTTTTTATTTGAACCTGGGACTTGTGTCATTGTGGTTGTGTCTGGGGTTTGGGGAGCTATATAACTTTCTATGGCCACCAGGGGGTGTACCACTCCCCAAACCCCGAAACAGGCAGACTCAGACATCCTATTCAGGTAGGGAAGCGTTTTTCTTTTGCTCCCCACTTCACAGCACAGTACAAAAGCACCAACTAATATAACACACTCCTTTTCTTGTCTCTCTTTCTCTTCTTCCTCTGTACTCCTCCTTGCAAGCTTTGTCCTCCACCTCCCGACTCCCTGACTGATGGTGGAGCGGCTCCTTTTATAGTGCACTCGGAAGTGCTCCAGGTGTTTTTTGACCTTCTTCCAGCTGCACTTCCAGGTGTGGCGGAAGTGGTGCCCCAAAGGGTTTAGCTGTAGCTGCAGCATCCACTGACGGCACCCACGGAACCCAACAGGGCTGCTCCAATCTACCACTCCCAGCATGCCCTACGGGGATCCATGATCCTTCAACCCAGCTGGTTCTGGCCATCTGTCACAATATATATATATATATATATAAAGATGCAGGAGAAGCATAATTAAAAGATTAAAAATGCAAGGATTTTTTGCTTTGAATCTCAGTCATAATGTCACCCTGACACCCTAATATGACCCCGACATTTGACCAAAGAACATTAATATCAAAACTGATAGATACTATTAGATAAGTAGAAAGGACTGTTTCTCCCTTCTCTTACTGAGTGCTCTGATCGCTGGTGATGCACAATGAATCTCCACTTCCTCTCACTGTTGTAATAAAAGAGGTGGTAACTTGTAATTTTGGGGTAAATAATCTCACAAAGCCCATTTGTGATGAATATTAAAAATAAGTCCTTAATATGAAACATAGGCATGTACACAGGGTAATTTAAAATAAAATGACAGAAAATATCCCAAGAGTTAATTGAAGATCATCTGGTTATCACCAGTAATGTACTTTGGCTCTACCAAATTCTCATATTCTAATCCACAATATTTATTTTGATTATTTATGAAACTGAGTACGTTTTAGAAAAGCTGTTGGTTTCCCCAGGCAGAGCTCAAAAGCACCATCTGGTGGATTTGTGTGGAAATAATTATTGGATACACACTGTCATATCCATCAATTCATCTTCTCAAATTTTTTATTACAATTAACCCTTAGAGTATCTCGATGTCAGGTTTGACCTGCTTTTGGGTTTAAAATTGGTAAATATGCCCTACGTTTTATCTGTTCAAGAAAATGAATGAACAGTAAAAAATAGCCAAACATCCAATAATTTGTACAACATCTGAATATTTTTTACCTTGCTGTGTCATTCAGGTCAGTTTAACTCACCATTGGCACTAATGGATTTCCCAGTGCATTTAGGGTTGTTTGTTCACAGACCATTAAAAAAAACCTAAATGCAGTTTTTTTCAGTTGTGAGATAAAGTACCCAACTTTACAAAAAAGAAAAAAGGTTTTAAAATGTAACATTTGTGCACTGCCTTGTCCTTTGGGTCAATTTTGACACACCATAATTTTAAATACCTTGAAATTCTATAAAAGATAAATGTACCCTAGGGTTATTAAAAGTGTCCAGTCTATCTATCTATCTATCTATCTATCTATCTATCTATCTATCTATCTATCTATCTATCTATCTATCTATCTATCTATCTATCTTTTAAAACGGCGAAAGAGCATACTGTGCAAAAAATTTTAAGTAACTTGTGCAGAGTTTCACTTTGTTAAATAATCAGATCAGCTTGCCTACGTTAAAGAAGTGATTGTGACACAAGCTGGCATACTTATTGGGTTCGATTCCTACCTGCGGTTGGCAGGACGTGGCTTTCTTCCACACTATCACTGGACAGCAGCCTTCTCCTGGACGCAAGCGCTTCCTGACTGCAGCCAACTAGGTCAGAGTGGTCATTGCTGGAAATGATGGGAGACTGAGGGATGCTCGACAGCGTCCGCGATTTCGCCAGCACAGGCCGTTGTGTCTTTCTTTCAAGGGAACTGCAAAAGAGCGACAGGAAAGCACACAGATAGCTCACTGAGTATTGCATGTTAACAAACAGACGTGAAGGAAAAATGTTCAGCCTTAAATGAAAACCCTCCAGGAGAGCTCTGGTGTAACTAAAGGTTGCATCTGTTCCCGTGTTACGTGGAGCATCTCAGGTGCTCCATTTCCCTATCACAATGGCTCTGGGCACTTGGTACTCCAAAACTTGTTGCTTACCTTCTTTTGGACTCTCCATTCTCATTGCAGATTTAACTCAAAGAGCTCTGTGTTGATGCTAATTGAACTAAGCAGCTTGAAACACTTTAGATAAAGTCAACTCCATTTGGATAATGGAGCCTATAGTCAGGAGAGCCAGTCTGAATCATCACAGGGCACTTACATTTAAACAAAGAACTATAGATAACTTGTATCTGTTTAACACGTCTGTGGTGGGCTGGCGCCCTGCCCAGGGTTTATTTCCTGCCCTGCGCCCTGTGTTGCCTGGAATTGGCTCCAGCAGACCCCCGTGACCCTGTAGTTAGGATGTAGCGGGTTGGATAATGGATGGATGGATGGATGGGTTTTTAACACATCTATGTTCAGGGACTCTCTCTGCCAGCACTGTCTTCCTTTCATCCATGAACATTCTCTGCTTTTGCCTTTATGGTGGGTAGGAATTTTGGACGTTAGGGCTGTGACACATCCTTCACATCTTCTACAACTCTGTGATGTTCTGTGTGGTGTGCTGTGCCAATAACATCACTTCAAGAGGGGCCCACCAAATTAACAAGCCGATTCGAACGCGTAACAACAACAATATTTATTTATTTATTTCTAGAGCACATTTTCATACAAATGATGGAGCTCAAAGTGTTTTACAGGATGAAGAAAGAGAAAAAAGACAAAATATAAAAATAAAATTAGGCAATACTAATTAACATAAAATAAAAGTAAGGTCCAATGGCCAGGGAGGACAGAAAGAATAAATAAAATCCAGAGGGCTGGAAAAAAAAAGCAAAATCTGCAGGGGTTTCAGGCCAAGAGACCGTCCAGCCACCTCTAGACTTTCTAGCTAACATAAATGATCTCAATCAGGTGTAGGTGCCAGGAAGGAAGGACAGGCATCTTGGTCGGGATAATGAAAGGATTCATACCCAGCCAGGAGTCTATAATGGAAGGAGCAGCCAAATGAGCCCACCGGGAGCATCTCATTCCTCCACACAACACGTGACAATGTTCCTCAAAGCTGGACCACAACCCTGTCAGGGTCTCTGAGGACCGCCAGAGGGCCCTGCTGGGGGCAGGACTGCCCTTGTTCATGTACGACCCAGAAGTGCTTCAGAGGACTGAGACAGAAAGTCAGAAGCAGTTCCCTGGTAAATTTTAAAAGAGAGCCCGCTAACCACACAGTGGGCAACACTCTTGAAGGAGGGAAGGAAGGATTCAACTGAATTGTGTATTGCCGATTGATTCTTTGCATGGGTGATTATTGGAAGGATGATTTGGTTTAATAAACATCATTTATTTGAAGCCAGAATTGTGTGGGCATTACTGTTTCTGAGATGTGAGGCTCAGTAGCGCCACCAGCTGGTTACAGAAGGCAGGCTCTGTTTTGGGACACAATAGCAGAGGAGAGAATGAAGACAACTCTGATGAGATTGCATGTTCTCCCTGTGCACACATGGTTTCTCCTATGGGTAACCCCAGTTTGCTTCTGCATCTTCAAGGATTTGTAGGTCTGGTTAACAAGGCATTACAGATTGTCCCAGTCATGTCCTCAGGTGATTCCTGATGGGTGACCAGTAAGAGGCACCAGCCCCCAAACCTTGACTGGATTTGAGACCGATGTGTTTTAATTTAATTACAGATATGAGTCAAACTGGGCACAACTGGTCAAAACGGCCACACGTTAATTACACAGTCGTCTGTGAGAAAACTTCCTCTCTTTCCATATATAGAGTCAAAGTCAGTCAGTCAGTCTTTGGCTGTCCATTGATGCAACAGTGATGCTGTCCATCTGTTTGTCCATCTGTGTCACACCCCATGTGTTCACTGGTGGGAGAACAGCCCAATTTGGGATAAGCAGACCCAATGGGCAGGGGAATTGCGACCCCACCCCAAGGTGCATCAATAGTGATGATTTCTCACTCCTTTCTCCTCTTTTTGATGATGCTTTCCAACAAGTGTCTCAATCTGCCCATGTGGAATGGAGCGGCTTTGAGAGAACGCTTCAAGAAGTCCTTCCAGTGTTTCATTGGGCCGTGCCGAGGTCGAGATCCTTCAGCGACTTTGTCCTGCATATATTGCTAAGTACGGGCTTGACAGTACATAATAAGATTCCTTTTGTTCTCATTCTGACAAGTGAATATTAAAATGAACAAGTATCTCATTTGCATGTTTATTAGTCAAAAAATATTTAAAATATCCTAAACTCAAAAGTTTAATTATATTTTAGGAATCAAAAACTTAATTTTGTCCGATCAGACTGTAATTATTACTGGTCAAACTAAGCCAATAACTGTTGAAACGATTTGCCGTAATTGTAAGATTCCTTACAGAGAAAGCCATCACCCCCTGTCTGTGTGGCTCCTTTTCTATAGGAGAGTGGCACCCTGTCTGTGACAAGACGTGAAGTAACGCAAGAAGCACGTGTTGCACAGTGAGCCATTTGACAAATATTGTCGGCACGGGTGACTGTGTCCCTCGGTGTAACAAATCGGCCTGCTTTTTATGGACATTGTAAAAAGAAAAGGTTCACATAAAATCAAGCAGCATTGCTCAGCCTGACATCGAGTGCTGGTATCCTAGCAACGAAAAATTAGGGATTATGCAAAGAAGGCTGCACATCATACAGAGTCCCTTTACACAGACTGTGACTCCATGATTGTATCAAAAATAAAAATCCAGCGCTTCTCCTTAAGTGACTTGCCTGCTGCTGTGATCTCGCCTCCTGTTTTCCTACCACATTTCAAAGGCTTACTGGTTTAGTTGACCGGCTCCAAGCCCAGCAGTGCACTGGTGTCCTGTTCAAGGTTAGTGCCTCCACTGGAGTAAGTGGCCTCAGAAAATGAATCATTGCATCAATCATTCATTCTCCCTCTAAGCCTGCTAAACATATTTGGTATTCTGGGGATGCTGCACCCCCCGTCTATGAGACTGAGGGGATTTAGTGTGACCAACTCATCTGGCACTGTGTCTCTGGAAGAAAACCTGCACTAACACAAAGAGGGCATGTCAACCCAAAAAGAGTCAAAGTGATGTATAGGGAAGCAACAACTCCAGTGCTGTTCAGTATTTAGAAAATTCTCTTATAAAATACTCTTAAACTACAACCAAGATCGCCATTGCAATAAGCCGAAAATTAACATATTTTTATTATAACATTGAATCCAACAGGGGCGGCACGGTGGCGCAGTGGCGCAGTGGGTAGCGCTGCTGCCTCGCAGTTGGGAGACCTGAGGACCTGGGCTCGCTTCCCGGGTCCTCCCTGCGTGGAGTTTGCATGTTCTCCCCGTGTCTGCGTGGGTTTCCTCCCACAGTCCAAAGACATGCAGGTTTGGTGGATTGGCGATTCTAAATTGGCCCTAGTGTGTGCTTGGTGTGTGGGTGTGTTTGTGTGTGTCCTGCGGTGGGTTGGCACCCTGCCCGGGATTGGTTCCTGCCTTGTGCCCTGTGTTGGCTGGGATTGGCTCCAGCAGACCCCCGTGACCCTGTGTTCGGATTCAGCAAATTGGAAAATGGATGGATGGATGAATCCAACAGAGCTAACATATCATTCTCCATGCAGACTGAACAATATGA
Organism: Erpetoichthys calabaricus; assembly: GCF_900747795.2. Classification (NCBI taxonomy): domain Eukaryota; kingdom Metazoa; phylum Chordata; class Cladistia; order Polypteriformes; family Polypteridae; genus Erpetoichthys; species Erpetoichthys calabaricus. Next base: position 146,769,651 of record NC_041404.2, on the reverse strand, counting down.
CAGAACAACGATCTTAAATATACCTATGTTAAGAAACGCTTCAGTCTGCACCAATCAGCATACAGATAAATGGTATCATCTATAGCAAGGGTTCTCAAAATCGGTCCTGGGGACCCCCTGTGGCTGCAGGTTTTTGTTCCAACCAGCTTCTGTTTTCAGTTAGACTCCTAAGATAATTAAGTGAACGGTTATTTCCCAGATTCTGTGTTTTGGATACAATATAGACATATAATTTTTATTAAAATGTATTCAGCAGTTATATGGGAATAATGTATTTTTTTTCTTTTTAACAATATTTTCATCTTGATTTTCATTCTCCTTTTCCAGATGTTCTAATTGTTTAATTAATCCATTATTTACTAATTAGTGGGTCTGACGCTAAAGTAGTTGCAGCCTTTCATGATTCTGTGTGGTTTGCCTGGGTGTCTGCTCTGCTCATTTTTAATTGTCATTATTAAGATACAATGGAGGGTACAAACTGCAGAGAGAAAGGGCAAAATAGAATGAAATCAATAAAAGAGAGTTAAGAATTTAAATGTATAGCAAAAATAGAAATATTTCTAAATGTCTTACAAATGTAAAGATCCAGTGGCTGTGCTTTTCTGAATGTAGAATAAAAGAAAAGGAAAAAATACCAGCTAATTAAACGAGATCAGTGTTACCAGTTGTTGTCACAGATTATTAATCTGGTTGGAACAAAAACCTGTGGCCACAGTGGGCCCCCATGACCAACTTTGAGAACCCCTGCCCTATAGCATTGTTTCTCAAGCTTTTTGGTGTCACAAGCAACTTTTCCCATATAAGTGTCTTTGCATCCTACTGGGAAGGTGGTCCCTCGTGGTATATCAAGCTCACTAATCAGAGTGGGGTGGGGGGGATTGAGTGCAATACTTGAAGCAGTGACCCACCAGGACCCCACCGTGACCTTCTACCATTATAAATAATAGCAACTCAGACCCTCCTGTAGCAGCCAATGAGGACCCAGTGGTTGAAAAACACTATTGTATAGCACCCATATGTCTTTGTATATTTGAAGGCCCCAAAATAGTTACACAGATTAAAAGTCTACAAACATCCATCCATCCATCCATTTTCAAACCCGCTGAATCCGAACACAGGGTCACGGGGGTCTGCTGGAGCCAATCCCAGCCAACACAGGGCACAAGGCAGGGAACCAATCCCGGGCAGGGTGCCAACCCACCGCAGGACACACACAAACACACCCACACACCAAGCACACACTAGGGCCAATTTAGAATCGCCAATCCACCTAACCTGCATGTCTTTGGACTGTGGGAGGAAACCGGAGCCCCCGGAGGAAACCCACGCAGACACGGGGAGAACATGCAAACTCCACGCAGGGAGGACCCGGGAATCGAACCCAGGTCCCTAGATCTCCCAACTGCGAGGCAGCAGCGCTACCCACTGCGCCACCGTGGTCTACAAACATCACATCATTAAATAGTCGAGTCAAGTTGGGGAGCATGCACTGGTACAGTGCGTTGCTGCACCCACTACACGTCGAAACAGCTCGGGATCCCGGTTGGCAACCCCCCAGGCAGACACGCGGTCCAGTCCTGCCCTCCGGAAATGATCCTCTATCTGCCGCAGCCGGGTGTTATGTGGGCGACCCCTTGGTCTGGTCCAGCCACTTGGGTCCCCAACAATGAGGATATTATGAGCCGGATCACCCTCGGGGAAACGTGCCACATGGCCATAGTTCCGTAACTGACGCTCCCTCACAATGCAGGTAATGTGCCTCATTCGGGACTCCATGAGCAACAAAAAGTCAAGCCAGCGGTACCCAAGGATTTTCCAGAGAGACACAGTACCAAAGGAGTCCAGCCTTCGTCTCAGGTCACTGGATAGCGTCCATGTCTCACAACCATATAGTAAGACAGGAAGCACCAGGACTCTAAAGACTTGGATCTTCGTCCTTTTGCATAGATATCGGGAGCGCCACACACCCCTTTCCAGCGACCTCATGACCCCCCATGCTCTCCCAATCCGTCTACTGACTTCACAGGAAGAGTCACCAGAGACATGAATGCCACTGCCAAGGTAAGTAAACCTCTCAACAAGGTCAACACTCTCACCGCAAACAGACACACTGCTGATGGCAAAATCATTAAATAAGAACTTCTTATATTTAAATTCTTATAGAGAACAAAATTAAAAAAAATAATTGTTATCATCATGGGTGGTAAAGAAAAGACGTTTAACAAACCCTGCCATAGTTTACTAGAGAATGGAATGGAATGGATGGGTGGATATGAAATGATTGTTTTACACTTCAGCTTACGGCTTGAAGATCACACTCTGCAATGTCCTTTCCTTTCAGAGGTGACTGCGTGTAACACTGCTGCTGTAGTCAGCTGCGGGCCCCTTCTTGTCAGCCCTCCTTGCACTGCAGATAATGAGGCTTGTGTACTGAAAGTTTGACCACCGCATTAAATTTGTTGGCAATGCAAAGTACTGTTTGAATATTTGGACAGATATTACTGAAAGATGTCAAATTCCAATACAAGTACAAGGAATAAAACAGACTTGGTTAGACTAAAATAATCTCTGTGCTACCACCCTACTCTAGGTAACGGTTTTATTTTTTTTTTAAACCTCCCCTGCCTATCGTAGGTATATATTCAGGGAAAGCATTGTGACAGGGCCAAAATGTTTTGTTGGAATGTTGAATAAATTTGCACGTTTTAGGAATCGATGAATGTGACTTGACTGCCTTTGAAATGATGAAAGTGTGCATCTCTGGGCACAATAACTCAAAAACAAAAAGCACTCAATCCAACCGAAATCTGGCACCGTTATTCACATTGTAAAATGGTAGAAGTCTATTGATGAAAATCAGGGTTAGGTTAGGGAAAGAACAGAACTCCCATGAGCTCCATCCACATTGGTGCAAGTTGAGTTGTTTTGTTTTTGTTCTCATGGGTGCCCAGAGATGCACAGGCCATCACCACTATTTTTTGGGGATTTTTCTGTTGGGAAGTGGGTTTGTAGTTGTTGTATTCCATTCCTTTCTGCCTGTTCTCTGTCCTTATTTTTTTAGCAAAACTTAGATTAAATGTCTCATCCGATTTTAGAGAATTTTTTCCACTGTATCTTTGGTCCAATGTATTATAATCCTCTTCTTTCTTTAAGTCTTTTATGGGAATAGGGGGAATGTGGGTGACATTTTCTTGGATTCAGTGCTTTGTGTCAGTTAGGTTGGTTTGTTCTATTGGTTCCAAATTCTCTAAGAAATTAAGCAAGGGAATATGGATTTTACTGTAGGGGAAAGACTAGTTTAGCTGTTTTATTCATCTTTTGTATTTGTATAGTCATCGTCTCCCTGCGCTCGTTTTGTTTATTATTCATCCCAAATGAGAGAATTACCATTTTAGTTTCCTTTTGGGGTTTTAAGTTTTCTAAAATTGCAGTAGCATTAATGAATTTACTCCCGAGAAACTATTTATATGGGTTTCGTCATACGGATGTGGATCCTGGAGCGGTTAGAATCTCCTATTATTAAGTGTGTTCTGTTGGGGACTAAGAATCAGTCTACAATATCCTAGCATGTGTTCATGTCTCTCTTTGGTCTGTTTTTAACCTGGGTTCGGGAAAAGAGGAAATCTTCCTCTGTTAATGGTAGGGGGTTTGCATTGTGGAGACCCAGATTTTGAGTCAGTGGATCGTTAGGCTAGGGTTAGGGTCCATAGGGTCTGGGCTAACTTTAGGGGTTTGAAAGTCTGTTTAAATTTTAGGGTTCAGAGTTAGGGTTAATGTTAGGGATAGGGTCCAAGACATTTTACTTTACAGAGATATGGTAGCCATATATACTGTAGGAATATATAGCAGGTACATGCATGCATAGGGAAAGAATTGTGAAAGGGTAAAACATTTCAAAATCAAAGGATTATGTTGGGAAGATTATGTGCCGAACACATCCCGTTCTTTTAATTTTTGTTTACAAGGCTGCCGTTATAATCTTCAAATGCTTTGCATGCCTGGTTGTCACAGCTAGATTCATGAAACCTTCGAGTTTTGACAGAAGTAGGCTGCTCTTTGACAGCAGGACCATATGGATGCTTCAATAAGTCCATCTGCAGTGTTATTTCAAGCTTATGGCAACCTTTGCAATGTTCAATATTACCAACATTTCGTTTTTGTTTTGCCCCAGAGAACACAGGAAGAGTAGAAAAAAAAATTTGTGTTTGAAAATGCCAGACGGAAGAGCTTGCAGTTCAGCTGGATTACAGCAAAGACAAACTTCCTTGCTACAAAAAGAAGCTGGTAAAAAGAAATCAGGAGGAGGATTACACTGTGCTGTCAGAAACACAGGAAGACTTCAAAAGACAGACCCGGAGAAGAGATGTAAATAACATGTAGTGAAGGTCAAAACCGGAAGACCAAAAAGTCTTAAGCAAAAGTTCCAAGGTCAAAAGTCTTAGAGCAAGAGTCAAAACCAGAAAACATAAAAATAATGAAATTAAAGAGGCAAAAGTTACCAAACAAAAAGTAGCTTTCTAACCACAAAGTGCTCTGATAGCTGACCCTTTAACCCGTGGGGTGATTAATGTCAGGGTCACGACTTCTGTGACTCCACCCCTAACAACAACCAAAGCTACCTAAAACTGGGTGGACAAAAACAACAACTCAAAGATTTCAAAGATGTTTTAAAATAAATTTTCATAACTAGAATAACACAATCAATTAAAAATGTTGATGCAAGAATCAAAATCCTCTGCTAAGAAGACCCCAGTAGAGAGCTTTAAATAAGTGAAAACATTTATTAAACATCAGAAAACCAGAATATCAAGAAAATCGAGCACCAAAACCAAAACGCCGGGCAAACCTTTAATCACACAATGCTTAAACTGTAATTCACTTAGATGAGTTAAACAGTGTGCAGGGGGTCCGAACTTATAAAGCCTAGCACTGATGACATCACACAGAGCAGCTTCCTGGACACACCCCCTAACAACCACGCATCACTCTGTAGTAACAGGACCGTAAAAATGGCAGCAACCATCCATCCATCCATCCATCCATTGTCCAACCCACTGAATCCGAACACAGGGTCACGGGGGTCTGCTGGAGCCAATCCCAGCCAACACAGGGCACAAGGCAGGAACCAATCCCGGGCAGGGTGCCAACCCACTGCAGGACACACACAAACACACCCACACACCAAGCACACACTAGGTCCAATTTAGAATCGTCAATCCACCTAACCAGCATGTCTTTGGACTGTGGGAGGAAACCGGAGCACCTGGAGGAAACCCACGCAGACACGGGGAGAACATGCAAACTCCAGGCAGGGAGGACCCAGGAAGCGAACCCAGGTCCCCAGGTCTCCTAACTGCGAGGCAGCAGCGCTACCCACTGCGCCACCGTGCCACCCGGCAGCAACCATGAATAAACAAAATTGCAAAAACATAACGCTAACAATATTTAACATATCTCGAGAGACAATATCCATACAGAGAAAATGTCAAATAACCCTAAAACAAAATTTTGTATTGAGCAGCAGAAATTAATTTTTGCCTGAGTGATCATTTTTTTTAGTTCAAGAGTGATCACTTCTTGTCTTTTTTTTCTTAAAGCTGTAGGCATAAAAATGAATTTAGAAGGTAAACTTGAGTGAATCAGTGCTATGGTCAAGCCAGGGTTCCTCACGTACAGTAACTCCTGTATAAAGTGCTTCCTTTGGTCATCTTAGTATTCTACTGTATGTCATTATTGTTCACTGTTTTCCATTATGTATACATATAAAAGGCTAAGAGTCGTCTGTCTGTCATGCAAAACTTGTGCACCCCTTGGCTTTGGAGCTTGATCTTGGTCTCATTCGAGAGCTTAAGATGTGAGATACCTTTATTGTCACTGTGCAACATAATGAAATCTCATTTGGAACAAGCCTATAGATGCTCAGATAAAGGTATATAAGAGTAGGCATTAAATTGCAAGAAGCACAGATTTAAAAGTTAAAATTAAACTAGGAGAAGCAAAGTTACTATTAACTGGTCCAAATATACATTGAGTAAAAGTAAAGGTAAATATGTAAGCATAAATAAATAAATAATAAATTAAGTCACAGTAAGAATTACAGTCAATGTAATAATCATGAGTTCCACTTGTGTCACGTATGAGTGTGTGACTATATGTTGTTGATGCAGGAGTTCAGTTCAGTTCAGTCAGTGATGGTTCTATTATAGGAAGGGGCAGTGATCGCTATGCATTTAATAGGCTAATTGATTTGGGGTAAAAAACGTTCTTCAGTCTTGAAGTACGGGCATGCATGGCTCTAAAGCACCTTCCAGAGGGCAGAGAAGTGAAAATGCTATGGCCAGGGTGGGTTGGATCTCTGCAAATGTTCTTTGCTTTTATGCTGTAGCAAGTAGTGAAGATATCATCCAGTGATGGTAACTGAGTGCCAGCAATTCTCTAAATCATTGTGATGTTCCTTCCTGCAGCCAGAGTACCACGCTGTAATGCAGTACGTGATGACAGACTCTGTGGTGCACCTGTAGAAGTTACCCAGCAGCTCTTGTGGGAGTTGTGCATTTTTTAGGCTCCTCAGAAAGTGAAGCCTCTGAAGATCTTTCTTGGCCATTGCTGTTGTGTTTGTTGTCCATGACAGGTCCTGGCTGATGTAGACTCCCAAGAATCTGAAACTCTGGGAAGTTTCCACCATCTAGCCTTTAATGCTGAGGTCTCCTGAAATCCAGAATGAGTTCCTTTGTTTTCTTGGATTTGAGTGCAAGATTGTAGTTCTGGCTCCAACTCTCCAGATTCTCAGCCTCTTCTCTATAACCTGCTTTGTCATTATCGGAGATGAGGCCTATCACACTGGTGTCGTCTGCAAACTTTCTTATGATGTTAGTATCATGGGTAGATTTGGAATCATTTGTGAAGAGAGAGTAAAGGAGAGGGCTCAGCACACAACCCTGCGATACCCCAGTATTCAGTATTTTGGGTGAACAGAAGTGCTTACCCATGTGCACAGTTTGTGGTCTGTTAGTGTGTGAGTTGAGACCCAAGTTGTTTAATTTAATAGCCATCTTTTTGGGGGGATGGTGTTGAAGACTGAGGTAAACAGCATCTGCACATAGTTGTCCCTCTGCTCCAGGTGTGACGGGACAGTGTGAAGGGCAAGTGAGACCGCACCCTCAATTGACCTGTTTGCCATGTAAGAGAACTGGTGTTGGTCCAGGGAGTAGGGAATGCTGCTCTTATTGTGTCTGAGGCAAGTAGCTCAAAACACTTGATAACAAGTGGCAGAGGGATGATTGTTACAGGCTTGAGACAAGTGGGGACAGAATCCTACTCTAGAGCGATATTAAACAGGCTGCCATGATATCACCTATAAACTGCTCAGGAGAGCTACCACAGCCACAGAATTTAGCTTCAGGTCCTTCTCATGGCTGACAGCAGCATGGCTGCACACCTCATGGCAAGCAGCGACATGGACATGCGGCATGGCTGACAGCAAAAGCTCAGCGGTGCAGCTGCAATCAGTTCCGTGAAGCACATTGCACAGGCCATGCCAACCGTCAACCTTGAGGTACTGACACTGATTGATAAAGTGACATGGCTGAAGAACATCATGGGTGAACAATTCTGTCAGAAGTGTGCGGTGATCAACACAATGCCGTGGCAGAGCAAACAGCGGCGACAAACAACCCTGTAACAGGAAAGTGCAGTGCTTAACAAAGTGACATGGCCGAAAGAAACGCCATGCCAGACTGGAAGTCTGCATGTTTCCTGGTTTTTTAAAATATTGTTCTGTTCATTTATTATTTTTCTAAGTATTTAATATTTGTTCATTTTTATTCCATTTAGCTATTGTGCAGTTTTTGTGTCTGAGAGTTTGTTTCTGTATTTTGTGGGTGGATCCCCAAGAGATGGGTCCACCAGGCTGGTGAGGATACAGGCCTTCTATAGACCTAATGTTGGAGGCCTCACATCTTTGCCATTTGCTGCTGCTGCAATCGTAACAGCCAGAGAGCCCAGCAAATTATAAAGACATGAAAAGGACTTTCTTTGCACATACGCGCTAAATGTTTCATATGCAGTTGTCTTTCCTTCATCCTTGTCAGTGTTTCTCTCACAAGCTGTTTTCAGTGCCCCTTCTGTTGATGTGATGCTCTAAGTTTACAATATGATGGAAATACAAGTTTCTTGTTGAGGAAACTGATAGAAAGTACCCACTTAGTTTCTGCAAGAAATGTCATTTGGCCTTCATTGTAAAGTTTGGTCAGTGTTTTTCTGTATGCTCCAGCGACTCAGTGAAACCTTAGAGTCAAGCTGTTTTTTAAATGTGAAAATTAGTTTCTTCCATCCATTTATCTTCCAAACCTTTCCTTAATTTTTTTAATGTATTTATTTAGGCTTGAATCCTGTTCTCAGTCGCTGTGTTTAGATTGCATGTCCTCCCCATGTTTAGGTGGATTTGGTACTTTAGTGTAGCTCTCAAATCTGAAAATCATACTCGCTCAGGTGTGCCCTGTGATGGGATGATGCCCTGCCAGGATTAACTCCTACTTTGTATTTAGTGTGGCTGAAATCAGTTCCTGCCCTCTGTGACCCTAAAAATTGGATTATGCCAGTTTATATTAACAGCCAAGCTGTGGTCACCTTAAAATATGTGAGCCTGAAAAAATTTGGTGTCCATTTCACTAGGCTATGATTTCATCTGAAATTGCCATTCTAGCATTTGTGTTTGCGTTTTTTTAATTCAGTGTGCTCTCCTATCCAGCACGACAGCGTGTGAGGGCAGCATTACATTGCTATGTTTAGAATGAAGGAGAAGCTACAGGAAGATGCTTGGCATCAATTCCGCACAAGTCTGTCAAATCGGTCTCTTCTGGTCCAGATAGATTTTAACCAAATGCCCCACTGAATGTCGATGATCATTTTGAAGCCTGCTTCCGGGAAGGAGAGATATCCTTACTATCAGAAGCAGTAACAGTCAGATTGGTGTAACACATTTTTTGTTCTCTTTCATCCAAAAGGACATTAAATGGGGGTTCCCTCTAGAACCCCAACTCTTCATCTGTCTATTTTCATTATTTTTAAATTATTGCAATGTCCCCGGGCGGCATGGTGGCTCAGTGGGTAGCGCTGCTGCCTCGCAGTTAGGAGACCTGGGTTCGCTTCCTGAGTCCTCCCTGTGTGGAGTTTGCATGTTCTCCCCGTGTCTGCATGGGTTTCCTCCCACAGTCCAAAGACATGCAGGTTAGGTGGATTGGCGATCCTAAATTGCCTTACACACTTTTCTCCATAGACCACACTGCATGCCCATTACTTTAAAAATGTGTCAAGTGATGTTAAAAGGAAAATGTATTTCTATGCCCTTTTCATATATGCAATAATGCTTTCAGGAAAATGTGCATGTCACCAGTAGCCAAGTGTGGTTTCTAGTTTATCTTCACCCAGCCTAACTTTGGATTTGTGTTTAGATTTGGCCTCCTTTGCCTTATTCAACACAGTATAAAAGACTCTTCGTCTCTCTGTCTCTCCACAGCATCATGAGGCCCTCAAAATCAGTGAACCCAAGGAGAACCCAACAGATCTCAATGTATGATGCATCATTTAGAGGAAAATTGCACATCACCGCTGTAATACCACTCAAGCATGCCATTCCCATCCCTGCTATCGACCAGCCTCAATGAAGATGCCAGCTGAGCATGTCTCATCCTTGTTTCATTTGTGCAAAGCAGGTGAAACGCAGCTCTGCAGCTTTATGAGTCATGGCACAGTGCTGTGTCTCATGTCCTCAATGAAGATGTCAATGCAAGCTGCTTACTTGAGGATCAGCACAGGAGACATGTGACCCCGCAAGCGAGGGCAGGCTGAAGTCCTGCTGAAGACGCGCTAACTTTGCAAATCACCTCCTGCTCCCCTTTTCACAGAGGCCACAGCGGCAGACCACGCACGGTGGCTGCCAGGTTTCCTGGAGCCATCACTCCTAGTGGCAGGCGGTTCCTTGACACCTTTTTCCATAGAGCTGCTATGGAGAAGGTAACGGAATGGCACAAGTGAAAATAAAGAGTGTGTAGCCAGAGCTACCTACCTGGCTTCAGAAACGCTGCAGCAGTAGCTGCCACTTCGACGTGACTCCTTCCTTCCCAGGCGAAGCTCCTCCCTTGATTTGCGCTGATTAAAATAGTTGGTGAGTTTCCCAAAGCTGGCCATTTCTACAGCTCCCTCTCAAAACGCAGCTCCGTCTACTAGCACATCACCTCTCGTGCTCCACCTGCCTCCCTGAAGATGAAGAACACCCTCGGAACTCGTTGGGATGAATCATCTGGCACCGGTGCCCGGCAGCCTTCTGCAGCACAGAAACTGGGGCATCTGAGACGCAATGTGCCTCATCTTTTCTTTACCCCCCTTCTCTCTCTCTCTCTGTTTCACTCTCTCACACGCGCGCGCACACTTTCCCTGGCCAGGATGTCACTTCCCTGCGATTCCAAGCCAAAATGACAATCAAATTATAAGCAGAAGCCAAAGGCTGCACTGCATGCTCTTCTATTGCCGCTCGCTCCCTTGGAAACTGAGGAGCGCGCAAGCCATCGGATTTTTTGCAGCTGCAGGCGAGCTGTTGTGTAAGATTCCTCTTTTGTGATTTCCATTCTTAGCCGCCCAGCATCTCTGAGAGCACAGTTAAAGGGCCACCAGCTTTTTCTGAGGGTCTTGGTTTCGGAAAAAAAATGCTGCCACTATGTTCTTTGTGGCTTCTTGAGGGTTAAACTAGCCTAACCGGGAGAGAGAGAGAGTGTGAGGGAGAAAAAGAGAGAGAGAAACGTCAAGCAAGTGGCGCGATACAAATAAAATCCTCTAATTACTAAAGACGTCAGACAGATCATTAGAGCTCTGGGACCCCAGAAGGCAGAAAATTCATTTCAAGGTGCAGCAGCTTGCCAGAATAAATAGGCGGCAGTGCGTTTGGACCGCTCTCTTGTGCCAGACGTCTGCAAGCTCTAAAGCTTCAAGATGAGGCTTTTATACTTGCTGGACAGTCTTCTAAAGATGTTCCCAGATGTGCTCAATGGAAACCAGAGTAAAAGCTTTGCTTGTTTCAGAACTGGCAGGACGAAATGAGCTTGCTCGACACGTTCTAGGTAAACTAGAAAATTGCCCTCCTCACGCCATCTCTCTGACTTACAGGGATTACTGCATTGCTTTTTGTCTTCTAGCCCCATTTCCTGGCTCGCTTGACAAGCATTTTATTTCAGGCTCAGAGGAAGGTGACATCCTCCACACTAACACAATCAGAATCACAAATCTTTCTTGCCAATAACCTCCTCTGCTTTCCCTCTGCGGTGGTGACGGTCATACTGCTCATTCAGACATCCTTTTTTTTTTATTTTCTCCTCTCTGCTGTTCCATTTTATGTCTTGGAGGCACAGCTTTGCACTTGTTAGGGGAGCAGCATCACGGCTTTCGAGTCTCACTTGTAGTTCACTGTCGTTGTGAACTTTATAAATTCTCCTAATAGCCAAAGCTATATTTTTTGCCCGTTCTGAGCGTGGGTTAATAAAATGGTAGCATTGCAGGGATCAGAAGGAGATGGCAAGGAGCAGAGGGTGTGACAAGGACCTTCAGATGGAGGCAGGAGCTTTCTGACTGATCCAGGACTTAATCTTCAAACTGATTTTTTCTGATTTTGTCCTCTCCGCTGCTCCATTTTGCGTCTTGGTGGCACAGCTTTGCACTTGTTAGGGGTACAGCATCACGGCTTTCAAGTCCCAGTCTTTGTGAACTTTACAAATTCCACTTGTGTCCACAGGGCCAGCACTAGCATTTTTCCTGCTCTAGATGAAGCTGTAAATTGTGTCCTTTCCCACCATGGGTTATTTGAACCGGAGTGTTGCAGGGGTCAGGAGGTCCACCGTTTTCAGAGAAGCAGGCTGAATGACAAGGACCTTTCGGTGCACAACAGGAGCTTCCAATTTTCTCCTCTCCGCTGTTCCATTTTGCTTTGGGGTGCACCAATGCAGTCCTTGAATCCCAGTTTCATTTCACTGTCTTTGTGAACTTTACAAACTCTTCTTGCTTCAACAAAGCCAACTGTAGTATTTTTGCTGCCCTAGGCGAAGCTGCAAATGGTGCCCCTTCTGAGTGTGGGTTATTTAAATAAGAGCATTGTGGGGGTCAGGAGGTCTGGCGATTCCAGAAGGAGAAAGCAACTAGCAGACTGCATGACAAGGACCTCCAAGTGGACTGGGTGCAGGAGCTGACTTATTGTGCATGGTAGAGTGGACAAGGAGGCAGGAGACGGGAGTCCTGGAGATTCACGTACAGGAAAAAGAATCTCAAAGAGGCAGCCACAGGTCATCAGGTGTGTGACTGAAGAATGGTCTGGTGAAGTGTGCGTGCAGAGGGGACAGTGTGAGGTGAGGTGCAAATTGTCTCGGATTTAAGAAGCGTATTTGTTGTTTTGTGTGGCGCTACCCCGGACACTAACAGTTGGGAACATCTAGCAGTCTACCTGTTCTGTGTTCTGGTGTTACAAAATAAATATGGCGACTATGTGAGGGTCAAGTCTGCACATCCTGCGTGGCATCTATGTGTGTGGGTGTGTGTGTACCCGATTCTCTCATCCCTGTGCTTGTTACGATATAATAATGTTACTGTGAGTAGGATATCCAAGTGTTCATACGTCAGGGTCTGTTTTGTTTAAAAAATATTCTGCCCTTCCCACCATAGGTGACAAGCCTGGTTCACCTAAATGGTGGAGCCGGCCCTGCATGTTCATGGCGATGTTTCCTTGCATGCTTTGCTTTTCTCCTAAATCCTAAAGTGATACATTTTAAACAGATTGGTTACTCAATGCTGTCCCAGTATAAGTGTGTGTGCTTGTGTGTGTGAGCAACCCGAAGTCTTGGAGCACATTTAGCCACAGGCTCATTCCACCATAGTGTGTTAAGAAGCGCCTCTGGGGGTCTTTTCTGCCCACTGCTATCAGGCAATTTAATGCTTCCTCCCGACATACTGTTTAAGTTCATTTTGAAATTTCTGCATGATATACATTTTTTTTTTTTTATTGATTGATTGTATTATTTGTTCTGTGAGTCTGTATCCTTGTTTTTTTATATTTCTGCTGTGTATGCATCAAAATTTACTCTTGGGATTAAAAAAGTTTATGTAATCTAAGTCAAGTCAAGTCTGGTCAGGGAGCATGCACTGGTACAGCACGTTGTTACACCCACCACACGACGAAACAGCTCGGTATCACGGTTGGCAACCCCCCAGGCAGTCCAGTCCCACCCCCTGGAAGTGACCCTCTATCTGCCTCAACCAGGTATTACATGGGCGACCCCTTGGCCTGGTCCAGCCACTCGGGTCCCCAGCAATGAGGATCCTGTGAACAGTATCATCCTCGGGGAATTGTGCCACATGGCCGTAGTGTTGTAAGTGACGCTCCCTCACAATGCAGGTAATGTGCCTCATTTGGGACTCCATGAGCAAAACAAAGTCAGACCAATGGTACCCAAGGATTCTCCGAAGAGACACCAAAGGAGTCCAGTCTTCATCTGAGGTCACTGGATAGCGTCCATGTCTCGCAACCATATAGCAAGACAGGAAGCACCAGGGCTCTAAAGAATTGGACCTTCGTCCTTTTGCTGAGATATCGGGAGCGCCACACACCCCTTTCCAGCGACCTCATGACCCCCAATACTCTCCCAATCCGTCTACTGATTTTATAGGAAGAGTAACCAGAGACATGAATATCACTGCCGAGGCAAATAAACCTCTCAACACAGTTGACACTCTCTCCGCAGACAGACACACTGCTGATGACTGTACCCAAGAAGTCATTAAAGGCCTGGCTTTTGGTTTTTATCAGGACACTCACAAGCCCAGACACTCAGACCCCTCGCTCAGTCTCTCATGAGCCCCGATCAGAGCCTCCATTGACTCTGCGAAGATCACAGCATCGTCAGCAAAGTCAAGATCAGTGAATCTTTCTTCACCAACAGATGCCCCACAGCCACTGGACCCCACGACCTTGTTCAACACCCAGTCCATACAAGCACTGAACAGATTAGGTGCAGAACACACCCCTGATGAACCCCAGAGTCAACTGGGAAAAACACAGAGGTTCTGCCTCCACTCTGCACAGCACTCAGAGTACCAGAGTACAGGCCGGCCATGATATCCAGCAAACTTGAGGGGATCCCGCGAACCCTCAGGATGTCCCACAGGGCAGCTCGATGAACTGAGTTGAGCGCTTTACGAAAATCGACAAAGGCTGCAAAGAAAATCTGCCGATATTTGCGTTTATGCTCCATTAAAACCCTCAGTGCCAGAATGCAGTCGATTGTAGACTTCTTAGGCGTAAAACCAGACTTCTCCGGTCGCTGGTAATCTGGAAGTAAACTAATCCAAGAATAATTCAAATTGCAGATATCTATGATTTTATTTACTGGGCAGACCATCCAGTGTTGACTCCTGCCTTGCACCCCCGTGCTGCTAGGATTGGCCCCTGCCACCTCAGAACTGTGCACTTGAATGGCAAGCAAATTCATATTTTTTGTTTCTGGCTCTGTGCCATCCCTGCCCTGAATTGTTCTGTAGGGTAATCAAGTAAACTGACATGAAATCAGTTTGGCCGCATTAAAGAATCCTGCAGTAATTCTCACCTTTGAGCTGTGTCTAAGTTAACTTGAAAGTGGACTTCAATGATGGCAGCTTTCCAGAATGGTGGAGCAGTTCAGCGTACTGCTGTGGCATCAGTGAAGCACCCAATATTTACAGTTTACTTGTGTCAGAGCCATTCAAAGACAGCCATGTAGTTTTCAGCTGGTCTCGTGGGGCGAGATGTGACTCTCGAATTGAGAGCACACATCAGGGGACAACTTGCTAAAACGTTTGCAGTGAATGGCTGCGCAATCCACCACTGGATTTCCTCCTAAAAACCCTCCCCCAATTTCTTCCAGTTGGTGCCCTTTAAACGTTCATGGCTGCAGTGTCACATTTCTCCTTATGTCATGTCATGCCATCATCAGTGAAATGGAACACCATTTAGTCCATTCATCCATTTATTATCTTAACCTGTTCACCCATAGCAGGGGCACGGGGCAATCATTGGGCAAAAACAAAACCCTGGACAGGGGGCCAGTCACACTGTTTACTTTGAACGTATATTTTATATTTCACCTTTTGGCGGATGTAGTTGCCATTTCTTTCAAACTCAAATTGACTATCATCATACCTGAGACGAACAGATGCCACAGGCAGCCAGTGGCAGGGCACCATTCCCTTTTATCACTAATCTGGTGATGTCTTTGAATGCCAAAGTAAAAACTGCATTTACAGAAAGCTTTTTCTTTTGCAAAAGTCATGTCTACTTTTTACACATGTAAAATGCTCTTCGCACACACAACACACAAAAGTTTAAACTTAACAGTTTCAGCGATAGAAGGTTTATCTATCGTGACCACATGCCTGCAGTCTGTCGGACCAGGTTAATAAGTTTACTGCTTAAATCACCGCCACTACTCTGAGCTCCGCCTTCACAAGGCACTGATTGGTCTAGAGATTTCAAACTGCGTGAACCTCCTAATTGATCCCACCCACTTTTAAGTGCAGTTCATTCGCGGTTGATGTAAGTTTCACAGGTCTGGTTCTGCAACCCTAGTTTTACACAGTCTGCTTTCTGCTCTTGAGGGGTATTAGTTGTGAAATTCTTGTCCTTGTCAGAGGAGACTGTCTCTCGACTTCAATTCATTCATTCATTATTTTTTGGACCTGTTTATCCCATTTGGGGTTCAGGGGAGCTGGAGCCAAGCCCAGATGAAGACCCTCACAGACCCATGGGTGACTTAGGTCCTTAACAGGGAGTTGACCACACTTATACCAGTGCAGCACGTGGACACCAGTTCGACACCAGCATGGTATATCCGAGTGTTGCTTTTGGCGCATGAAGATTAAATTGTTTCACCAAGCGGGTAGGAAGGTGTCATTCCCGCACACAGAGATGTGATTGTTAAAGTGGGTGGGGGGGATTAGTGAAAAGTCCCTTTGCCATCATAAGCTCCTGGGTACCCAGAACACCCTGATAGTAGACCCACCCCTGTTGGGATCTTATCCTAGTAGTAGGGGGTTTCCAATAAAGCTGACCTTGGGTGGAATACGTGTCTTTTATTGCAAGACAGACTGACCTCTGCAACCACAGTTGTTCACGCCAGTCCATTGAACTGAATATCTTTGATTGGTGACCTGAAAGAAACTCATGTGTACACAGGGTGTGATCCAAACCCCACTCAGAGGAACACGTGCAACTGAGGTTCCCATGCGGTGGCACCCCACCACACTACCCACTTCTGGAACAGTTTTTAAGTTTCACTAACTGATAAGAAAGATAAGACAAGAAAGCAAATATTTATGGGCTTTAAATGTTGGCCCTTCTGTCATTGCTGGCTGTCCCATTCGTCATCTGCAATATCTATCTATCAGTTTCTTAGCGCACACAGGAACCCAGAATTGATTCTTTTTGTGGATAATTGTTGTGTCAACTCCTTGTTGGGTTGGAGCCATGCATGCTTCTTCTTTATATGTCTTGGTTTACTGTGGTTTCACAAACAGATGCTTAATCCCACATTAGTGGCTTGTTGTATAATTGAATCTGTGGACCATAGAAAGCACCTACGATACTGGGGTCCACAGATATTGCTGCAGAACTCTGCATTATTACAGCGGATCGCATCAGTGGTGGTATTCCATAATGTTATAAAGATGATTCAGAATCGATTCATTCGTTGATTTCAAATTTCTACAAATCACACTGCTGTATTGGCATCAAAGCATAAAATTATAAATGCCCCCATCGTCTAATTTTCTAACCTACTTAATCCAGACTAGGGTTACAAGGGCCTCCAAGGCAGGCGTAAACCCTGGACAGGGTGCCAGTCCTTCACAGAGAGAACACACACTGGGGCCAATTTAGCATTGCCGTTTCACCAAGCCTGCAGGTCTTTAATAATAATATTTTTTTTATATTTACAGTCATATGAAAAAGTTTGGGAACCTCTCTTAATTCTTTGGATTTTTGTTTATCATTGGCTGACCTTTCAAAGTAGCAACTTCCTTTTAATATGTGACATGCCTTATGGAGACAGTAGTATTTCAGCAGTGACATTAAGTTTATTGGATTAACAGAAAATATGCAATATGCATCAAAACAAAATTAGACAGGTGCATAAATGTGGGCACCCCAACAGAGATATGACATCAATACTCAGTTGAGCCTCCTTTTGTAAATCTAACAGCCTCTAGACGCTGTCCTCCTATAGCCTTTGATGAGTGTCTGGATTCTGGATGGAGGTATTGTTGACCATTCTTCATACAAAATCTCTCCAGTTCAGTTCAATTTGATGGCTGCCGAGCATGGACAGCCTGCTTCAAATCATCCCATAGATTTTCAATGATATTTAAGTCAGGGGACTGTGACGGCCATTCTAGAACATTGTACTTCTCCCTCTGCATGAATGCCTTTGTAGATTTCCAACTGTGTTTTGGGTCATTGTCTTGTTGGAATATCCAACCCCTGCGTAACTTCAACTCTGTGACTGATGCTTGAACATTATCCTGAAGAATTTGTTGATAGTGAGTTGAATTCATCCGACCCTCGACTTAAACAAGGGCCCCAGTCCCTGAACTAGCCACACAGCCCCACAGCATGATGGAACCTCCACCAAATTTGACAGTAGGTAGCAGGTGTTTTTCTTGGAATGCGGTGTTCTTCTTCCACCATGCAAAGCGCTTTTTGTTTGACCAAATAACTCCATTTTTGTCTCATCAGTCCAAAGCACTTTGTTCCAAAATGAATCTGGCTTGTCTAAATGAGCATTTGCATACAACAAGGGACTCTGTTTGTGGCGTGAGTGCAGAAAGGGCTTCTTTCTCATCACCCTGCCTTACAGATGTTCTTTGTGCAAATTGCGCTGAATTGTAGAACGATGTACAGATACACCATCTGCAACAAGATGTTCTTGCAGGTCTTTGGAGGTGATCTGTGGGTTGTCTGTCACCATTCTCACAATCCTGCTCATATGCTGCTCCTGTATTTTTCTTGGCCTGCCAGACCTGCTGGGTTTAACAGCAACTGTGCCTGTGGCCTTCCATTTCCTGATCACATTCCTTACAGTTGAAACTGACAGATTAAACCTCTGAGATGGCTTTTTGTAGCCTTCCCCTAAACCAGAAGACTCAACAATCTTTGTTTTCAGATCTTTTGAGAGTTGCTTTGAGGATTCCATGCTGTCCCTCTTCAGAGGAGAGTCAAAGGGAAGCACAACTTGCAATTGACCACCTTAAATACCTTTATATCTCATGATTGGACACACCTGTCTATGAAGTTCAAGGCTTAATGAGCTCATCCAACCAATTTGGTGTTGTAAGTAATCAGCACTGAGCAGTGACAGGCATTCAAATCAGCAAAATGACAAGGGGACCCACATTTGTGCACAGCCAGTTTTTCACATTTGATTTAATTTCGTACGATTAAATACTGCGTCACTAAAAATCTTTGTTCGGAAAACACCCCAGTACTCCTAGGAAATGAAAGACATACCACTGTTATCTTTTTTGTTGAAAGTACAGCCAATCATTATGCAGGCTGAGAGGGGTTCCCAAACTTTTTCATAGGACTGTATATAGCGCATTTCTCACTACTCAAAGCACTTCAGTGAGTGGGGAGCCACTTCAGTCACCACTAATGTGTAGTATCCACCTGGATGATGTGACAGCAGCCATTTTGATGGATTGTGGCCTCAGACGTCTTCTTCTTTTTCATCCACAGACCGGAGGTTGAGTCCTGAGATGACTTCTGATGTCACTTCTGGGTTTCGCCTGGAGGTCCTGCCACATCCACCTATTTAAAAACTGACGGAGTCAGATATCAACATTCACTTGTGAACCTTCCTAAACCATTTCTAAAGCTCCCATGAGCACCATAATTGAAAAATGGGGGCAGTTTGGAAGAGTTGGTTGCCTGGCAGAAACTGAGTAATTGGGCAAGAAGGGCCTTGGTCAAGGGAGGTGACCAAGAACCCATTGGTCACTCAAACAGAGCTTCAGCAGTCCCTTGCTGAGATGGGAGGACCTTTTGGAAAGACAACCATTACAGCAGCATTCCATCAGTCAGGTGTTTATGGTAGACTGAAGCCACTCTTGTACAAAAGGCATTGACCACTCTCTTCTAGCTTGCCAAATGGCATTTAAAGGGTTCTGGCCTGATAAGATAAAAATTGCATTCTTTGGTCAGAACTCCAAGCGCTATAACTAGTGAGGACCATGCACTGCTCATCATCTCTACAGTGAAGCCTGGCGGCTTAAGCATCATGCAGTGATGGTGCAGGGACAGGAAGACCAGTCAGAATCAAGGGAGGGATGAAAATAGTCAAAACTGAAGAAGTAAACCTGCTCCAGAGTGCACGCTATATCAGTTTTGGCAACAGTCCACCTTTCAGCATGACAATGACCCAAAGACTACACTGGAATGGCTTTGGGACAAGTCTCTGATTGTCCTTAGGTGGTCCAGCCAAAGTCCAGACTGAAACCCAATAGAAGATCTGTGGGGAGACCTGAAGATGGTAGTTTACAGACGCTTCCCCTCCGATCTAATGGAGCTTGACAGGATCTGCCAGGAAGAATGGCATTAACTTATGAAATTCAGGTGAGCAAAGCTTGTAGAGACGTACCCAAGGAGACCTGAAGCTGGAATTGCTGCTCAAAGGGCTTTTACAAAGTACCGAAGAATGGGTCTGAATACTTATATGAAGGAGAGATTTCAGTTTTGGATATTTAATAAATTTGCAAACCTTTCTGAAAAAAAAAAACGTTTTCACTTTGACATTATGGGTTATTAAGTGTAGATTGATAGGTGAACATGGCAAATGTGTCCGTTTACAACTAAATCTACAACAAAATGAAGTGTGCAGAATGTGAAGCGGTCTGAAGACTTTCTGAGTCCACTGTCCACCTATGAAGGTTTCCCTTTCTCACTTTCCTTCTTTTCTGGGTGCTCGGTGCAGGTTTGGTGGGCTGCCCCAATATGAGTGAGTGGGCCCTGTAATGAAGTGGTACCACACCCAGAGATTGTTCAAATTAAAACAAATCAAAGCAAAATTGTACTTGTCACAAACAAATTATACATGGGCGGCACGGTGGCACAGTGGTTAGCGATGCTGCCTCGCAATTAGGAGACCTGGGTTCACTTCCCGGGTCCTCCCTGCGTGGAGTTTGCATGTTCTCCCCGTGTCTGCGTGGGTTTCCTCCCACAGTTCAAAGACATGCAGGTTAGGTGCATTGGCGATTCTAAATTGTGTGTGTGCTTGGTGTGTGTGTGTGTGTGTCCTGCGGTGGGCTGGTGCCCTGCCCGGGGTTTGTTTCCTGCCTTGCGCCCTGTGTTGGCTCCAGCAGACCCTCGTGACCCTGCAGTTGGGATAAAGCGGGTTGGATAATGGATGGATGGAAATTATACATACAGTACAATATGTAGTGAAATACTGCCTTGTGTTTTACTTCTTGTAATCATCCATCCATCCATTATCCAACCCACTGAATCCGAACACAGGGTCACGGGGGTCTGCTGGAGCCAATCCCAGCCAACACAGGGCACAAGGCAGGAACCAATCCCAGGCAGGGTGCCAACCCACCGCAGCTTCTTGTAATCATGTAGTGAAATTATTAGCATTGTAAAGTGGATTAATGTTTTGGCTCACAAGATACTTCATTTTGTAACCTAAAAGAGGCTGTGCGCTAAAAGTGGAATACAGCAAGCATGACAGAAAAGTAGACAAAAGTTGTTATTATAAAATGAAGAATATCGGCAAAACATGTATTACTTAAAAATCTATCAGGTCAGTATGACATTTGAGGAGTCAGTGCCTGTCACAAAGCACATAGGAGAATTTGGCCCAGAGTTGCCCTGCAGTGCCTGGTGTCTCCAAGAATCACTCGCTTCAGTCCTAAGAAGAGTAATGGAATATCAGAAGCCCAGAAAAAGCAAGGAGATAGAATGACTCCATGTTGGCCAGAATGTAGACATGGTCCTCAATACAGCAGCCGTAGGAAATTCTCCCAGATGATTCCCGTTGATTGTTGCCTTGTTTGGCACAGTGAAATAACACGGCAAATTTTGCATTCGAACTGAGACGCAAGTGACCTTACCAAGATGGCGAAGATAATGTGCCAAAAAGCGGAAGCGGTATAGGTCGCCTGACTCGCCTTGTCACATGACTTCGTGTTCACCGTTTGAGCGGATGGTTGCTCGAGAGTTTCGGCGCTGCGTTATGAGAAGCGGTAGGTGTAAGATGATGGCTTGTGAATCAGTTGTGACAAGTTTGGAAACGCTGTCAGGCTTGTTCGTTTTTTGTTTTTTTTATGTTTTGTAAAAGATTTGTTTTGCTGTCTATGTTTGCCTGATACGAAAGTTCCTTGTGGGAGCGAAGACTTGACAATGAACTTTGGTCAAATACCCGTGAACAGTCAATTAGCACGAGAAAGATTTAAAGAAGTGTGTGTGTGTGTGTGTGTGTGTGTGTGTGTGTGTGTGTGTGTGTGTGTGTGTGTGTGTGTGTGTGTGTGTGTGTGTGTTGTTATTACGCTTTCTTTTTAAATGGACGTCTCTTCAGGGTACCGTAGCTCCTCGAGTTTGATCCAAAACTCACATACTGTCGCCTCTTTGCGACCTGTTTCAGAGATCGGTATTCCATCATGCCCGATTCATACATACATACAGACATACATTTTCCAACCCGCTGAATCCGAACACAGGGTCACGGGGGTCTACTGAAGCCAATCTCAGCCAACACAGGGTACAAGGCAGGAGGATGTGCCCGATTAATGTGCTCTAAAATACGGTCGTTAAAAATCCATGAAATGACCCAATGTACAGTTCTTCATTGAAGCATCAGCACTTCATACCATCAAATCCGACTATACTCCTCGTCATCTTTTTGTGTAGATGATAATCATTAATGTTTCAAATGTCACAATTGTTTTACAGTGTTTAATAACTGTATACTAAGCTTGCTTATATATTTAATAAGAAATGCAAATGTGTATAAACATTTATATAGTGTAGATATTTATACATCCATCCATTTTCTTGATGTGCTTATCCAGGACATGGCCTCTAAGTAGCTGGAGCAAACCAAGCAGCCATCAGCTGCATCAGGGACAGTTTAGCAACACCAGATCTCCTTACCTGCCTGCCTCTGCTTTTAAACAGTATTTTGATATACAGTGGATATAAATGAGATGAGAGCATGAGTATCTTATTCTGAAAATACAAATAGGGCACAGACTGAGGAAACATTTAAACAGCTGATCAACTTCAGAATTTGTCATGAGGAACAGCTTGATGATTGAGCAATGGAGCAGAATAAGAGGCACTGTGGCTGCTGTAGGAAAAGCCAGGAAATCCTTTGCTCTAGAAAATGTCTGAAGGTCTGCTTTGCTGTCGGGTTATGTCAATGTGCCCCTAAAACTGGAAATATGTTTAAGGATATTTAGCTGTGAGAACATGGCTACATTTGATCATAACAGAGATTTATGCTTCTAACACGTAACAAGAAACATCCTGTAACCACAGTTTGTGCACATCCATGAGAAGATGAGAGCACTCGCTAAGAGCTACAAGGTCTGTTAGATGCTCACAGCCAGTTTTTCCAGACGCTAACATGTAGTAAAGGCTTTGTATTTGTTAGCCTGAACAATGTCATTTACAAAACTCAAAAGACACAGGTGTAAAAAATAACTTGGAAAATGGCCTCACCCTTTTGATTTTTGTATGGGAGAAACCATGAATGAGCAGTTACTTGTGCCTTAGGAGTTTAGATCAGTTGCCCCCCACCACTGATAAATGAAATACATTTTTTATTATTACAGATAGATTTATAGACATGGTGGCTCACTGGCTTACGTTCCTGCCCCACACCTACAAAGATGCAGCTTTATTTCTGGTCTGTACCACAACTGCTCGTTCTTCCTGTGTCCGCTTGTGATTCTTGCTGGTATTTAGGTAATTGGAAAATCCATATTGTAACAGTATGTCTTTTTAATGTGTTCCATATATCTTTTAAAGTGTTTCTTCATGTCGCCAGTGGTCAAAGATGTTTTAATGCTGATAATGGAGCTGCCAACCCGTGTAATTGGGTCATTTTCTCATCTGCACTCTCAGTTTTTGATTTCCCTTTTAGGTGTGTTATTATGCGGGTGCACCTACTGTCATCGTCTTGTATGTCTGTCTGCATGTAATCACACAGCTCAGAGTGGTTCAAACTGTTTGAAATATGCTACAGGTGTTCTTCAAATTAAATTTTCTTTGAGATATCTCAAATAGAGCATGCCATACACATTTTTGAAATGTAATCCTTTAAAAGCACTGGCTAATTTGCAACCTCGAATACAGTTGGCCCTTGCGATTCACAGCTTTACGATTTGTGGATCCCAATATTTCCAGGTTTGTAATCAATAATTAAATGGAAATTATTTCATGAGTAGTAAACAATAGATGATGTCATTTGCACAGGTCTGTGCGTTTTAATTAAAGACAGGACTCTTGACCAATGAATGAAGAGGAGAGTCAGATCTTCAAGTCACATGCACAGCATTGTGGGAATGACAACTTTCCTGTTTACTATGAATACAGTTTTTACAGTATGTTAATAATATTGTAGCAATTAATGCACACATGTTGCACGTTCTGACCATACGAATGGATGTCGGACATGTGGAAAAAGCCTGCATGAGTGACGTGAGAAGTGCTTTTCTTTTTTACTTGGATGTTTTTCGCATCGTTTACTGTTGTCCAGAATTAGTCACGTCGGGTGCCATTGACTTTCTTTACAAAAAACATGAGATTAGGAATTTTTCTCAGCCACCCCCTACAAACTACATAGGGTACGTAATCTTTAAGAAAAAAATACCATGTTTAGGTGGAGTTTTCCATTAACGAGTTGACAGTAAGACATATCGAGAGAGAAAGAGCAGGAAATCTGTGAAGCCTTTGCTGCGGCCACACCAGTGGGTGTGAGGACCAGTACGGCTCGCCATACCATCATTACGTGTTGTTTTACTGTTTTATATTTCTAGCTATTGTATTGCCTAGAATTTGGTGAACAATCAATCATATGTTGTTGGTCAGCGTTGTGGTCAACAGGACATTAATGGGAGGTGTGGTGGGGAAGGGGGAGGCCAAAATGTATCCATGAGGGTCCTGTGCCCCTAACCCCTGCCAATCACTATTGATAACTGTACTTCTAAATTTACCTTGAGGTTATTTCAACTTGTATATTTTGTACATCTTCCTTTTACTTCTCCAATAGACGCTGCTAATGACAGAACAGATTCCAGCACAACTTAGTGAAATTCAAGCCGTGCCATGCATGTGGCAGGGAACTCGCTGTCCCTTCAGCTGGCCATGTGAACCTCTGCCACACCAACTCCGTCTGATCTCCTGCTGCCTGCAGTTGTACCTATGAGTGAAATGACCTTTGTGACTGTAAAATTAAAGAGGGCAAGAAAGGAAAGCAAAGTCACTTAACTTACCAACAAGTGAATGGAGGACAAAATGGGCTCTCAAAGCACGGCTCAGTAAGCCATTAGGCGTGCAGTCAATAATCAAGTCCTCCATGTTTGCGTTACGCTAAAAACAAACTCACAGCTGAATTTTCTGCAGATCATAATGATTGAATAATAAGGATTTCTCTGACTTTCTCATTTTCTTGGGGAGGCGACACGTTCCGGTGTAGCTTGAGACTTCAATGGGGACTCCATCAGGTACTTCTGTCTAAAAGTCTATGAAGGCTCTAAGCAATGGCAACTGCAATTCGTCAAAGACCCCTGCAATCAAATGCAATTTCGACATCACTTGAGTTGGAGGCTGGCGTCTTCAGAAGCTGAACCAGCCCCCGCGGTCCTATTTGAGCTTTGATTATCATAAACTGCTGTTAAGAAATTGTATTATATGTTCTGTACTACTGCATGTAATTCCGCTCTATTATCAATGTTATTCCTAAATTGTTACAAAAATATTTACTGTGATGAAGTAAGCAAACAAAACAAGGAAGTGCTCCAACTTTCAGAACATTTGACTAAGTCCTCAGATGCACCGGGATGTTACGCCACACATTCATTTTCTAATTTCCAATTGGTGTGCAGCATGTACTGTTTGTCCTGAAGTTTTACTTTTCCTCTTTGCTGCAGGTCTAAACCTGGAGCGGGATAATGCCGTCGAATAAATCTGTGTCTGATGCTCCGATTACACAGTTTGTAAACTGTAAGATCCTGAAAGATCACAAACTGCAAAAGTAAGTTCTGACAAATCATCGCTTCTACTAAATTTTTGATGTTCGCAGATCAAATTCGGTTCTGCTTCACCGTTCATTCAAGAGCAGCAGCATTTGCCTTTGTGCCCAGTTCTTCTCATTCTTCTGACTACAGTCTTACTTACCGTGTAAACTTTTTTTAAAGGAACACTCCTTTAGGAATAAAGGAATACTTTGTTTTTACTTACCCTGTGTAGTTTATAGTGACAGCCAAAAAAAAATGTTTAATCTCATGTTTTCGTGGGGAGGTGGGAAAGAAATTTTCTGACGGAACGCACATCTATGGAGACCAAGGCTGAACCACAGGCAACAATATAAAAACATCCTTTCCATCCTCTCAAATGTACGCAGTTTTTAATGTTTGGAAAACATTCTGGATTAGATCTGTATATAGACAATATTTTCACTACCTTCAAATTAGAAACTCTGTCAAACAAAACCTACCCAATTTCCCTCACCTTCCACCTACCACGATTCCGGAAGAAATATTGATCAGTCTTGAGGACTCGGACAGCATCTCCATAATATATAAAAACATTTTACAGTCCCTTCCTTTCAAAGATCCCAGAGTACATTGGGAAAAGGATCTCTCACTCAACATCTCAGAAAAGGAGTAGAAGCTAGCCACGCACAAAATTCACTCGAGCTCCATATGCGCAAAGCATACAATTATTCTTAAATTTAAAATTATATATCAAGTGCATCTGTCTCGTTTAAAATTGTCCAAAATGTTTCCAGGACGAGAGCCAACCTGCAAACATTGCAATCGAGCTGCAGCCTCATTGGGCCACATGCAGCAAATTAACATCATTCTGGACCTAAATCTTTAAATGCCTGTCAGACAGCCTTGGAGTCACAATCGCTCCTAATCCACTAACAGCTGTGTTTGATGGACCCCCATATGGGCTTAAACTGGAGAAGGACAAGCAAACTGTAATTGCCTTTACTTCACTATTAGCACATAGACTTATCTTGCTAAATGTAAGAATCCAAACACACCTCTTTTAAGTCAGTGGGTAACTGATGTTATATACTACTAGGGTGTTTACCCCCTGCTCGCTTCGCTCCCCAACCCCACCCGGCCTGCGCTATGTGCCAGCCACTTCACGTCTCTGCCGCTCGCATTGTGAAGAGGGGGGCTGATCGCACCCCAAGGAGACGCAGTTGCTTCTCTGAAACCCCCTCTTAAATGGTGATACAATGGGAAACAAATGCAGTTTTTTTTTTTTTTTTTTTTACCTCCTCTTTGCTCGATCAGCTGCTGGCTTTCTGCTGCTGCTTGATGTACATCTTGCGCGGCACTTAGAACATTTAAAGCCTGTACAGCAGCAGTTACACAATTTTAAAATAAATACTTGCTTAAAATCTGAGTAGTGCATGCATGCACAGGAAACTCATAAGAACATAAAGTTAACAAATGAGAGGAGGCCACTCAGTCCATCAGGCGCATTGATTCAGCTAAGAGCTAAGCTGTCCCAATATCTCATCCAGATAACTTCTCAAGGGTGGTCAAGGTTTCTTCTTCTTCAACACCATGGCTTAGTAGTTTCCTCCAGATTCCAAAACTGTTTGAGTTAAAAAGTGCCTCCTGGCTTCAGTCCAAAATGCACTTCCCATCGATTTTCACTGCTGTTCACAAGGGAGCAGCTTTTGAATTGAACACAGGACTCTTGACCAGTGAGTGAGAGGGAGAGGCGGGGCTTGAATTCAGACACTTCAGGCCCGTATGCATGCACTACTCTGAGTTTCCTTATTTACTTAACAATATTTTAGTAAAAAATGATTGTGTTTCGCCTGTTATGAGCATACAGCAGGATGCCTGATGTGGATTATGTGACATGAGTAACAAGAATTTTTTTGCACAAATTTTTTTTTTATCATTTGCTGTGCTTGGTGTCCGTAGATTTAATATCTTCTGAACACTCTATGGCTAAACAATGCGTCATTCTCCTTGTTTTTTTTTTTCTTCTTCTGAATATGTCATCTCATTGTTTGTTTCTTTTGCGTATCAGAGAGGATCTCTGGGTCCGTGAAGGGGTCATCTTGAACCCAGAGAAGCTGTTTTTTGACGAGAAAGGCTCTGCAGACATCCAGGTTGACTGCCAGGGTAGCATAATTGCTCCTGGTTTCATTGATGTCCAGATAAATGGTGAGCCATTATGAAGCATTCTTACGAGCAGGACATCGTGATGATGTTCTGAAACATCATACTGTTGCCTTTACTTTACTACTGCATTTTATTTCCATTTTTAGTTTGATGTCTTTGTGTGAATGCATTGCCTTACTCTAAAAAGATGTAGGTTGACTTTTAACTTTGTAACACCCTGTTCTGCTTTGATCACTAGGAGGTTATGGGATAGATTTTTCTCTAGCAACAGATGATGTGAAAGGAGGAGTCACACTAGTCGCAAAGAAAGTACTTGAGCATGGTGTTACCTCATTTTGTCCAACCTTAGTCACCTCTCCACCTGACATCTACCACAAGGTGAGTCAAACTTACTCAGTAACCATCTAGAGCGATGGTCCCCAAATGCGGTCCTGGGGGCCTGCTTTGGCTGCAGGTTTTTCTTACAACCAACTTCTATTTTTAATTGGACTTTTAGCCTAATTAAGTGAGCTGTTATTTTTCATTTTACTTTATTTTTTTGATTTTGATATTAATCCCTGGAGGAGAAATGTCTGATCCTGCACTCTGACCTCCAAAGGTCACTGTACAGCGCCCCCTAGAGCAACTTTCAGGTTTTAATGGGATTAAAAACCCAAATATGAAATTCAGGGTGTAAATATTGTTAAAGACTGAAAAAATAAACACTACATAATCAACTGTTTAGTATATCTTAATAAAAATGTACCAAATTTAGTTTTCTAATGTCTACATTAACCTCAAACACAGCAATGAGAGTGGTGGCTCAGAGGTGAAGGATCTGTGTTTGTGTCTGGAAGATTGTTGGATCAAATCCTGTTACTGCAAGATGTGATCCTACTCTGAGGGATCCTTGAGCTACTACATTATGAAGCTCAGAGAGCTAGCAAGGCAGCCCCAAGGTAACGAGTCGGAGGAAGAAAGCGACTCTGTTGCCAAAGTTAAACCGCAGAGAAAAGAGAAACTCTTACACAAGCGAGACAAGCACATCGGTAAAACGGTATTCCTTTTACTTTTATTCCCGCTGCTCATACACAAGCGAGGCAGGCACGTCAGCACAACGAAACCTAGGAGAGAGACGCCCAGAGTTGTTCCTTTCAATTACCTGACATCTCTACAGTTCAATTTTGTTTTTGACGATTTCAATAGTTTCTAGGACTCCGGACTTTTTACAGCACTGGCTTACACAGCTAGTATAACATAGTAAAGTGAGTATATATTGATAAAGAAAGAAATGAACAAACTCCAAACAATATATATATATATCAATCATACCCCAACATAACATTCAACCCCAAAAGTGTCCGGCGGAAAGTAATAATAAAAAGAAAAAGTGCAGCACAAAGTTAATATACAATACAAACCCTCCCTTGACCCCACACTGAACACGAACTCAATAAGACACACAGAAAGTACGAAACACACATAAAAGTCCGGAAGATTTAACGGAAAATGGATAATGTTTATAAACCTGGATCAGCTGGAAAAATTGTCCTAAAATGAAAATGATAGCTTGCTCCTCTCCCCAAACAACAAGAAACAGTCTCACCGTGCTTATCCTCGGTACGTGGCATAATCCAGAACCCCAGGGTTTTTCGGTGCAAAGATGATGTTGTCGGGCGTTGAAAGTGACAGGTAGACAAAGGTGTGAATGATTTGAATTGCTGCTTTCTTCTGTCTCTGTACTGAATTGGCGGTCTAGTAGAACGGGATATTTTTTTTTTTTTCTTTCTGTCATTGCGTTTAAATAGCGAATGATCGAATGCAGGTGATGGGATTGACAGGACCAATTATAATGAGGGACCATGGTTCCACAGTGTTAACCTTCCCCTTTTGTTTCCAGGGGAGCATATTTACATACGCACAGACCACGTAAACAGGACAACACGCCGAAAGACGGGACTCAGCACAAAGTACATTTACGACGACATTAATCATGTAGCACTGCTACAACATCATTTATGTTGTCAGTCATTTTAGGGTCTGTGGTGATACTTTTGTACATGATGTGAAAACACAAGTGTGGACAGAGGTTTAAAAATGCTAATTTTAAAATTAAAATATAGTAGTGTGGATGTAGCCTCAGAAGCAGCTTTTTCTAAGCCATGAGCAATAAGAGACCTCTCATTCTCGGGTATGCAGGGACTTCCTGTAAACACTGCAAGCAGAGCTCTTCCTAGTGCCATCAGCGGAGCTTTCCCTATCTCAGGCTCTCATTATGTGCAATGCCACTACACTCCACCCATCCACTGTGCAAATGCTGCCGACTGTGCCAAGTGTTTTGTCAGGGAGTTGCACCACAGTCCTACACAGATTGCACATTTTGCACTGTGGTAACTGCCGGTGTAATTAGTGCGTTGTTACAGTCTTAGACATTCTAACCTTTCCTTGGCTCTTGTAAAATAAGGAATTAGTTAAAAAGAAATACACAGTTTCAGGTTTAAAATGAATATACACTTTATGGTTGGTATAGAAATAATAAGCTGTGATAAAAACTGAACTATTGTGCATAAGATGTTTAAGCAATTATGGCTTACCAATGTAATGTGCTGTCAAGAGAGTCCCTTGGGAAATGTTTAATTATAATGGAGTTATAGAAAGTCAAATGCAAGCACTCTTTTAAGAGAAAAATAATAGATTAAATTGACACTGATGCAGTAAAATAGCTGATGGCTGATAAACTGCTTGCTCACTGAATTAAACCCATAAAATATTCTATGCATATTTAACCATCCGCATGAAGTATAAATATTGGGACCTGTAAAGGTCATAACAGCACCCCACATTCCAGACACAAAGCCACTGACAGAGATCCTGGGTTCAAGCAAGGATTTTCTTTTGTAATGAAATAACTCTAAACTGGCTTCATTACGCAGTTCACACAGGCACAATATGATTTTCCTCTTCTTTGTCTTTTTCCTTCTACTGCTCTTCCTCCACTCCAACCAGGCAAGTTTTGTCTTGTCCTCCACACCCGACTCCAACTCTCCTGGGTGAAGCAGAGCAGCTTTCTTTATCCCACACCCTGAGTACAGTGCAAGCAACCCACTTCTGGGTCCGGTGGAACCTCTCTGCAATGAAGAACGCTCCTTCCCGCATCTCCCCCTGGCAGCTCCCAAGAAACCCAGCAGGGCCACCCATTGGGACTACAAATCCTGTGTAGCCCTGCAGGTGTGCACATGGGAGATCCACCAGAAGGATACTACCACATATCCCACTGGGGCAGCATATGGTCCCTGGGAGGCTACTTCCCTCCCTCTATCCATCTACTATCGTCCTGGCCAGGTAAGGGCCCATTCATCCCAGATGGGATACCAGTCAGTCCATGTCCTCTCTAACAATGTATTCTTTGCTCATTCAGCCTTCCACATGTAAAGCACAAATCCACAAGTGATGTCTTAATTCCCTTGCAAATTGTATCTCAACCAGGACTGTCTGCTATATTGATAAGAACTGACATGAACAGCTCTGTATTTAAATTGGGTATTTTTCATACCAGTGAAAGAAATACAACTCTAGATGCTAGTCTGAAGAATTGGAATCAACTAGGAAGCAGCGAGTCCATTACAACTGATTAACATAATAAAAATGGCTTCTCTAAAGAACTGAGACTGCCTCTGAATTCTGACATTGCATTGTACTTTTTCCTAAGCTAGGATTGATCCCACCACTCTTCCGGTGACTTTGTTTTAGGCAGTGTCCCTCAATCGGTCACCTAGCTCCTATGGAAACGTTCTCATGTCATTGGTATGTGCTGCCTGCGCCCTTTTAAATTTTGAGACATACATGCGACTGTGACCACTTGTGCATTTTTTTCATGCTCACAACAATATGTCTCACATAACACATTTTTATGATGTCTGCTGTTAAAAAATGAAAAAAGGATCCATAGTTACTCTTGGATTTGAATGAGAGAGAAGTTCCTACTTTGTAATCAGTAGGTTTAAGTTGAGAGACCAATTTTATTTTTTCCTCTACCAATGTTAAGTTGTTTCATAGTACTGATAATTCAAACATCTGAATACAGGATGAGCAAGCCTAAAGTATTGTAGGTGGTTGATTATAAACATCTGTTTCACCAGCCAAAGAAAAATTTATGTAAGACTTGCATAAAGCACAAAGGAAATTACAAGTGTTTTGATTTTGATTTTTCTGTTCTTTTATACTGGCAGGTGCTGCCTAAAATTCAGTTCACAGAAGGTGGGCCAACAGGAGCTGGCGTGCTTGGTAAGTACATTTTTCTTATATCTGTTGAAGGAATTTTAAA